>NW_027530617.1:23979-256819 GCF_008692635.1 Crocuta crocuta | reverse complement strand
AATGGTGTATATATATATATATATATACATAAATATGTAAAATCATATCACAGGGACAAAAGAGACAAGGATTTTATATAAATAGTTGGCAAGTAGATTATTAAACTGTTACTACACTTTAATGGAGAACTTAAAACAATCTTTCTAGTAATTTTCAGTGCTAAATAATTTAAACACATTAGCAATTAGTACAGATCTGTGTAATCTATTTTGATATTTCAGCTTTCCTCCAAAATTAGCTTTTAAATGTTAATAGCATTTCTATTTCAATCAACAATTTATGGTGATATTTTAATATAAACTTATCAATAAAATAAGCACAGTATTTTCATGAAAGCATATAATAGTATGAGTTGCATAGAGAAACGGATAATGCTAGAAACTCTAAAGGAAATAGATTTTAATNAGATGTCTCTTATTTGGAGAAGTAATTAATGTTGAAGACAGTTCTTTCTTCTTTTTTTGATGAGAAAAAATAAATTTTGGAGACAAAGTATCTGTTCTCAGGTTAATGTCTAAGCAACTCCTAGAAAGTACAATGGATTTGTAGTTTGACACATCATTAACCTCTCTGACTCCTTTCTTGTATAGATAAAACTAATGCATTGGATATTTCTCATGCTGGATGGAAGACTTCTTTGGAGAGAAATAAACTGGTCTCATTCACTTGACTGCTGATGTCTTACTATCACTTGCAGTATTTATAAAGTGAAAAGCTCAGCACCCTGACACCATGCTGAACATTTACCAGAGGGTCTAGATGAATTGATGCCTTCTGGATGGTCAGAGAGCAATAAGTTTTTTCAATCCCTGAGATTTATGGTTTTGAAAGACCAATTTAATCTTATTCAAAAGGAAACAAAAGTATCTGTGTATTTAAACATATAAAAAAAAGCTAAGAAAACTTTCCAGCAGTAAATACTGGCAATATTTGTAGTAAAAGTAAAACATATATACTACATGACATTAGAAATCTGAAAAATCTATGGTTTTCAAATTTATGTTATATATTTCTTAAGCCATGATCTATTTTTTAATTTGATATTAGCTAACTATTTTGTACACTTCCGGAGTACCAAATATGTCATGCACTGTATGAGACATTATCCTATTCAATCTTCGCGACTACCCTGTGAAGTAAACACTATTATTATCTCAAATGTAACAAAGGAGAAAACATTTTTTTGAAAAAATGCTTTATTTGTGGGGCACCTGGGTGGCTCAGTCTGTTAAGCATCTGACTTTGGCCCAGGTCATGGTCTCACAGTTCAGAGTTTGATCCCTGCATCAGGCTCTGCACTGACAGCACAGAGCCTGCCTCAGATCCTCTGTCTCCCTCTCTTGGCCCCTCTCTCTCTTACTCGCTCTCTCTCTGTCTTTCTCTCTTTCTCAAAAACAAACAAAACATTTAAAAAATGCTTTCTTTGTGCATATTACATCACATACTATATTGAGCAATGTATAAATTTAATCATCTTATCCTCATTTTGATTATAACCCATTTTAATAATAGGGAAACTAGGACACTAATTTTCCCAAGGTCATATAATCACTACCAGTGCAGTAAGAATACAAACTCAGGCAGCCTGAGCCAGGTACCACTTACAGTAATGCTCCTCAAGTTCTATTTTTCACAAATGCACCTGAAAGGAGTCTCTTTAGGTCCCACTTTTCCTAATTTCCCACCATTCTCCCCATGAAATATTAATAATATATTTTATGTACAGTAGTTCTTTTACACATAAAAAGGCAAAATCTAGTTTAACTCCCTAGAAACTAATTTTTATTCCTTTAGGGAAGATATAGCCTCTGTTGTGAATGTATGACTTAGAGGGAGGTAAGAGACAGTGACCCCAAAGTCATTAAATAGCGTCACTCTCAGACTCAAACAAGAGAGGCCCCTTCCTTGGGTCTCAACTTTAGAGATTCTGCTTCAGTTCTCTTCTGGCCATGCCTCTTCCCATGGAACAAGGAATTCAAGAGATTGAGGAATATGCCATACCATGCTCCACTTTTTAACTGCACAACAGAGTCAGATAACCATGCTTCCCAGCCAAATAGGCTTGCTTTTGCTTCTAGAATCTACTTGAGCCTCTTTCCTGGGTCTAACTCAGAACAGACAGCTTCATGTGCCCCTCTGGCCTTAAGTGCAATTGTTACAAGGTCTTTAGGTAGAGTTTGGATGTGTAAGCTAGAGTATCTATATATATATAGTAAAATAAGTCTTTTTCTTTTCTTTTTTTTTTAAATATTTTTAGTTATTTCTAGGAGAGAGAGAGACAGCATGAGCAGGGGAGGGTCAGAGAGAGAGGGAGACACAGACTCTGAAATAGTCTCCAGGCTCTGAGCTGGCAGTCAGCACAGAGCCTGATGCGGGGCTCGAACCCACAAACCGCGAGATCATGACCTAAGCGAAAGTCGGATGCTTAACTGACTAAGCCACCCAGGCGCCCCAAAATAGTTTTTTTTTGATGCAAGGCAGAGAAGGCAGAGGAAAAGTTAGTGGTCCATGGGCCAGGGAATGGCAGTCAGATTTCCTTTTATGGGCATTTTTAATACAGAACTCTAAGTGATATAAGAGTTTTAAATTTGAATGTGGTCTTCAAGAAGGTTGTGAAAGAATATTTACTAAAATAGGGGGATAGGCTGTATTTTATTTAGCAGTTTTTTACCTTGATTTGTGTTTCAGATACTGTGACAAAAGTTAGGGTATATAGGCCTTCAATTACCCTTTCACTCTGGAAAAGTGGTGGACTATTCAAACTCCAACAAACGCACACTGCTTATCCTTAAATTGTGTTCTTTCTTTAAATCTAGAAAAATGTGTTGAGCCACCTGGGTGGCTCAGTCAGTTAAGTGCCCGACTTTGGCTCAGGTCATGAGACCATGGCTCATGGGTTTGAGCCCCCCATTAAGTCCCCAGTGCAGTCAGGATCTGTACTGACCGCTAGGAGCCTGGAGCCTGCTCTCTCTCTCTGCCCCTCTCCGGCTCGTGCACACCTATCCCTCTCTCTCCCTCTCTCTCTCAAAAATAAATAAATAAACAAACAATTAAATATAAATATGTAATAAAATGAACCAGCACTGAATGTAGCTTTCCTGCATTGAAGGAAAGCATTGCTTTCCACTCAACTGCATTTTATTGATTAATAATTGCACAAGTCTTTGTAAACTGTATGTGTACACAATAAATGATGGAAGGAAAGGGCATTGTAGAGGCCAAGGATGAAGTTCAAAGAATAGCATGTAAGGAAGCATGAGAGAATCATTTACAAACTCATCAGTGATGCCTTTGAAGATAGCGTCCTAAAATGCAGTCCATCTCGCATACTTCTAGAACTACTGACTGTCATCAGTATTTTTTCCCAAATATGTGTTGATGGTAAATAAGCTCAGCAATTCCCATTTACTAACTTGTCTTCAAAGTATCATTTGTAAGATTTGGCAACCTTGTCTGTGAATTCCTGCTATTATATTTTAATGGAACATATTAGAAGATTTTTTAGATAGTCTGTTGGAAATCCATCTTGTTCAAAAACTTGCTGTTAAAAATGTGTACATGGCTGATCTGAAAAATGTTTCCAATTTCCAACAAAACACAATTTCAAAAACCAATATTAAATTAATTCTGTAGTTACAAAGAATTTATGAAGAATTGAAAATAAACATAGCAAGAACAACCAGAGGGAATAAGAAGGAAAAGGCATTTATACAAGGGCAAAATTTCTTGGTACATAAAGATCTTCCAACAAAAAAGGATAATATTTTCATTAAAAGCTAATATACCTTCGGGGCGCCTGGGTGGCTCAGTCAGTTAAGCGTCTGACTTCGGCTCAGGTCATGATCTCGCGGTTCGTGGGTTCGAGCCCCGCATCGGGCTCTGTGCTGACAGCCAGCTCAGGGCCTGAAGCCTGTTTCGGATTCTGTCTGTCTGTCTGTCTCTCTCTCTCTGACGCTCCCCTGCTCATGCTGTCTCTCTCTCTCTCAAAAATAAATAAAATATTTTTTTAAAAAAAGCTAATATACCTTCATTTTGAAAAATGCTCTTAAAAGCCCTAGTCACAAATGAATAGAAACTTCCTGTAGATGGAAGTTACATGCCTTGGGAAAAGAAAGCAGTAATATAGAAAATGTTCATATTCCAGTTAAAAAGTCTTCTCCCTGCTCATTTTATATAGATTTTTTTACTACAAGAAGTGAATTTGTGAAGCTAAAATGGAAATGCTAGTTACATCTATCCCTCTTAAAATTATTCTCAGCTTAAAGGGGGAGGTCAAACTGCAGTATTTCACTGTTTTCTGCCCTAAAGTTTCCTCTTCAGCATGCTGTTAATACAGGGTTCCATCTATTCTGCTATCAAGTTAAAACCTATTGTAATGACATGGAATTACCTTCCCCTCCCAAGTCCCCCTTAAATTTGTAATAAAGAGACATGATGTGTATTTTTGTATTGTGTGAGAATTAATACATTTCATAGTTCATCCTCTCAAAACAACTGCTTGTATTTTTAAGTTAATAACCATGAATATTTTTTTATATTTAACACTGAAAACAAAGTTTTAAAAAAGAACATAATCAATAAATACCTGTCTGATCAACCACAAAATCTGGGTGGGGGATGGAGGACGTAATCTATTATTTCCATGGTATGTTCACTTTGTCATCAGAAACTGGTAGGAGGACATAATCTATTATTTCCATGGTATGTTCACTTTGTCATCAGAAACTGGTAGGAGGACATAATCTATTATTTCCATGGTATGTTCACTTTGTCATCAGAAACTGGTAGTTTAGACAAATGTAAGATGATATAAAACCTTTTGTTTAATATTATGAAAATATTAGACAAGGAAAAAAGACATCTACACATGTGAAATAGCTAGTAAAATGAATTTTGTTACTCAGCTGACATTTAGGAAAATAGATGGAAGTAGAAATGTAGCATACTATTTTAAAAGCTCCAGGTCTCTGAGAACATTCTGATTTGAATTCTATTATGATGAACCATTTGAAAAGTGAAAAATTCAATTAAGCTCTAAATGTCTTCACTAACTTTGAATCTCCCCTGAATCCACTGATTTGGGAACTAATAACATTTAGAGCAGTGTTAAACTACTGGTAAATAAGTGATACTCAGAAGAAAATTGAAGACATTATTATTCATTAACCAAAATATCTATTTCTTCTAGTGTGTAATCTAATACCTGGGAATGACCTATATGCACAAAAATGGCTATAGTTGGAAGGCTCATTAGGATTCATGGGGAGAAAAGAATAGTTAATGAACGCTATGGCTGTTTTTTTCCCCCCTGTTCTTTGCCAATGACTCTTTTCAACAAATCTTTGAGCACATGATGGGATATGTTAAGTCTCCTTTTTAAATAGCAAAAGAAATAAATAAGAATAAGTTGAGATGCACTTAAAAATAGTTTACAAAAAACAAAACATGAACAATTACTTTTCAGAAATAGTGTCACACTGACATTAACAGCATCCAACATTAATTAAGTTCATTAAATGTCAGATTCCAAATATAAGAATGAATAGGACACAGTTCTTGCCTTGGATTTGTGGTTTATATTTTTCTAATGTAATTATTTCATGACTTAAAATGCAGGATATCAGCCCCAAATCCTGAAGCTACTGTTTCATAGGCAAGTTTCTAGTTGTGAGTTAGAGTGATATCTGACTGACCTGGATCTGTTGAGATGCGCGCGCGCACGCGCGCACACACACACACACACACACACACACACACGTGTAATGTGTATATAATGCTTTGACACTAATGAGCTTGACTATATGTATTGTAGTCAGACACACTTAATGTTCATATTTCTATTTTCTTCAGTTTACCCTCAGATAGTCTCAAACCTAGGACTTGGGTTCTTGGCCTGAAATTTGAGAACTGGAATAATCCTTGATGCCTCCCATTTTAAATTTACCACTATTAACAGGAGCAAACACAAATGCATAATGTTTGTTATGTGTCAGACACTGCTCTAAGCACTTTGCATATATATTATGCAAAATATCATTTGATAGCTTAATAGCCCAATGAGATATATAGTACTATGGCTCATTTTTACAAATAATGCCCGTTCTGTTTTAAGGCCATTGGTTCCTTCACCTTTAATTTAATTAATTGATTCCTTTGACAAGTATTTATTGAGAACCATTCTTATACAGACATTGCACTGGGCACAGCAAAAATGGAGCATCCTCTTCCTTCACAGACTGTAAAATCTGGTGGGAGAGAGGAGAGTAAACCAAGATCCACAGTGTTATATGTTCTGCTAAATGCAATAAAAGAATGTACTCAAATTGCTAAAGGGGCCATCGAATCGTTAAAGGAGGTTTTAGAAAACTTTAATCTAAATCTGAAGGAAAAAATAGGAATTAGTTAGAGGGATAGGTTGGTATATGAGAGGTGTGTGGGCAGTGGTGGGTGGAGTGGCCATTCTAGGTAGAGAGACAAATATGTACAGACATAGTTAATTATTTTTAAACACATTTTGACTTGCTACAAGTGTAATTCTGACAAAATTTTAATTTCAAGGCTGTTTAAGGGTAGGATGTTCTCTCAGTATCTAAATGGCCTACATAATTGACCCACAGCTCTACCCTAAAAAGGTCTTGTGTCCATTTCTTGTCCAGTTTGCTATAAACTGCACAAAAATTCTTTTTTTAATTTTTAACATTTAAAAAAATGTATTATAGAGAGACAGAGGGAGACAGAGCATGAGCATGGGAGGGACAGAGAGACGGGGAGACACAGAATCTGAAGTAGGCTCCAGGCTTTAGCTGTCAGCCACAGAGCCCAACGTGGGGCTCAAATTCACAAACCATGAGATCATGACCTGAGCCAAAGTTGGAAGCTTAACCAACTAAGCCACCCAGGTGTCCCGAAAATTATTTCTAAGTGAAGAAATGATAAACACAAAGAAGATGGTTAGTTTGGTAAGTGAGAAAATTTCCAAGGAATTGAATTCTTAGAGAAAGAAGGAAAGCAAGAGGGTCATTACAGTAAAAAGGCATTTTTAAAAAAGATTTTTAAATCTTTTGAATGTTGAGGGGTTATATAGTTATTAAAGTTAACATTCCTGAAGACTTTTTTGATGATAAATTATCTTCTCCAACTTGCTAATGTTTTAGGGTCTAACTTGCTCTAGTACTGCCAGTATAGTGTCTCTTGTCTTCAGTGTCTCTTGCCATGAAAAGACCTGCTGATGTGCCGCCACAGTTAAATAGAGCATAGTTTTTCATACTAATTTACATAATGCTTTTATACATGTATTACTCCATGACCAGAAATGTTTTTATACTTAGTAGATATAAAAAGACATAAAGCCCAGAAGTTTAGAAGCACTGGCTTTCTAACTGTAGGGTTTGCTTTGTCCAATTCTAGTAAACTAATATCAACTCTTGTGGACCTATCAAGAAACCACCACCAAAGTTCTTCGTGGTCTCTTCTCTGTACCTCTAAGTTTCCTGTGGCTGGTGTCTGTTAGGGACACAGGATATCTTAGCTTACTCAGGCATGTATAAGGCATTGGTTCCTTGTGATGTCTACTTCAAAAAAAACATATTGTATTTATTTTTAAATGCTTATTTATTTATTTAGAGAGAGAGAAAGAGAGAGACAGAGACAGAGAGAGAGAGTGCATGCAAGAGTGGAGAGAGGAGCAGAGAGTGAGAGGTAGAGAAAGAATCTCAAGCAGGCTCCAGGCTCAGTACAGAGCCTGATGTGGGGCTTGATCTCATGACTGTGACATCATGACCTGACCTGAAATCAAGAATGGGATGCNGAGCACTGAGTGTTATGTGGAAACTAATTTGACAATAAACTATTTGTAAAAAAAAAAAAAAGAAAAGAAAAGAATGGGATGCTTAACCTATTGAGCTACCCAGGTTCCCCCAAAAAGCATATTTTTAAATATATAAGTGGATCTCTTCATGCCCCCTCATTCATCATGGAAAGCAGCCCATATGGAGATTTAGAGCACAGACACAGCTCTGTGAAGAAACTTTATCAAGATCTCTGTCCACCTTCATGACTCCCTAATATTCTAGAAGTGAATAGGTTTCTCTTCACTCCTTTTGTAAAAGATGTAGGGAATTCTCTTTGTAATCAGAGAGACCTTGACTGATTAATTCTGGCAGGGCATGCTAATCCCAACACACCAGCCCTCTCTAGAAACCACTAACAAAGCTTTTTTTCATACCTACTCTATCTCATGTTCATTTTTGTGTGTTGACATTTATTTCCTTGGTGGCAAAGTCAAAACTAAGCCTAAGCAATTCCCATTCTAGAGATCTTACAGTTTAAAATTAAGTAGAAATCATATTTAAATATATCTTTCAGAATTGTCCTTTAGTGTATATTTCTCAGGAACTGTTAGGTTAATTTTTAAAAAATTGGACAAACTATTTAGAAACTATTTTCTATAATTCAGCACTGGGCTCTAGACCTATTTTCTTTGTATCTGAGGGAATAAAAGAAAGGTCAAATGCAATTGTTTCCAGTCAACTGAATAGGAAATTCTTAAAGGGGAAATATATTTGAGAATTATAGACTAATAAAAAAGCTTAGAAATCATCTATGACTTTTGTCATAACTTTTCTAAGATAGCCCTATAATAATTGCTATTGAAGAATTACCTATGCCATTCAGTGTATCTCTAACTTACATAATACTGGTCTTGAAATTGTTTAAAAAATGGGAAATCCATAGCCAGAAGAACATTTGATATTGTTGCAAAGGAAATATAATCATGTTAATATTTCAGTGGATAAATATTTCTTAGCATGCAGCCAATCTAAAAAATTGAGCTCTTTTTCCACACAAATCCAAAATCTTTATTTGAATCCCTTGGAAGGAGATAGTTTTGGAATTCAGGGTTCTGATGTATAAGGTAAGAAGGGCAAACATCATATACTATATAACACCCCACAGAGGCTTAGTATGCTAACCTGCAATCAAGCATAAATAATATTAATGCATTAAAAGTATGAATAATCACAATAAGTGGAATGAAAACTATAAACAGTCTTATGTAATTTTGTTTCAGGGTTGGCTATGAAATGAGTTTCAAAATCTTTGATTTGCATACTTGCAGATTAGAAATTGTTAATGTGTACTATCCTGGTGAAGAACTTGGAGACAATTGACCAGCTACTAGAGCTTGTCATTCTGTCTCAGAGAGAGACCAAAATAATAATCCTATCACATCAGCACTATTATCACCTCCATTTTACAAAAGAAGAAACTGAGGCAGAGTTTTTCAAGAACTTGCTCAATTTCACACATTTAAATGAATGCCAAAACACGTGCTGAATGAAGAGTCTAATAGATGCATGTGAGAGAATATCCAAGAAGGAGTGTGAAACATCTTGTGATCCTCTCAAGTTATTTGGATACAGATCCATATCTTTCACAAAAATACCTTATGCTATTATAGTAGGTGGGAAACTTCCTTGGTGTGTATTTAGCAAAAAAAAAAAAGTTACTGAAAACTGTTTTCCTATAAGAATGTCTCTTCTAGAAGAGAAAATTAATATAAATATCAGAAATAATTCTGAGTTATACAATTTTCTTTCCTTCTGCCCTTCCCCACTGCCTACAGCATCCTCTGAACACATTCAGATTCTCAAATTCTTGAAATCCAAAGCTTCCATTTGAGCATTGATTGTCTTATCATCCAGTCTTCAAGAAAGCATTGCTTCTTCAGTTATATCCTCCATTCTTGGAATCATTAGTGTTTTTCGTCTACATCATTATATCTATTCACCTCAATATTTTTCTATTTTTTAGTATATGTGCTGCCAAAGTGAGCACTCTCAATATTTTTATATTAAAAAAAATCCCTCTGACACTTTTCAGTTACCACCCATCTTTTCTTCTTATCAGCTATACACCTAGAGTTTTCTATACTTATACTCTCCACCTTCTCTTCCAAGTTCTCTCTCTTAAATTTCTCCTAAATAGCTTTTGGTCTATTACTCCACAGAAACCATTCTATTTAAAGCTGTTCTGGAACTGCAGTGTGAAAATAAAATTCCGACATAAAGGGTTCTATTGTCTGGCAGTGGAATACATTTATCTGACAGGTGTTAATTTCAAGAGCCTGCTAATTAAAAAATATTTCTTGAAAGATTATTTATGGAAAACTTATTGAAAGATAATAGAGAACAGTCACAGTAACATATGTGGTGGTAATATATTAGAAGCATATCTAGTTAGAAAAAGAATTTTCTCCCAAACCTTATAAATGAAATAACAAATTAATTACAATATAACTATAGTACATAACATATTGTGTATATTATATACTATATTATTATATATAATAGTAACTAATTAGGTCTCATTCAGAGCAAATGGAAACAAGATGTTGAATACCTGCTTCAGGACTCCAGTTCTCTACTTTTCTTTCCTATAAAAATTAACATATTAAATGTTAAACATTAATATATTTTTATTAAAAAACAACAAACACTGGGTTATTAATATTCACACACAAAGAGAGATATTTTAAGACTTCTGTACGTATTGATGGTCATCAAGATTCTTAGATGAGCTTTTGTAAACTCACTGGCATCTCAAATTTAAGTGAGATTTAAAGGTCTTACTTTTGTAAATTGATTAAATTGTTTTGGAAAACAATATGGCAGTCCAGAGGTGGAACAACATAAACATTCATGGTCTTTGATCCTTATAATTCCATTTCTAAGAATTCAACATGTATAACTAAACAACAAAAACAAGAAATGATCAAGATTTCCTTGAAAGATTATATGCAGTAATATGAAACTTAAGAAATGGATAGGTAGGCAGGGAGATAGATAAGAAAACAAATGTCCAGTAAAAGGGAGTTGTTAGTATGTTGGTACAATATGTATATGGTATATGATCTAGTGATATCCCTTAAGATACAGAAGAAATATTCACATGGTTTAAAAAGCAGAAAAAAATGTGTGACAAAAAGTATAAATATAATAGATTAGAAAATTGTAAACATTTTTCTTCCTCACAATATTCTTTAACATTGTTTCATCTTATTCTTTATAATGAAGAAGCACACCATTAAATAATTGCTCAGCTTTGGCACTTCCGTTTAAAGAATTTATAAATGATTCATAAATTGCACACACACAGGGCTATTTCTATCTTGGGCAATTTACATTATGGTAATATTTTAACTTTCCAGGAGTACAATCAGTACTCTTAATTTGGGGCTTGACCATAAGATTTATATTGAACAATGAAAAAAAAAAACTGAAGTAACAACGTGCTCATTCTGAGGCTAGGTCTTTAAGGGATCTTGTATATTTCCCTTATGCTCCTGCCATTGTCTTGAAGAGCACGTGATGATGGAACATTGGTGCCAAGAGATGAAAAGAGAGGCAGAATCTCCTAGCTTACTCATCTTTTTGATACTTGAAACAAAGTCTCCTACCTGAATCCATCCAAGGTCATCAAATCCTCATGCAAACCTAGAGAGAAAAGAGCAAATCTCGATTCTGAGATTAACAGAGCCCCATAAACAACATATACATAGATACAAATTATAGTTATTATTAGGTCACTGAGCATTGGAGGCATTTGTTACTTAGTATTAATGTAAAAGTAGTTAACTGACACACACGGGTATTGCTTGCCACCGAAGGAAAATACAAATCATAAAGGAAGACATAGAAGGGAGAGCTGGAATACAAAATGGGAAAGCAAAGTAAATCTTATATTTGACACATGGGCTCCCTCGATACAACACCTCCAAAACTATAGGTGAGACAAAACATGTGCACATTACAATTAGCCTCCAAGCTATGTTTTAGGATTTTGTGAACTCTTCTTTTTTTAGTGATTCTGAAACTTGGCATGAAGCTAAATCTAAAAATGACACTTTTAGTGGGTTTGTTTGGTTTTTTGTTTGAACAGTAGTGAAACAGGACAGTATAAATTCCTTGCTTCAATAGGCTTTCACTAGTTGGAGTAAGTAAAGTTAGAATTTCTTCCTAATAATCTATAACCAGATTAACTATAAACTTCAAAGAGGAAGTTTTGGAGATAATGGAGGTGGCCCTTTGGAGTTTATGAAAATCCTCTTATAGATTTATTTTATTTTAAATCACCAACTTGTTAGCTTTTTAAAAGGGTTCTCTAATTAACATGAGTGAATTAAGAAAAGAATAGAATAAACTGATGAACACGATCTGAGAGAGCTGATCATCAATGAAACTTTGGGTGTAACAGAATGGGGACAAGGAGGAACTAACTCTACAAACCAATGCATACTCATAAAATGTTGATGAAAATGGAATTTTCTTCGTCTCCCCATTGAAACAATTACTAAGGCTACTGTAGCTTTAATGTAATTTTGACAGGAACTAACTAACGCTATATTCACTCGCCAACATGGAAACTATAAACTCTGTGTAGGAGATGAAGTATCTCACTTAAATGTGGTTAAAAAATAGATTTGTTGGAAACCAAAATTCTAGGTCCCCAGGAAGTTTGTTGTACAATTTCTACATTTAAGTCTTACATCATGTAATTCATCCATTGTCTTACAAGGCTTTACGAAACATATCTTATTTTTCAATCTTGCCAAAAGGAAGGAATCCATTTACCTTTTTAGCACATGCAAACAATCCTAAAGAACAACTCCTATAGACATTGACATATGAAAAATATATGTGTAGAGCTTGGAGCACAGTTTTAGATTAGCACAACTCTTCAGTGAACACAATGTTTGTCTTGGAGCACCTGGCAGGCTCAGCCGGTTCAATGTCTGGCTTCAGCTCAGGCCACGATCTTGCTGTTCATGAGTTTCCAGCCCTGTGTCTGGCTCTGTGCTGACAGCTCGGAGCCCGGAGCCTGCTTTGGATTCTGTGTCTCCCTCTTCCTCTGCCCCTCCTCCACTCTCTCTATCTGTCTCAACACATAAATAATTTTAAAAAATTAAGAAACTATTTTGTCTTTTATAATATTTCTTGCCGGAGTCCTGCTCCAGCCAGACCAGGAGTCCCTGAAGGATGGATGGTGTGAGCAAGAGAGAGTGAGAGAGCCCCGAGATTCTTTCTGATCACCAGGTAGGCATCTCTGCGCTGTCTGATTTCTCAACTTTATTTATATGGAGACACAAGATATTTTTGTGTGTGTGAGTACATTATTTCCAATATTTAAGCAAAAGTAAGATATACAATGTTTCCAGCATAGCCTTGAGAAAAACCTTTTACCAAGAAACAAACAGAATTGTATACGTAAAGGTCAATCTTTTATGAGTTAGGATCATTAGCCTGTATATAGCCCAAGGAAAATATCGAGGAAAATAGGATCTGCCGGAGACACAATGTCTGCTCTCACAATCTCAAAAGAAGAAGATATCTTTAGCATTAGCCACAGGGCCTATCGTTCCCACAATGTCATCCATGCCCAGGAATGGTGTGTTACTCTACATGGGAATATTATTTTATTAATCATTAAACTAAGGGCGGGATCTGACCTTTTGAAGGTATCAGTTACTTAGTTCTAATCATGATTTCCAGGGTACTGAACATTAATGTCTCTCCATATCACAACAAGTTCCTAACCAGATGCAATCATCATACCAGGGCCAGAACAAGGGGACAAGCCATTCCTGATCACCATCAACAAAGCACTCCAGAGTACGGTGCTCATGCAAAAACAATAAGAAAAGAGGCAGCTATCGGTAGCCACCCGATGGCAGGGGAGACCTCGCAAGCCTGCTTTAACCTCACAAGGAGTATTCTTAACTAGTGAGTCCAGAATGGCTCCCAACAATTTCTCTTCTTGTATTTTACCTAAACATTATCTGTGGCCAATCTTACATTTTTCAAAATAAGTTCTGATGAAGAAATCCAAAAAATACAGAATTATTCATCTTGTAAAACGGTTCTTGCATGCCTAAACAAATAATGTTCTATAATATTTCACAAAGAGAATAATTTCCTATTTAGCAATAAGGCATCTTTATTTTTCTCTCCTTTAGTAGAAAGTCTTAGTGTAAATACTAGCATTTATTCTTTTTACATTGTTAATGGATGTTTAGTGTATAAATAGCTTTAGCGTGTTTTTTACTTGTTCTAAGTATCATAAAGTGAAATTATATTTGCAATTTTTCATTCTACTTCTATTAATTTCAAGGATCTTACTGAGTTTGTTAATGTACTAAAATATTACAAATACAATTTTTATAGTAGTTAATAAAATAGAAATTTTATTGACATATCCATTCTTCTTTGATGTCAAGAAATTGTTTTTTATGATGCTATTATATTACATTATAGTTTTTTCTCATTGTAATGGAAATATATTTCATAATAGAAAGCAATAAAGAAATAAAATCACTCATAATTCTACTCATACACAGCTGCTCTTAATATTTTGAAGTATTATACATGTGCATGTATCATCATGTTTGTAATTTCATATACAAAGTCGGGAGATCGGTACTCCTTAACATCCATGACATGTCTGGTTTAGACGTTCACTCTACTCTTCAAATTATGTTGTTGTTTTTTTTTCCTTTTCGTGTGCCTTGTGATTTTTTCTTACTTGCCAGACATGATGGATTGGGTAAAAGGAACTATTGTAAATAAGCCCTTAGTAATGCAGTGGAGGTTTGTGGGCAGGGGAGGACCTCTATAGTCCAATGATTAGGTCTCCATCTTTAGTGAGCCTGTGCCTCTAACCTATAAACTTCACAAGTGTTTCTCAGTTTTTTTCCCCTCCCCCCACTTACGTGGGAGAGGTGGCTAGAGTAGGCTGGGATTGGGTGTTTGTATTCCTCTAGGTTAGTTAGGCTCTGCTAATACCCCAGCAGTTTAGTCTCCAGTTAACTTTCCCCTGAAGGCAGGACTTGTTAAGAACAGAGTGCAGGCATATTTCAAAATGGCTCCTTTTCTCCTCCTTCCTGAAGGACAAGAGGATTTTTGTCTTGTGTATTTATTGTGTGAACCTGGCTGAGCTAGTAGAGGTAAATCTCGTAAAATTGTGAGGCCCCCTCCCCATGGCTGGGTCCCCCTGGAGCCTCTCTCTCTCTCTCTTTTTTAATTTTTTAATGGGTTATATATATTTCTGAGAGAGAGAGGAAGATAAAGAATCCGAAGCAGGCTCCAGGCTCTGAGCTAGCTTTCAGCACAGAGCCCGACACAGGGCTTGAACCCATGAACCTTGAGATCATGACCTGAGCCGAAGTCAGACGCTCAACTGACTGAGCCACTCGGGTGCCCCACCCCCTGGAGTCTCTTACCTTGAGTTGTCCACACTAAGCCCCAGTGACTGCAGCAATTACAGTGCAAGATTTTCTAAGTGGGCCCTGGTCTCCCCAGCAGAATCATGAGTTTCTGTTCTAATAAGCCAGTATTCTTCTGTCTGTCTCTCCAATCTTGAGAACAGTGGTGTGCCATGTGTGCTCCCCTCTCTTAAAGATCTGAGAGGAGTTCTTCATTTCTCAGTCAGTTCAGCTTTTCACCTGTTGTCAGGGTGGACTGGCCACTTCTGAACTCCTTACATGTGGACTAGGAAGTCAGAGATTAGCATTCTTTATAAACTTTGAGTTTATAAAGCATTTTTCTGGAATTTCTTAAAATATTTGAAGCCTCTAAAACTAGTTTCAAAATTACATCTCTATTAATCTATAATAATTTAATCTCCAGTTTATGCAGTTAATCCAATGAAAAACAAATAGAAAAAAAAAAAACCCACCTGGGGCACCTGGGTGGCTCAGTCAGTCAGATAAGTGGCAGACTTCAGCTCAGGTCAAGACTGCACAGTCTGTGAGTTCAAGCCCCATATAAGGTTTGCTGCTGTTAGCACAGAGCCTGCTTTGGATCCTCTGTCTCTGTCTCTTTCTCTGTCTCTCTCTGTCTCTCTTTGCTCTTCTCCCTCTCTCTCAAATACTAATAAGCAATAAAATGAAAGAAAGAAACAAACAAAAATAAACAAAAATCCACCTAAGATGTATAAAGAGTCATATATATCCTGCAGTCCACCATATACAGACAGAAGAGAGAGAGAGAGAATTAAATGTTGGTTACTATTTAAAGAAACAGTAGTATCTTTTTGAAACATTAAATAAAAAATCATTAAATATAGAATGAAAAGGTATGCCTGGGTGGCTCAGTCCGTTAAGCATAGGACTTTGGCTCAGGTCATGATCTCGTGTTTGGTGGGTTCGAGCCCCGCGTCGGGCTCTGTGCTGACAACCAGCTCAGAGCCTACAGCCTGTTTCAGATTCTGTGTCTCCCTCTCTTTCTGACCCTCTCCTGTTCACGCTGTCTCTCTCTCTCTCTCAGAAATAAATTTAAAAAAAAACATTAAAAATTCAAATATAGAATGAGAGAAAATTAGAGAAAAATCAACACTCATTATTTACTTTATAAAAGCAGAAATTGAAGTGGACATAAATTAAATGATTTATCCATGGTTAATAATAAATTTAGTGGGAGATTTGAAAAGAAATCCAACTCTGTTACTGATCACTCATTTTCTTTTTTTAAAAATTTTATGGTTTTAAACATTTATTTATTTTTGAGAATGGAGAGAGACAGAGCGTGAGCAGGGAAGGGGCAGAGAGAGAGGAAGACACAGAACCTGAAGCAGACTCCAGGATCTGAGCTTTCAGCACAGAGCTTGACATGGGGCTCGAACCCAATAACTGTGAGATCATGACCTGAAGCCGGATGTTTAATCAACTGAGCCACCCAGGGGTCCCTCACTCATTTTCTTTAAGCTGCTGTCTTTCTGTCTGTCAGGCAATGATGTTAAGACCTGTATGGTCTGACATTGTCCTTACAAAGGCTGCAATATACAGCAATGTCTGTGCCGAAAATTATAATAAAAATACTCTACAACTAATATAACTTCTTTGATGGCAGAAAATCCCATGTTGCAACGAAGTGGGGATTTCTGCACTTGTGATTGACAAAGTGCAGTGTGTGTGTGTGTGTGTGTGTGTGTGCATGAGCCCACATGTGCCCAAATACCCACTCTAATGGTCTTTTATTTTGTCATCTACACCTACTATATACTCTTTTCCATACTGATCATTATCCTGGGAAGCTGACCCATATAAATACATCAGTGAGCTCCCATGCCTCTGCTTTCCATTTGGTTTACACAATGGGTAGTTCCAGTAGGAGCTCAAAAAGAATTATAGTATGTGTTTGCCCTGACTTTGTAGTTCAAGTGGACTCTATCCTTTGCGGAAAGATTTTTGCTCCTATCAAGTGCACCTCTATACAACTCAAAGTAAATCATTATCTATGTGTTTGTGTATGTAGTTGCCAAGCTCAAATGTAGTAATCTGAAGTGGTATTGGAGAGAAAAAAATTAAAAAATAAATAAATCAAACATAAAAGAATAACAACATAATACTAAATGAAATCAGTAACATACATTGTAAAACACAAGTTCTAGACCTTTTTTTGTTGGAGACCAGCTCCTGCAGGTCCAGGAGTCCATGAGGGATGGACGGTGTCGGCGAGGGAGGGATGAGTGAGGCCACGAGAATCTTTCTGGCCACCAGGCAGGCATCTCTGCCCTGACTGGGGCTCAACTTTATTTTATAATTTAGTGTTTGGGGGACTGCACACAAGTGGTATTTGCCTTAGACAATGATTTCCGATGACAAGTTTCTTTGATATGTAAGAATTTCCTGGAACATAGATTTGTAGAAGACTCCTCCATAGCCTTTATCAATAGTGATTGAGGTAGGAGATTTAGATGCTTATCCTATGGGGAAGGAAGGTATCTTTAGCATACAAGACAATGTTTTTAGCATAAAAAGAGTGAAGTTAGTTCTTCGTGCGCAGGGGTCAATAGCTTGTTTGTTTAAGGAGAAGTATTAAGAAAAACAGGTCTTTCAGGAAACACAATGTTTGCTCCCATAATCACAAAAGAAGAAGTTCCTCAATAGATTCCTTCACAGGGAGCAATCAGCATATTTAAGGCTAGAGTAAGTCACTCCTAATACTGATCACAAATGCCTTGGGGGTCGGGTGCTCCAAGCAGAAACAATTGGGTGGGGGTGGATATCTGTCCTTAACTCTAAATTAGGCTCTTTGTCTCTGGGCCAGGCTCAGTTGTAACTCTTGTGTTCTTAGCCCCCTTTATTATCTAAGTCTTGGATCTGCAAGGATCCATAGGAAGAGCCTTTTGACAATCATCCACAGTGTTTTCATCTAAAATCTCTTTTGAAAAGGCAGGAATATGCTTTTCCTTATGAGGAATCTGTGCGGGGAATATCGGTCTGATCTGGAATATTGTGAGGCCTGGTCAATACCCGTAGGCTCATTTCCAACATGAGCCAGTAGTAGCAGAAGGACGTATCAGTTTTGCTTCTCATGGCAAGAGCTGTGCAATTGCTGCCATCTCACTATGACTGTCATCCAGTGAGGCTGGTGCGGCTCCCAGCATCTTTTATCTGCTATTCTATGAAATTAAAATTTCTTTCTTATGATAGAAACCAAAATATCTTCTTGCAGTGAGACTTAGCATTAAGTCATTTTGTGTCTTTCATACTATAATACCTAATACCTAGACAACTGAAGTAGCATTTTAATGTTTACCCTTGTTCTCAACACTATTTTACTCAGCAAATGATTTCCTTCTAAAACCACTGTGATCACATCTTCTTTCCAATAAGATTTTTATTGATTCATATTTGCCTAGTGAATGTATTCATATCTCTTTATCCTTGAATACGAATCTATCCTCAATCTGACCCTCATCTATTTTCCAACTTTATTTTACAAAATTTCACTTGAGATACTTATTCTAACCGAGCTGATTGACTTATTTGTCATCACTCCACCTATACATATTCCCTGATTTTGCTCATGATGCTTCTGAAATCCCTTCTCCTTCCCTCTTCAATTTAATGTCCTGTTATATAAATCTCATTTGGTTATTTAACTATACACAGGTATTTTCTTTCTTTTTTGAGTTCCTAGGGAGTAAGAGTCATGTCCAATCCTACTTGTGGCCACAAAGTTGACTAGAAAGGAGTTTTACTCTGTAATTTGGTTTTATAGTAAATAAATATTTTAGAAATTATCTCACCTCTAACATATAGTGAAAATGTCCTAGAACAGTTTGACAGTTTGCTGGGTGACCTAAAGCCAATAGCCATGAAAGTATATAATAAATATTTGTTTAGTTCCTATCATCTACTAGACACAATGTGCTATGTGAAGCTAACAAGGTTGGTAGTGTGGGTCAACCACTAAGAATTGGGGAGTCCACGTTGGGAGTGGGTGGGTAATACTTTGAAAATATTATACAGAACTTTCTCATTTTGCACCTTAGAGAAGAAAAACCTGTGATTTTATCACAATGTTGTCATCGTACATTTTCCAGATAGAAAGAAGGATATATATTGTCACTCAGGGAATTGTCTCCTTATTTTCTTGTCAGAGTCCATTTGTAAAAAGATAGTTAGTTTACATCTATATTGAATACATTTCTTTTATATGGTAAGTCCTGGATAAAATATTGCATTTTTTTATTCTCTTGGCTGTGACATTTTTAAAGGCAACTTAGTGGCTATAAAAATAATTAATTTGCAAAAAGAAGAAGAAGAAGGAGGAGGAGGAGGAGGAGGAAAGAAAAGAAATCTTGAAAACTATACAAAGGGAAATGACTATAGGATTAGTCAAAAATACTGATAAACTAAATGTTTTCAAGTGTTAAGTATCAGGGAAAGGGAGATGGGTATAATGAATATGGTATTTGGGATGGTGTAATGTCTGGACATTTCTTTATTGATTCATACACACTGCAGTGGGAGGGAAGGGTAGAGAAAAAACTGAAAAATTTTCATTCAATAAAAATTTCCCAGTTATTAGTAGGAAAGTGATTAATGGAGTTCCTTATATCAATGGATTTACTACAGAGAGGAAATAAATGACTAACAAGGGAACTACAAGGAAGTCATCTGCTAAGAGCACAGGGTTGCCTAGCTCAAACCTCACAGGGTTCTGTTTTTGGAAATGTAGGAATCCCGCCACTTAGTTTCCATGAAAGTCCTGGATTTTTACAATGCTGTTCAAAAGCCCAAAGACAATAAGCAATTTCTAAAACCTTTGTATTTAAAAGTAGTCAGAAATTTATCTCCCATGCTTGATAATTAAATCTCTTATAGCCCTGCATTGTTCTCTTCACTATAGTGGCTAATGATTCTGCTCCCTGTTTCAGTGTACAGAGGTTTTCTCCACACCAACAAGCAATTCTTGAACACCTGCTGGGTGTCCTACAGTACAGCTCAATTTTGACACTGTCTACCCAGAGAGAGCTTTAGATCTCACAGGTTAAAGTTTCAGTCCCACAAGACCTGGCCCACTTCAGATGCCATTTGAAACTCCAGGTTGTCTTCTCTCCTTCTAGCCAAGAAGCTATAGATGGAAAGTTCCAACCATCTCTTCCTTGGGTTTGATTATTTTTCTAGAGCTGCTTACAGAACTCAGAGAACCTCTTTACTTACTAGGTTACTCATTTATTATAAAAAGCTATAACTCAGGAACAGCCAGATAAAGAGATGCATGGGGCAAACTATGGGGAAAAGGCATGGAGCTTCAATGCTCTCTCCCAGGACACCACTCACCCTCCACATGGCCACCTCTCCACAAACTCTCTTAAACCCTGTTCTTTTAAGTTTTTATGGAGGCATCCTTGTGTAGGCACTATTGAACAAGTCATTGGCCATTGGATATTGAATACAATTTCCAGCCCTTCTTCCCTCACCAGAGGTTAGGGAACTGAAAGTTCCAAATCTCTAATCACATGGTTGGTTCTCCTGGCAACCAGCTTCCCCATCCTTGAATGATTTCCAAAAGTCACCTCAATAACATAACAAAAAACACTTTTATTGCTGTCATCATGGGACATGCCAATGGTTATAGGAGCTCCATGCCAGAAATGGGGATGAAAACCAAATATATATTTCTTATTATAAATCACAATATTACAGTGTCTAATATGTATATTTATCTCTAGAGAGCCAGAGTCTTGAGATTCATAGCTTTTAGCTCTTAGCTCATATAAGGATGATAAAATCTACATAAAGAATAAAGTTTCATTATGATGAGCACTGGGCATTGTATGGAAGTGTTGAATCACTAAATTTACACTGGAAACAAATATTAGACAGTATGTTAACTAACTGGAATTTAAATAAAAACTTAAAATTTTTTAAAAAGAAATTGAAAAAAAAAGGAATAAAGTTTCTTCCAGTGGGTTCCTGGGTGAAATCCATAAGTACAGCATATGCTTCTCTACTACAAGATGGTATAATGGCCCAGTTCATCCAAGATGGTGGTTTTAAAGCCAAGAACCTAGGACTCCTTCAGTAAGCAGTGGGATTTGATGGTGAAGACATAGCTTTAGAACTGGTACAGCCACTATGGAAAACAGCATTTTGTTTTGTTTTGTTTTGTTTTAATATCTCTTCCCCTTGAATTGTGAGGAGATAATTTATAGCATTCATTGCAACATTATGCAAATCATATCAGTGGACTAACAGTGGAAGACCCTAAAAGATAATTGTCGAGGAGCAAACTGCAGGGGCCATGAGAATTTCCAGAAGCCAACTCTGTACAGAAGAACTATGAAATATTCTTATATAGGGGTGTTTGAGTCCCACACTGAGTGAGCTTGAGCCCTGCTTCCAGTGAGTCTCGCTTCTCTCTCTCTCCCCTTCTCTTTTACTTTCTCTCTCTCTCTCTCTCTCTCTGCCCCTCATGGGATTCTCTCTCCTTCCCTCTCTCTCTGCCCCTTGCTCACCTGTGTTCTCTCTCTCTCTCTCTTTTTTAAAGAGGAAAGCAATATTCTTTTTTATTTTTTTTAATTTTTTTAAATGTTTTATTTATTTCTAGGAGAGAAAGAGAGAGACAGCGTGTGCACGGGAGGGTCAGAGAGAGAGGGAGTCACAGACTCTGAAACAGGCTCCAGGTTCTGAGCTGGCAGTCAGCACAGAGCCCGACGCGGGGCTCGAACCCATGAACTGCGAGATCATGACCTAAGTGAAAGTCAGACGCTTAACCGACTAAGCCACCCAGACGCCCCGAGGAAAGCAATATTCTTATATAAAGAGACATTCCTGGGCTTTGAAACCAAACAAACTTAGAATCAAATAAGAATTCTGATCTATGATCTAATATTGTTTTACAACCACTTCAGAGAAAACTGATAGAAGTTCAACTTCTTACTAGCTTAAATATTAGGGAGTTGATTGAAAAGATACTGAGATTCCTTGAGTTAAAGGAAGAGGTGGCAGAATGTGGCCAGATCATGGGACCCTAGGGACCGACATGCAGTACTTAACGTCAATAGGACGCAGTACTTAACGTCAATAGGATGCTCTTTTATCTACACCTTCAATTCTCTTCCATTTCCTCCAGACTCTATCCCTTCCTATGGCACAGACCGGGCTACGCATACCTCTAAGCTGCACCCTTAAATAAATCTCCTTAATCTTCACACCAGCCCCAGCAGGAAATCCAGAAAAATAAATAATTGTACCAGCTTGTTCCTAATTCCCTTTCCAATCCAATTACCCAATCACTGTAAACATGGGCTTCTTTTTTCAAAGATAGCAGATCTATCACTGAAAGAAACAGTTTGTAAGACTTGTGCCAAGCAAAATCAATAGCTAATACAGGGTCTTATTTTATCTTTATCTGAAAAATTAGACCTTTTTATCTAACACACAGGATTATAAGGATAAATTAAATCACGTATGGAAAGCACCGGGAGTACTCTCCGGGTTGAATAACCATTACCCTTACACCTCTAACCTATCCTCAGAGTCCTGATTAGCTGCTGCCTAAGACAAGGGGTCATTAGAAGAGAAAGAGAAGAGGGGAAATTTGGTATTGTCCTTCTTTACCTTATTTTTCTGCTCCATGTACCAAACATTTTACAAATCACCTATGAAAGTGGAAACAGACCAAGATGATATTCCTCTCAGGAGTTTCACTTGTCTGTGTTTTTATTGCATTTTATACTTTGCCCAATTATAAGATTATAGTTCCATCACAACGCGTCATATTTATTTGTTTGCATATCTTTATCCCCGAGTAAACTGATAGGAAGCATGTTTTATTCATGCATTAATCCCCATCAAAGATGCACATGGTAAGTACTCAAAAATGAATAAATGAATGAGTTCCAGGGGCTTGGGGTTTATCCTGTGGTTATGTACTTATTACATTGTTTATAGCAGATGCATAATAATCACCATGATTTTTGAAGTGATGTGACATTTATAAAGATATCTTACGTATATGACACACAGTACTAATTTCTTTTCATATATTGTTTCATTTAATTCTCATTACCATATAAGGCATATAGTATTATTTCTGCCCACCCTTTCCTACTCCTCCCCTACCCTTTAATTTTTCAAATACAAAAGCTTAGAATTCAAAAAGTCAAGTGATTATTCCTTAGCACCAAAGTAGAAAGAATCAGAGACATTCTGGGATATTTTTTAATATAACATTTGTCTGAATGTCATACACTTCACATAGGGAAATATAAATAGAAAGCAGTGTGTGCTGCTGGGGCTTTTGGGGGGAACATTGTCTGTAGTTCATTGATCTGAGAGCATTCCTCCCTGGGAGGGATTTGTGAGATCTGAGGCTAGAAGGTGATTGATTGTTGTGTATTGCTATATTTCTCACTTGTTTTCCTGTCTTGTTTTGTTTTTATTTTTTTACTGAAATATACATCTTTACAAAAGCACTTTTCACCTGATTCTTTACCTTTGTCCTAAAAAACACTTTAAAACGTATGTAGGGTAGCCCGTCTTGGGATATTTATCTTAGAGAACTTGGAATTCAACACAAGTATTATGGTGGAAGATGTAGATAAAGCCAGCCTTAAGAGCAGAATTGCTACCAATCACAGGGAAATAATTTTGAATTTATGAGCCTCTTTCACCCATAGCAAGTGATGTTCTCATTCTTTCTCACATATAATAATGTCTTGGTAACAGCCTTCCACAAACTAAACTCAGGTGAGAGATAGATAAACCTGGATTCCACATTTTTCTATTTGTAATATGAAACACTGCTTCTTAATGAGAATGTCTCAACACTAATCCAGGATATCACTTCAAGGTAGGAAGATACGTAGGTAAGAAATATTTTTTTCATCAGAGTTGTTACTCAGTAGTCTCAGAGTTAGAATGACTTAGGAAGAATATATCCTTCAACATCCGAGAGCACCAGTGATTTCTATCTAGATTGACACTCTGGACCACAGAATGGATTTTGTTTGTTTGTGCTTTTTTGGTTTTATTTGATTCATTTTACTTCTTCAACCAGTGGATTCTGTCTTGGGCAGCATTAGATTCAATGACAAAGTTTCTTCCTTGCATTCTATTTTTTCTAAAATGGCAACATTCTATTTGTTCATCTTCCCTTCTCAGTTCAGATAATACTAAGTTGATGCTGTATTTTAACACTTTTACCATAGCCCACATAAAATGCATTTTGCATTTACATGTATCCCTACTATGGATAGACATTAACTCCAATGGAACAGACTTATACCATACCGTGACTATGCATGATATAGTTAGATATTTTCTATCTTATCCTACTCTCTTTTATTTTTTTCAAATATTACAAAATAAGTTATGACCACTAAGTTGGTCAAAACTAGAGGCATCACATTTCTGGACCTTAAGTTATATTACAAAGCTGTAGTGATCAAAACAGTATGGTACCAACACAAAAATAGACATATACATTAATAGAACAGAATCGTAAATTAAAAAATGAACCCACAACTATATGATCAATTAGCCTTTGACAAACAGGAGAGAATATACAATAGGAAAATATAGTCTCTTCAACAAATGGTGTTGGGAAAACTGGACAGCAACATGGAAAGGAATGAAACTGGACCACTTTCTTACACCATACACAAAAGTAAATTCAAAATGGATTAAAGACCTACATATGAGACATGAAACCATTAAAATCCTAAAGGAGAACACAGGAATTAACCTCTTTGACCCTGGACATAGCAACTTCTTACTAGATATGCCTCCTGAGACAAGGGAAACAAAAGCAAAAATAAACTATTAGGACTTCATTAAAATAAAAACCTTTTGCACAGTGAAGGAAGCAATTAGCAAAACTAGCCTATGGAATGGGAGAAAATATTTGCAAATCATATATATGACAAAAGATTAATATCCAAAATATATAAAGAATTGATATAATTCAATACCCAAATGCTGAGTAATCCAATTAAAAAATGGGCATAAGACATGAATAGACATTTTTTTGAAAGAAGACCTACAGATGGCCTATAGACACATGAAAAGATACTCTACATCACTGATTATCAGGGAAATGCAAATAAAAACTACAATGAGATATCACTTCATACATATCAGAAAAGTTAAAAACAACAACACAAGAAACAACAGGGGTTGGTGAGGATGTGGAGAAAAGGGAACCCTCTTGCACTGTTGGTGGGAATCCAAAGTGATACAGCCACTCTAGAAAACAGTATGAAGTTTCCTCAAAAAGTTAAAAATAAAACTATCCTTAATCCAACAATTGCATGACTGGGTATTTACACAAAGAATACTAAAATATTAATTTAAAGGGATACATGTACCCAATGTTTATAGCAGCATTATCTACAATAGCCAAACTATGGAAACAGCCCAAGTGTCCATCAACTGATGAATGGATAAAGATGTTGTATATGCACACAATGGAATATTACCCAGCCAGTAAAATCATGAAATCTTGCCATTTGCAATGACACAGATGGAGCTAGAGAATATTACGCTAAGCGAAATAAGTCAGAGAAAGACACCATAAGATTTTACTCATATATGAAATTTAAGAAACAAGTAAGTATAGAAACAAAAGAGAGAGGGGAAAGCAAACCAAGTATGGAAGTGTTGAGTCACTAAATTCTGTACTTGAAAGAAATATTACACTGTATATATATTACACTGTATGTTAGCTGGAATTTAAATAAAAACTTAAAAAATATGTTGAGGACAAAGAGTTTCATGTTTCTGGTTCAGTCTTCCATTTACTACATAATACAGCAATGCTACTTAAGAGATCCATCCACAGCCATATCAGCTGTAAAATAGTAATTAGAATAATGTCAACGCAACTGTCCAACAGAATTATTTTGACAATTAGATGTAGAGACATTTGAATATTAGAACAACATGCTTCATAATTTACTTTTCAGCCAGTGTCTGAAAAATAATTATGCCCTAATACCAAAGTCATTCATTGTATATAATTAATTAATTTCTCCTTTATATCTTTTTTTTTTAATATTTATTTATATTTGAGAGATAGAGACAGTGTGAACAGGGTAGGGGAAGACAGAGAGGGAGACAGAATCCGAAGCAGGCTCCAGGCTCTCAGCCATCAGTGCTGAGCCTGATGTGGGGCTCGAACTCACAAGCCGTGAGATCATGACCTGGGCCAAAGTCAGACACTTAACCAACTGAGCCACCCAGGCGCCCCAATTTCTCCTTTATATCTTGAATGGTGCTAATTATCTACCATTGTTCTTTGAGGATTGAGAAAATAATTATCCAAATCCTTTTCTTCCTCTGTGTTCAGATGGGAAACCTCAGTCAAGACTGTAACGCTTATATCCAGATTCACAAAGAATGAATATCTCTTAATCAATGCATCTTTTCCCAGAGACGGGCAGAAACACAAGTATCTACTTTTGTCCACAGATTCCAGGTCTCTCCCTGCTTGCCACAGGCGTCATGCAGGTGTCCACCCCAGGGTACAGTACATCATGGAGGTATCAGGGAGATTGTCTTACCTCTCATGCTAATTCACCCTAAATTAACCTCAGCCCCCAATGTTACAGCTACGTAGATTCACTCACTTGACCAATTCACAGGGCACCAGCCTGGCCAGAGAATGATTAGTTCACACTAGGCCACAGAACCCATGACCTTATGGTCCCAGACCACTATTCTTTAGAAAAACTAGATGGATATCTACTTTTTGAAAAATAGAACATATGCCTGAAAGTCGTAGTAATGTGTCTATTTCCTCACCATGTCAATAATGGAAGTGAATTAAAATACTCAATTTTCACTCTCTATGGGTTTACCATCAAATAGAGGAGATAAATATGTAATACATACTTTCATGCAAAGAAAGATTTTTTTAAAATTTTAACCTATCTATAATCTAAGTGAGTCTCACAATGTTTGAGCATTTATTTTTACCTTAAAAAGTATTGTCATTAAATCAATGAAGTGTTTTATCATGAGTGGCCCCTCAGAATGAAGTTAAGAAAAGATGTTACTATAATATAATACAATACAAAAATCAGTTTGCACTGCCTAGATCTGATTTAGTGTGTATATATCTAATGAGAGAGATGTTGAATAATGGATGTTGTGGGAGCTGGGATATAAATATTTCTCCCCACTCTGCCCCACATATAGTATCAACAAACAAAATTTACAGTTGTGGGAAATAGAGGAAGTCTTTTTTGTGTCAGGCCTTATTTTGTTTTTCAGCTATCTGAAGACATTGGTAAAAAAAGGACACTACAAACACACTTCAAAACAGTGTTCTAAAGATTTCACACTCCCCTTACAGTGTTGATGCAGTAGGGTACAAATCCGTGAAACTCCAGTTTCTGTGTTAATTAAACACAAAGCTTATCTCCAGGCTCTTCAATTAGCATCCCATTTCCTATATAAATAAGAATTTGACTGATGTATTGAAATACCAAACTGAAACTTGAAAATATAAGGCCAAGCCAGAGGGAGAAAGTGATGGAAAAAAGAAAAATTTCACTTAGCTTTTACAAAAGCCTAGTGCTGTCTAGAAAATTATGGCAAAAAAATGATATTGTCACTCTTGTAGAAAGAGTATCATCTAGGTTTACTAACAATCATAGAATTTCCAGATCCATAGTCAAACTAGAGTCTGTGTCTGTGCGCGCGCGCACGCGTGCATGTGTTCGCACACGCAGGCGTGTGTGTATTCACATTTAGAATGCCATGGAGTGATGAGAAGTTAAAACATCAAGCAACTTTAAGGTACTCCCATGACTGCATTAAAAGGAAAATGCTACCTTCAAGAAAAGTAATGTCTTTTGCTTTATTTTTATGTGGTTCTATGCCGATGTTCTTTCAAATTTTGAGGAGAATTCATTTTAATATGGATGATGTCCTTATTGTGGCTTTTTGTTGGGAACTCCCATCAGGTTCTAGAGAACCTTGCAGTGTTCTTCCATGTAGCCCTTTCTTCAGATAGTTCACAACATGACCATTTGCCTCTTCAAGGCCAGCTGGGGAATCTTTCCAGTCTGGTAAGGTGGAGTCATATAATACAATGAAATTTTGGAACTTACAGTCTCTCATTTTTGCCATATTCTATTTATTAAAAGTAAGTCACAGACACTGACCACATTCAAGGAGTGGAGAGTCCACAGGGACATAACTGATGATGGAGGTGTGTGTGTGACTCATCAGGGTTCAACTTAGGGTATGTCTGTCTCAGAAGTGACAACCAACACATTTGCTTCTGTTTCCTTTCATCATATTTGGGCCATAACATAAGGCATGAGTGATTGCGGCAGCGGCAGAGCTGGGACGTACCCACAAGGGAGATGAATCACAGCAGTATATTTGTCTGCACATTCCTGGAGCATGGCAGGTGAAGGGTGAATAATGCATGTGGAAATAGATGATTCAAAGGCAGATGTAAAGCTTGCTTTGTATGGGTCACTTAGCCCTGAGAAGCCTGTGCCCACCTGGTCTATGGTAATAAATGCTATAAATAAGAAAGAGGAATTTAGCTGGAAATTATTCTAATTGCATCCCAGGAAGTGCTGCTGATTTGCTGGGATATCTGCTAAAATGGAAGATCTTACAATAGACATCTATAACAGAATTTATCACAGTACTGAAATTCCTCAATCACCGTTGCCCATAACACTTTGCAATTGCCTGCGTGAACCGAATAGGTTAGGTCGAAACAATCTTCACAAAGTAGAATCTTCTTTGTGATATTTGTTTCACTTTCTTGTCATAACATCTGCTACAGAAAATGATATCAAATCTGAGTCACCAGTTTTATTTCATTCTTAACAGGCACATTTGAAAAATCTCAATGTATAATGATCACAGCAAAGTGACTATCAGTTGAGTTTTAAGGTAGATAAGCATGGCAATAGTAATAGTCTATAGGAAAATATATTGAATGTTTATTCATCAGAGTGGGTGAAATAGCTATTGATACAATACTCAACATTTATTCTTCAAAAACTTGACTTCTGGTGTGCTAAATACCTTGTGTCTCATGTATTATATCTGATGGTTAGTGACTAAAGTGACATCCTATGTTATTTTCTCAGGCTATGCAATGAAGAAGTAGAAATGGTCTTCATATCCAGGTTTGTCTGACAAACTAGTGTTTTCCACAATACCTATTACACTCTGGGCCAGTGAAATGCATGTTCTCTTCTGAGAATGCTGGAAATGTGAGAGAGGAAAAGGGAGAAAATATAACAAAGGAGAATTACAAGTCTTGTCTCATCAGGGGCAAAAGACAAACAAGCCAACAAACAAAAACAAAAACAAAACTGGGCAGAAGGCTGAAACTGTTCCTGCGGCATGAGAATTAACAGTTGAGAAATGTTGCACTGAATAGTAGGAAAATCTAAACTAAGGTCAATTAAAAACTGCAATATTTTTGCTTTTCCATCTTACTATTGGCAAGAGTAAAATGGCAAATACATATTATTGTATGGAATATTACATATTTTCCTCAATTAAGTTAAATTATAAAAATATTTCAGAGGATATTAATTTAGTCACTTATTTATTAAATTTCTAATATATGGCAGATAATATGTTTAAATCTAGCTGAAAGGATATAACGACAACTCCTGTCTGGAAGTGGTTTACCGTCTAATGAGTGAAACTGAAAAAAACAGTTATGGCTATGTAAACAAATAAGTGCAAAAAATTGCAGCTCTTTTCTTCACCATTAGCTTCAATATCATCCTGGAGTGCAGTCACCATCGTCTTTCGGTTTGATGGAGACAAGATATATACTCCATTTCAGCATTTATTGGAGTATCTAATGATTGTTTTAAATATAGTTTAACCAAGTTTTTCTGGTAATTATGTGTTTACATAAAACAACTGGATATCCAAATACTAATAGACATGGAACAAAAATGTGGATAGGTCCTTGCTCAGTGAAAATATACATATAATAGTTCATCATTCACAGGAATAGTGAAAACTGTATGTCCTTTTTGATTGATACCTGGACTCCAACATCTGTGATGTTAAAATGTGACCTTGAGAAATCTACTTATATTTAAGTCCTAATTACTTGTTTTGAAATTAATCATATTAATGGGTTCCTCATGTGGCTCAGTCAGTTAAGCATCTGACTTCTGGCTCAGGTCATGATCTCAGGGTTCCTAAGTTCGAGCCCAGCGTTGGGCTTCTGCTATCAGCACGGAGCCTGCTTCAGATCCCCTTTGTCCCTCCCCTCTACATGCTCCGTCTCTCTCAAAAATAAACATTTTTAAAAAGCTATAAAAATAATCATATCAAACAATATGAAGGGATACTGTAAAATTAAAGGTGACAAACTAAAGTATTCATTAAGGACTACTTTCAATATTTACATATCATTAAAAGCTTATGAGAACACGGGAAAACAGCTGTCGCTTCAAAGTTACAAGAAATACAAATTTATTTTGGTGTCTCCTTATTTTCTTTGCATTGGCTCATGAATTTACTAGCAAATATGAAAAGAAAGGTGCTTCCAGACCCATCTCCCACTGCCCTCCGCCCCCATCTTGGTAATTAGGACATTAACTTTTGTTTTGAGATTGCTTCAATAATTTTTAGTCCCTGCTAAGTAGGCATTTGTGGTTATCCAGAATGCAAAGTACATTCTTTCTGTGGAGAATTAACCAAAAGTCTTTCAGGAGATTTCAATGAAAACACAGGCCTAACGGCGAAAGAGGCAAAAACAAGCAAAACAAAAAGTTCATCATTTGCCTGACCTTTGCTCTTGTCATTATTCCATCTCTCCAAGGAACGTAAAAGGAAACACATCCACATCGATAAAAGATGTGATTGGATAACACTGCATCCTCTGACTCTGGTCAGTAATTCATGGGTTTTGTATTCTCTTTGTTTTTTTTCTAGAAAACAAATATCACATTTTGATAAATATTTCTTAAAACAGTATAAAAATAGAGTGAGACGCTAAAAATCTGACTTGGGACTCTTTCTGCATATAAAATTACGGACTAGAGGTGATAGATGACCTCCCTCCTGTCAAATTTCTTCATTTTAGAGATGGGGTACCCAACATTCAAGAAACCTAAGTAATCATCCCGATATCAAACAGCTAGGAAAAAAAAGGAGCCTAAACCCATATATCTTATTTCTTAGCATAGCATTCTTTCACTTATCTATTGACTCTAAATTCCACAGTTTACTATTTACAGAAATTGGAAGGATAACAAATTGTAAGGAATGGAAAAAGCACAAATGTAAAACTGAAGTGTGTGTTTTCCTGAATAAGGTTATATTCTTTTCTTTCTCACATGGCCCTTTTTATTATGTAAATAGAAGGGTCCTTTATATTTATTTATTTATTTATTTATTNTGCAAGTAAAGAGCTTCTGACTTCTCCGCCACCTTGTCCCCGGGCCGGGTCCTTTATATTTAGATGGGAATGTGGAATATGTTGTAAATATATTTTAATGTTAACATGTGTTTTTCAATACATTTATGTTTTTATTATGGAATATTTGAGATGTACAAATGAATATTTTAGCAAGCAACTGTAATACGGAAACAAACACTCAAGATGCCACTCCCAAATTTAAGAATGAAGGTAATACCATTATTCTGTTTCCATTTCTTCCTTTCTTGGCCCCAATACCTTCCTCAGTCTCCCTTTACTAAAAAGATAATCATTATCCTGAAGTTTTTTTGAATTTTTCTGCTATTCTTCATAGATTTGTATACCATTTATTTTTGCTTATTTTTAAAGATCTACATAGTTATTTCATGATATATATTGTGCTCCTATATTATATTCCATTCTACTCAATAATTTGCCTCTAAAATTCACCCACAGAGATGTTCTATGATATTTAAAATGTAAAGTAGAAATAGAAATTTCCAGATCACATTTGCTAGACAAAAAATGTATTGTTGAGATAAGCCAAATTTTAAAAAAATGCAATAATAAATTTATTCGCAAAGTGTTACATCTTCAGATTTGGTAAAATTGAAATACTCTCATCAAACACTTGGAAGTGAATGCAATACAATTGAACATAATGTTTAAGTTAGCTTGAGATAAAAATCATGTTTCTTTGTGTGAGTGCACCTAAAATTCAAGAAATAGTAATTTCATTTTTTTTATTAATTGGGATGAAAACACACACATGAAACTTACTCTAAGTGTACAATTTAGTACTGTTCATATGATCACTGTTGCACAACGGGTCTCTAGAGCTTCTTCCTCTTGCATGACTGAAACTCTGTACCCACTGCACAGCAATTCTGCTTTTCCACTCCCTTGCTCCGCCCCGAGCAAGCAGCATTCTGTTTCCTGCTTGTTTGAGTTTAGCTACTTCAGAAAGCTCATACAAGTGCAACCGTGCAATATTTGTTCTGTGAATGGCTTAATATGATATACTCACAATTCATCCAGATTGCGGCATATGCCAGAATTCTCTTCTTTTTTAAGGCTGAATAATATTCCCTTTTATGTATATAACGCATTTTCTTCATACATTCATTTTTTGACTGACACTTGAGTTGTTTCCACCCCTTAGTCATTATGATTAATGCTGTAGTAAACATGGGAATGCTAATACCTCTTTCTGATCCCAGTTTTAATTCTTTTGGATATATAGCTGGAAGGGGGGGTTGCTGGATACATGAAATTTCTATTTTTATTTTTTTAGTATCTTTCACATTGTTTTCAAGTAACTGTAAATGTCCTGATTTCTCCAAATCTTCATTTACTTTTGCTATTAAAAAAATCTAAGAAATTAATAGTTGTTTGTGAGAATAGGCCAGTCATCATTGAAATTAGTATTTCTGGTTATTACAAATGAATCTTTAGCATTTGTACCTTAAATAAATACATGAGAAAAAGGCAACAGTTTTATACGCGCAGCAATCCTATTAAGCCATAATGTGTGTGTAAGCACACACATGGACTTGTGCATTTGTATGTGGAAGTACATTGGATTTATCTTAGCAATTAATAGTTGAGTTGTCCCATTAATCTTTTGCAAGTTAACAGTTATTTAACCTTACCTGTTGTAAAGGATGTTTTCTCGTTATCTGATCTTTTGGTCTCTCCCAGATTTACACTTTCCTCCACACAATGAAAATAAGGTTTTTCTGCATATAAATCACCATAACTCAGAACAACCAATTTTTTTTGAATCTACAAGGAATTTAAGATTCATTTTCTTGGAGGAAAAAAGTGCTTTATATTATGCAGAAAATTTCCATAAGCCCACATACCTGTGATTCAAATTAGACTACCAGATTTCAAGTTCACAACAGCTTTAAAGGTTAATGTCTAGGAATGAACTCAGTGAGACCAGACCATATGCCAGACAATTGCTTGTCTTCACTTACTACATGATATGAAGGGGATTGGTACCTATAATGTCTGAGATTAATATGAAGCATATCAGCTCTGTCCTCAAATGCATGAAGTCTCTGGATATAGTTAAAAGGCATATTCAAATATTACAAGTAGCAACACTGCATTAAAATGTATTATACTAAATGGAAAAATGTCAAAGCCTGTATATAATAATTTTGGAGGTTGATATTTACCTTATCTGAATTAAATGTTCTTGAAAATGACATACATGCATAGGATGTAGCAAGCATAAGTACATTGCATAGATTCAACCTTGGTAGGCAAGCTAATTAAGTGCACTGCCTTTGAACACCAAAGAGATATAAATCCCATTACTGATTCTTACTAGAATTTAGACCATTTATGTATCCTTTCTGAACTTTCACCCCTAAGTCCTAAAAGGAAAATAGTAATATTGACTCCATTGGGTTATCATGAGTACTCAATAACATAAAATATACAAATTCCATAGCACAAATCTTGGAACCTAGTAAGCACTCCTATAAATTACAGTTATTATTTTAATCTTTCAGATAAAAAGAAGTAAGAGTTAAGCCTTTTACAACACAGTTATTTTTGGAAATAATCTACACCATAATCTTCTTTTTGTTGCTATCTGGAAAATCACTTCAATTTTATAGTTTGATCATCAGGGCCATGAGAAATTATTAGAGATTTGAAAAGTGATAGGAAAAGTTCCTTCTCTCAAGAAACTCATAGTCTGAGTTAGACTTTTACATAAATACTCTAAAACAAAGAGCCATAATGGAGGTGTGATAGTTGGAGAGATTAATTCTGGCAGGCTGATCTAGTATAATTTTATTTTAACACATAGAGCCAGCCAGCGGAAAGATTTCTGTGATTGATCAACTCCTGCACTAAAAGTCTGTTTTACTTACAAGACAAATCAATATAAAAGGATTTCTGTGTTCCACCAAATGTCTATAAATTCTTCAATGCATCTTATTTAAGGAGCGTCATGCGTGCTACATTTGACTGCATTTGCTCTTCAAAAGAATAAAAAGAAATAAGCTTAAGGAACAGATGACAGATTCATGCTCCAGTGAAACTGGGCAAAAATCTCAGTCTCATGAATATAACAAATTATTAAGAAAAATTGTACTTCTAGGACTTTGCATGTTGGAGTTGAAGTACTTAGGGTGGGGTGATGAGGCAATTTATGCTTGGTGCTGACTAGAATGCATCAGAGTTATGTGGCTTCCACTGAAGCTGAAATGCTTTTTATTTTTTCCACACCTATCAGCAAACTACTCTTCGGAAGCAAAATATTGTGAATTTGGGCTGCTAGAATGAGAATAATTAACTTCTAAGAAAAGACTAAGTAACAATTTTAAAANTCTCTCTCCTAGAAATAAATTAAAAAAAAAATTAAAAAAAAAAAACTGACACTAAAACACTTGAAGGTTAAAATTCCAAAGGATACAAAAATGCTGAGTCTAAGGGGCACATGCACCCCAATGTTTGTAGCAATGCTATCAACAATAGCCAAATTATGGAAAGAGCCCAAATGTTCATTGACAGATTAATGGATAAAGAACATGTGATATATATGGACAATGGAATACTACTTGGTGATGAAAAAGAATGGAATCTTGCCATTTGCAACAACATGAATAGAACTGGAGGGTATTATGCTAAGTGAAATAAGTCAGTCAGAGAAAGACAGATACCATATGAATTCACTCATGTGGAATTTGAGAAGCTTAACAGATGATCATACGGGAAGGGAAGAAAAAATAAGATAAAAATAGAGGGAGGCAAATCATAAGAGACTCTTAAATACAGAGAACAAACTGAGGGTTGATGGAGCTGGGGGATGGAGAGTAGATTAAATGGGTGATGGGCATTAAGGAGGGCACTTATTGTGATGAGCACTGGGTGTTATATGTCAGTGATGAATCACTGAGTTCCAATTCTGAAGCCAAGACGACATTGTATGTTAACTAATTTGTGAATAAAAAAAATCGACTGTTATTTTAAGTACAATGCTTAGCCAAGATTTTTGATTATTGAATTATTTTAAGTTATCTCAGTGTCAGTCACTGCACAGCACTAAGCAAATATTAATCCTGCTTCTGAGTTTTAATTTACCATCTGTGAAATAGAAATATATAAGCCCAGTTCAGTTCACAATGTTTTCTAAAAGTCAGAGAAAACATACCAGATAAGAGCTGGTTACTATCTTCCTTAAAGATTATCTGGTCAGTGTGTTCCTTGACTCCTACCTCTTATAGTTTCCTAGGGAGTCATCAGGGCCTAGACATGGGCTGGAGTGAATAGTTAACCATGTCATTTAGAAAACATGTTAAGATATTAAATGTAATATTATCCCTGAGTGTATATGTCATTATATGTCATCAAGAGTTTTCTTTCAGTATTTAATTCAGAGTTTTAATGATTTTACTCAGTTTTTTAGTTAACCATAATTATGTCTGTGAATGGTACTAAGTATAAATCTCATTTTACTTTTTTGTTCCTATTTTCAGTACTGACTAGTTTAGCCTTTCTCTCTGTTGATGCCATCTCTTTCTTAATCTCAGTCCTTCTGTGTCTAACTGAAAAGCTCTTTTCTCTTAGATGACTCATTTGACTTCTCATGGATTCAGTTTTACCCGCAAACTCTGGGGTTGAGTTGATATATAATCTTAATAAAATTATAATCTATAATAATCTTCGGATCATTTTTACATCTAAAATTCAGAGATTCTAGCTTCTCTGCTTATTCTTCATTCTCAAAATAAAATGTATGGAGGAGTGGTGTTATAAGCTGAATTGTGCCCCTTAACAATTCATATGACCCTGGTACCTCTGAAGGTGACTGTAATTGGAGACAGGACTTTTAAAAAGGTCATTAAGTTAAAATGAGGTCATTAGGGTGGGCCATAATCCAGTATGGCTGGTGTCCTTCCAAGAAGAGGATATTTGGACAGAGGCATGTACAAAGCGAGACCACTTGGAGATATGGGGAGAAGACAGCCACCTACAAGCCCAGGAGAAAAGTTTCAGAAGAAACCAACCATGCAGGCAGGCACTTGATCTTGAACCACTAGCCTCCAGAACTGTCAGAACATTCACTTCTGTTCTTTAAGCCACTCAGCCTGTGGCATTTTGTTGTGGCAGCCCTGGCAAACTAATAGAGGTGGCATACTTCAAAAATGTTAAAAATGTATTCTTCAAATTATCTAGTCATATAAAAATGTAAAGCAGATATGTTTAATGCAGTGTTGCTAACATTCATAAAACTACTGCAATATTTGGCCATCTGGTTTATTTCTTGCTCTATATTTATACAGAACAAAATGAACTCTGAAAACTGGAAACTGATTCCCTCCCTTTGGGATTTTTTGGACTCTCTTTTTTTCCCCCCTGATTTATGTCTTCCTACCTCTACTGCACTGGCTTCAGTCTTGAGCTGACATAAAGAGACACCTTTCTTTGTTTTCAGGTGATTTCCCTGCTGACTGGAGAATTCTTTTATCTGTGGCCTTTGAAAAGCCTTCTATCCCTTCCCTTTTACAACTCCACTCTCAATGACATTTGGCTAGTACTCAGTTTTATGACCCATCTGAAGTCTTGGGCCCATGAAGCTCTGGGTTGTCCTTGTCAGTAATGGTAAAACATTTTTGGAAGTTCACATAAAATAAGAATTTGTAAAGTTTGGAGGATCTCCTGAAATCTCCTAGGCTTTTAGTCTCCAGAAGAGTTGCAGTGCAGTGTAATACAAACCCTGCCTTTGTCTGTCTGTGTGCCTGTAAGCGAGTTGCCTGGCTTCTCTGAGTCTCAAAGTCCTTATTTGTAAAACAAGAATTTAAAAACTCTCCCCTTGGGAGTTATGATGACCTAATTTAAAAAATGAATTGAAAAACCTAACTGCTTGCTTTTTATATTATATGTGCTTGGTAATTCTATAAAGAGTAATCCCCACCCATCTTCATTTTTTAATCTCATTCATTTTTTTGAGTTATTATTTATTTTCTTTTAAGTTTTTATCAGCAACTGAAATTATACCAGTTACAGTTTTTAGACTTATATATTATCTCAGTCTCCTATGAAATTTCTAAGAGTAGGACTTTATTATCTTCTCTGCTATATTCTGAGTAATGGGAACAGTGTCATTTATTATGCCCGAGGTAAAGCCTTTTAAATATAATAATAGAAATATTTTCCTTTAACTCTTATGATATATCTTTGAAGAAAAAAATATAAATGATTATTGTTTGACTATTGTTTCTCTGATTGTTGCTGACATATCTAAAAGACCAGAATCTGTGCTTTTATATTCACAAAACCAAGAATAATGAAGATCAAGAGACACTAAAATGTCTTATTTTATTTGGTATCCCATAGGCACTTGTACTATAATTATGAACTAGCTTAAGAGTTTTCAAAAAAGGAAGATTTGAACCATGGAAAAGAAATTATAATGTGCTCTGTTTCTGCAATGCTTTTTTGTATATAATCACACTCTAAAATCATTGAATTTTATAGTCAGTAGAACCATGAATTCTTGTTTTTTTGCTATTACTCATGATGTTAGCCACTCAATATTTATTGAACACTTACCCTAAGTTGATAATGGTCAATCAAAGGAATATTTTTGTTGCCCTATTAAAATTTATACTCTTAGAGTGAAAGGAAGTTATTCATTTATCCAATATACATTCATTGAATGCCTGTATATATTTTTTGAGTCAGATTTTTTTCTAGGTATTTGAGACAGGGAGAAAAATGATACTGTCTCTCTATGCAAGAAGCTCACAGTCTGAAGAAGTAAACCAGAGATTATTCTGACATCCAGTGGAAATAATAATAAGATACACCAGGTAGTAGTAATAAATTGACAAGGCAATGAGAGGTTATGATCAGAAATCTGTGTCATGTCAATTTGATTCTTAGTCCAGCTAGAAGGACCCTTGAATGGGATTAGGAGTTGTTACTCTCTGACACTATGGAGACATATAGAGTATGACATGATCAAATTAGATTAAAAAACAAAACAAAATAAAACAAACAAACAAAAAAACCCATAGCAACGTGGGGGAAAAGAATGAAACAATTCATGAGATTGGAGGCAAGATAATGACCTAGACTCCCAAATGAGTACAGATCATTCAAACACAAAGTAACATCTGTAACTAAAGATACATATTTGTAAAGATCACATTTGGCAAATAAATTATGTATTTCTCATATTTCCCCTTCCCCTATTTATTTTTCTCTATCTTCAATCAATTCTCTTTGATTCCATAGACAATCATTTCTATAACATATTACATGCTCGTATTTTACAATTTCTCATTCAACTTTCAAATGGAAAATTTATAAATGTTGATGCCATAGTTTTGCTAAAAAATTGACTCAAAGAATAGGAATACTAACATGTGTCTCATCAGATTTATGGTAAATCTATCTTTAGATACTATGTCTGCTAAATAATGATTCTCGTATTTCACTGTCAAAATATAACATTCAGATGAACATGCCATATCTCAAACTTTAAATTTGATTTATGGTGCATAAACTATATTTTAAATAACAATAGTAATAAGGAAGCTCTACACAGAAATAGATCATATCTACCTACAACTATCAAAATATTAAAAGCACCAAACTTAAAATTATACTAATTGACTCTTCTAAAGAGTCTAATTCCTACAAACATTATTGAATACTTCTGCTAAAATCTAAGAAAACTACAGTTACATTGTCAACATAGCAACTTACTTTAAAAAAAAGTATACAGAATAATAATCTGTATCACACTGATATTATGTCAATGTATAATTTGTATGATATAACCCGAATGGGTAATCGTTGATCTATGAGTGAATTTCTTTTTTTTAATTTTTTAAAATATTTTTGATAGAGAGAGAGAGAGACAGAAAGAGTGTAAGCTGGACAGGGACAGAGAGAGACAGAGACACAGAATGAAGCAGTCTCCAGGCTCTGAGTTGTCAGCACAGAGCCTGATGCGTGGCTTGAACCCATGAGCTGTGAGTTTATGACCTGAGGCGAAATCTGACACTCAACTGACTGAGCCACTCAGGTGCCTCTATGAGTACATTTCTAATTACTCTTTATATTAGAGTCCCAAGATTACTAGCCTTTACAAAGTTAAGTGTTTATTAAGATGAAGGCAAAAAGCTAATGAGGTAATATTTTCTGTGATAACTACATTAATATTTCAAATTTGAAAAAATATTCTAGTGGTATTGTAAAGAGTGAAGATTACTTTATTGATTATTTCTGTAATATTGGCAAGTTATTAAACATCTCTTTCTCAGTTTCTTCATCAAGGAAAAGAGTATATTTAAGTATATTTGGATTCCTTTTTAATAAGGATTACATATGCATTTCTAGAATTTATAGTAATATGTAAATATTTATTGTATTCAAAATTACATAAGGAGGTTTAAAAAAAAAGATGTTCCTTTAATAAAAATTCAGAGTGGGACTTAAATTTCCATGGTTTTCAGTTATTCATGTTTAAAAAAGATGACTCTGGCATACTGTTAAAGTTGGGTGAGATTTGGGAAGTCTTGAGGTTGAAAGACTAGAGACAAGTGGGGAAACTTGGCATATCCACGTAAAGGATGATGAATGTCATTCTTAATCATGTCCCCATGGGTTACATACATTCACCCATCATACATAATCTGAAGAAAAGGAGAAACAGACATCAAATTTAAGAAATACTTAAACAAAAACCACAACAATTAAGAATAATAGTTGAGAATTGCATAAGGAAATCTTTGAGCCTAAGTGAAAAACATACCAATTTCTAATCCAATAGCATCCTGGGTCCCAGAATCAAACTGATGACAAAGTCGAGCTTCTGGATTACTTTGGTGAATTTTAAAAGCTGGTTATTTTCAAATATTTGGGAGGTGATGGAAGTAATCACAAGATAAGAGCATTACTCCCAATCTAGGAACATGGGTAGAAAGCAGTTACCAGAATTCAGAGTGAGAGCTATGGAGAGTGAGACACAGGAGTCCTCATAAGGAAAAGATAAAGAGAATAAACAACCCAGTCTCACTTTCTTCTTGTCTCTTGTGAATTCATTCTGGTACCTAATCAACTGAATTTTACTAGAAACTAGATGACAAAGAGGCCTGATATTGTCCTTAAGGGTCAAAATCCTAGGGTGCACAACATAGTAAGAAAGGTGGATAAAATATATTCAGGGTTAAATGGGAAACATAAACATCACATAAAATAGTTACAGAAAGAGGATATCATCAGGAACACAGTCTTCTGGTAATTAGGGAATGTAAAGATGAGCAATTGTGTACATTATATTCCATTTTTAAGAACATAGCCATCAGTAAATCAGGCTACAACTGAATTCCAAATGCCTAATGTTTAGGAAGTATCCAGTGCATGAATGAATTAATGGAACAATGAGTGAGCTTACTTTTATCTTTTTACCATGCCCCATCTTTCATTTATGTCTACACTGTTATCTTGTGGACTTTATATATACATATATATATTATATATAATGTTATATATATGTGTTATTATATATGTATTATGTTATATATATAACAATGTTGAACATATTATATATGTTATATATGTGTGTGTGTACATATAGTGTTTGTGTGTGTGTATTTCTTTTAGTTCTGACTTGTGGCTTTACATGAACATAGTCTGATCCTTTTGTCTCCCTCTCTGACTGCTTTTAAAAAAAGTCCTGGTTGAATTCTGGTGCTGTAATCTATGCTTTCATCTCAGTACTCACCTGAAAAGTATCATTTAGACAGAATGCGACTTGCATTAGAGCAGTGGGAAATAATGATCAAGAAATATGAGAATAATTTTAAGAGCTATTTAACAGGTAGAATCAATAAGACTTGACAAATAATGGAATTAGGGTATAAGGGAGACATTGGAGCCATAGTGAATGCCATGTGAAAGGGGGTCCAAATTACAACTGAAAATATACCTCTTTGACATAAAGATTATCTTGAAGTGATTATTTTTTAAAAAATAGTAGCCATAGGAAAAGCTCTGAAAACTGAGGAGTTACCCTTTTATAAGGGACATTTACATCTCTAAGGGGAAATTTCCATTTGTAAGGGTCTCTCTCTCCTTTCTTCTTTCTCTCTGTATCAAGAAGAGATGGATGACTCTAAATCTCTAGAACCTTATCAATGGAAAGGCAATAACTGAAGTTTGCATAACAACCTTATCCTTCCGCACTGTGCTTTTTCCAGGGAACTTCCCATAATTCCTGCCCCCCCAACCCATCCGCCAAGAAAAACCTTCTTTTGTCTTTAGCTGGAGATGGTATTTAAGGTGATGGCATAGGCCACTTGAAAGAGTTACTCAGTTTTCTTGAATCTCTCCCATGTGTACAGGAGGTATACATATTATTAAACTTCAATTTTTCTCCTGCTAATCTTTGATTACCAGAGGCATCTCAACCAAGAAGCTAGAAAGGTAGAGAGAAAATTGTTTTCCTCCCCTACACATAGATTGTGACTTAATTAAGCATTTCTATTGGTTATTTAGGGTCCTACATTAAACAAGCAAGCAAACAACAGCAACAGCAGCAATAACAACACCAATAGCACAAAACAGTTCCAATATGTTTTTAACAAAACTACTTAGTAGTTTCAAAAAACATTGTTGCCTCCTAAGCAGTCTGCATGAGAATTGTCATCATGTTGTGGAAATCTGGTCTGGATCACTGACAGAAGAACCAAGGGGCATGCGGAGATCTTGGAAGGGAGGAGGTTTCTTTAATACCGGTGGACTCAGAGGAGATCATTCTCCAGAGGTCTGAGCCCAGAGCATCAGTAGAGGGAGTACTTTATAGCCTGTTACTTCCGCATTCCTCATTAATGCATGAGACAAGCAGTGTGGGAAGAAGAATCTGGAAGAGGGAGCCTTTGATCAGGGACAGGTATTTCCTTATCAGTCCTGCTGGCCCTCTTATAACAGATTTTCCCCTATCAGTCAGAGCCTCATGGAGAAAATTGCATGACTGTGGAGCCTGTGATGTGTGTAATCATGTTATTTAAGATGACCAACCAATTTCAGTTCTCCTGATGGTTAACTCCTGCAAAATGAGATTTGTAATTCCTGGAGAAAGTGATGCACATGCTGTGATTTAAGGGACCCTAAGATGGTCTAAATACTATCTTCCCTATTCAAACATCTTTTGTAACATGTCTCCACTTTGGTGTATATGTATAGTAGTAACGGCCAATGTCTTATCTACCCCCTTGTCTTGGTCTAGGAGCACCCTGATGTCAAACGCAATGTATTTATTTATATCTGAATCTCGTTTAGTAATAAGCATGGAACTTCACATAGTCCTCCATATATACTTATTTCTATTTTTAATGCAACAATGTAAATTCAGTTCTTTTCCATCTTTGACATGGATTTTAGAATGCCCTCCTAAGTACTGTTCCTGACCTTCATATTTTATTTCCATAATTCTCCTTTATGACATTAATGCCTCATTATCATGCCCAAACCCACCTTTCTAGCCTCATTATCTTCTATTTTGTCCAACCAAGGGTGGTATAAGCACCAATAATAATGACACTTATTCTCTGAATATCTCTGCATTCTTGCTTTTGACGTTAGTCATGATTTTTCAAAAGCCTAATCTCACAATTATTGTTTTTCCCTCCATCTATTAAAATCTTCCTAGTCCTCAATAACTATATCAAATAAAATTTCTATCAACTTTTAATCACATAGCATGTTGGTAATAATTACACTACAGCTTAATACATGGGATATATTGGATTTTCAATAAATACTGGTCGTACTAAATCGAGTTGCAGCATACATTTCATTTAGATTTGCTCAGTAGATAGGTCTGTATTTGCACTGAATAAGATGATTGTGGCCAGAGACCAGGTCTAAATCATATTGGCATGTAAGACAATATTGTATATGTAACAGTCTTTTTTTTTTTTAATGTACGTGTAACAATCTTGAGATAAATTTTTGTTACTAATTGTGCTAAATTTAAATATTTATTAAGTGCAAGGAAGGACACGTCCTTCCAAAGACCACCAGAAATACCTCTTTAGTTTCATAAAATTAGATTTTATGTTTTGTTCAATGAGGAAAAACTCACAGCTTGAAGAACTGTGGGGGTGTCTCACTAAGAGTGTGTCATAAAAGGCATTATTTGAACTTGTGTTTTAAGTTGTTCTGTGGATTGATGCTGACAGAAAGGCAGAATAATTCTATGATTTGATATCTTTTTAATTCTAATCTAGGTTTAAAGAAGAATAAAGTAAATTTAAAGATTTAATTTGTAAAGACACAGCAGTTACTCTTATTAGTAATAAATTATGGAGGCTTGTTTGTTTTTGGTTTAGACAATGTTCCTGTTTTTGTCTGTGTTCATACATGATTATCAGGTAATGTTATTTTTGACATATACTGATGTGGTATCTTTGACATTTTTATGTTCAACAGTAGTCCACAGTCTGGCTTGTTCATCAGACAAAGTCCTGGCTGTCAGAAGCTACTTTTCTTCTCACTGGTGAGTGGGAGAGCCAAATCCAATCTAGGCCTCTATGGAGTAGCTGGTAATAAAGGAATGCTGGGCATAGATACAAATATCAGCATCACCACTTGCTGTTGTCAATATCATCATCTCTAGTAGAGATTAGTATTGCATACATACTGTGTGCCTAGCAAAGCACCTAGCAGTCTGCAGTCATCATCCCATGTAATGCTCACAGTGACACTGTGGACAAGATGCTACTAATCATGCTTACTTTACAGACCAAGAAATTACCCAGACCAACCACCTTGTAATAATTTGTACTTCTTTCCTTCAATTAAATAATTTACTTCCTCTCTGTATTCAACCCCCTCTACCACCAGTGTGTAAAACACACTGAAGTAAAACTTACTGGAGAGCTGTAATTCCTCTGAAATTTCACAAATGTCAGGTTAAGTCACCTTTAAGATATTTAGGAGATATAGAAGATTTGAAAACAGAACTCGATATGATCTGATTCACTTTCTTTTCCCTCTAATACCGAATATTTGCAGAATATGAGCATTTACACTTTCTTAACATGCAACACCTCCTACCTGAACATTATAAAATTAAAATAGTGAAATCCACTCATATCAATAATACATGCTTTTTTCAGGGAATAATTTATTCAATACTTTGTCCTTCCTGATGCTGTGTCCACTCGTAGAATTCAGGAAGGAATTTAGAAGCAAAAAGCAGAAAACTCCCTGCCATCCATAACACTGAAGCACATAAATTATATCTGCCTGTTTGGGACTGTGACCCTGAACCCACTTCTACTCCCCAGTCTCCCTCTAGACTTCTTTAGTCTTTTTAGAAAAGTGGTATCTGTATCATTAGCATACTGTGTTGAAATTAGCTATAAAAACAAATTGTAGCATTTTTCAAATACAAATAACATGAGGAGGAAACTGGAGCCCAATTATTTAAAATCATTTAGAGCTTTAAAAAATAATTAATTCATGCTTGACTAAGGAAAGAAAGCGGGAAGGGGGACATAAGCAAAATATTCCAGGTAGCACCTATGTTGTGAGTTACCACTTTTATTAATCCTTCTAGTCTTCACAACACCTAATACAATGCTTAACACATAGGAACACTCAATAAAAAAAAATACTTGTAGAGAGGTTATAGCAGTTAGGGCAGTAAATTGGATTCTGTGGTTCTGTATCACAGTCGCAACTCACTGATCATCATTCAGGGTGACTTGAGGGATATTACTTTAACTCCCTGTGCTTCATTTTCCATACAGGATACTACTACTTGGTTTATGTCCTGCGTGCTTTGAGGGTGTCAGAGTGTTATAAAGACCAAGCTTTATTGTCAATTACATTTGTATTCAATTTTAGCCAAAAGTTTGTTCAATCAGTTCTTTTCAAAGAGACACATTCCCCATTTGAAAGGTCAGATTTTTCCATGAATGGCTGAGGTCTCGGTTTAACTCCAGGTAGCTGTTTATGGGCGGCTTGATTTCCTTAGACAGCATGGAAATAAAGTACAGTGGATGTAATAGTAAGACATATAATAAAATAAAAAAGATAAAGACCTGAGTTAGATACAGACTTAAATGGTACATGGCTTTTACAATCCCTTTACAGACTACAATACCATAAAAGGAAATGGGTCTTTGATCATCCAATGAGGCAATGCAGGGAAATATACAAATTCCCAATATTTATGACCACAAACTGAGGATCATAAAGACAAAAAATAAACTTCAAGACAAGACTTAGTGTGGAATTGAACTTTGAAGACTCATTTAATTGAATGAACCCAAGGTTTGTCAAAGAGTGAAATCAAACGTTATAAAGAGAGGAGGAAAAATTAAATGGACCAGACAGCTGCCGTCACTTTCACAGAAGCCAGAAAGAATAAAGTCAAATGGAATTTCAAATGTGGTCTGGAAAGTCCTCAGAGATTGACGGGATATTTTATGTGCACTTTTGTACTATAAATCTATACACAAGCTATCTTTTTCGATACTGATTAAAAGTCTGTGCCTGACTCTAACTTTGTGACTTGAGAGAGAATATGGCAATCGACCAGGGCTGAGGCACATTTGTATCTCTAAAGATTGGTAGTGTGTTTAACTCCATTTAAACGCAAGAGGATCTACCGGACACCATGGTAATTATAGTTAATATTGTATATTTGCAATTTTCTAAAAGAGTAGATCTTAAATTTTCTCACCACGCACAGAATGGTAACTACATGAGATGATGGGTATATTAATTAACTCAATTGTGGTCATCATTTCACAATGTATATAAAACCATCATGCTGTGCACCTTGAAAAACTCACAATTGAAACCTAAATATATAGAATTTTCATCTGTCAAGCATATCTCAATAAAAGTATGAGAACAAATAAACAACCAAATACACACAGGATTAAAAAGATGAGGATTTTTTTCTCAAAGGAAAATCAGGGTTTGTTTTAGAAGTGATATAATGGAGATTGGATGGGTAAAAGATATTTTAGGTGACTATTTATATTTATATCTGTATTTATGTGTTTGTATACATGTATTTAGAGTGTTTTTACATATTATATCTAAACAAATATATGAATATACATGTATACTTATATGTGTATACACACACACACACACACACACACACTACAATAACTCACTTCTTTCTTACTCAACTAAAACTATTTAAGTGCCAGGTGTTTAATGATAATGATATTTGTGTGAGGGCAAGTTTGGGTGGGATTTTGCCCGAGATTTCAGTTTTGATTTTACAAAATAGCATGTGCAGAGGCACATTTGGGTGATCTGATTTCATGAGTCAGATGACCTGCAGTGTAATTAAGACCCCTGACATTTCTTAAAGGCCACAAAGATCTAACACAAATTATTTTATTCTAGGTTTTGCAGCTGAATTTCAAAAAGAACTGAAGCAATTTTATAAGTCAATCTATCAATGGAGACTTGATTTAGTGAATATTAATGTCTTCTTTAATGCTGTTCTAATACTACAGGTTTTCTGTGTGAGTAAATGACAACCAAACAAAATAAAGCACAGGAAAGTGTCTTCAGTAAAACATGAAAAAAGGCAATTTTAAAGATGGTGATTTTAAAGATGGCAATTTTAAAGATGGTAAATTTTAGAGATTGGATAAATGCAAATGCAAACAAGATATGGAACTATTTCATCATGGCAAAGATCTCCCTTATGATGACCCTTATAGTCACTGCCCTTAAGAATCTTATTAATTGTTTATTTTTTAAAGTTTATTTGTCTGCACACACCATCAGCTCAGAGTCCAATGTGGGGCTTGAACTCACAAACAGCAAGCTCATGACCTGAGCCAAAGTCAGACGCTTAACCGACTGAGCCACCCAGGTGCCCCAAGAATCTTTTTCTGATGTTTTTACACAATGTTTTCTTTGTGTTTAGTGAGAAAAAAAGAGAAACTTACAGCTAAATGTAATTTTAAATGTAAATGTAAATAAAGATGAAAGTGTCCATCTTTCCTGGAAGTAGAAGTCTCCACAGTCTGTTGTTAATGAAGTGTGTTGTGGTTTCTCCACCAAATAACATGGAATTCACATGTGAGTCCATTTAGATATGCCTAGTTATATCTGTTGTGAATTCTACTGTTACCCAAAGGCAGGTGCCCAGCTTGCAAAACTACTCATCTATTTTAATGGCTATTAAAATCATTATGTCTGTTCTGTATTTATGTTTTAAACTTAAATCTCATTAAAAGAAGACAATGGATTAGCAAAACTGCTTCTCTTCAAAATAAAACTTTGAATAGGAGAGGATGTGCATTTGTTCCAACAAATAGCAAACTGAAATTTAAAAAAAAGAATATGAGATTTTTTTTCAATGTTTGGAAGAGATTAAAAAAATACAATGCATAATAAGCCCAGTCCTGCAACCCCACCTCTGTGAGTTAATTACTGATGTATTTTTTATTTGCTTATTCCTATGAAGGAGTCTCACCAGAGGAAAGGAGCCCAAATATGGAGTTGGCAAATGCATTTGGCCTCAGTGTACATTTCTGGACGCTGTTCCCTCCTGCTCCCTTAATCCCTCTCCCCTTTTAGAGTCTGTCTCAGATTACTATGCCTTTTTAATCAAAAACAATATTTTAAACACTCTATTTAGAACACTATTCTTCCAAACACTCTGTCCTCAGGCGAGGGACACCTGCCTGGCACTCGAGGCGTCTGATAGGCCTTCCCAGTGAATTCGGCGTCCCCTCCTGCGAAGTACTCAGGCTCCACTACTCACAGACTGGATTTCTCTTCCCCAGCCGACCGTCCCCATTCCTGAGAGCATCGGGAATGAGTGATCGGCCTCACTGGATGTGCACCCAGGTGACCCGAGCGCGCAGGGCCCACGCTGGGCTTCCCCTCCCTCTCCAGCTACAGACACAGCGCACCCTCGGGCCTGGGGAGCAGTGGCGCCCAACAATCCCGGGCAGGGCTCTCCTTGGCCGCCAGTGACATCACCGGCGAAGCGGATCCCAGGTGCTAGGCTCCTGGTTTCATCGGATAGTCTCTCTGTCGGCCCCGCTGGAGAACAAAGGCATTGAGGGAAGGAGGATCCAGGCGGGCGACAGCGTGCAGTTCAACCCCGCGCACGACTTAGCTCCCTCTTGTGCTGAGTCCAGGAGCTGCAAACCGAGCCTAAAGGAGGGGTGCTGCCTGTGCGAGGCTCTTCCTAGTACAAGTCACCTGTGGGAGCTAAAGGCACCCAGTTCATCTCTGTACACCCCTCCCCCCTCCCCGGCTAGAGAGCTGCTAGGATCAGGATCCTGATCTACTGCAGCAGCAGAGGCCTTTTGGAGGAAGCCTCAGGACTGTTTCCTGTGTAGGGAGAGGCTTTTTCTTACCAAAGACATGTTTCTCTCCACCTCTAAAGTAGTGCTACTATCCACGAGTTACAGGGACGAAAGAAGTGGAATACAATCAAGATACAAGGAGGAAATTGTTACCAGGAATGTTCCTGCAACAGCCTCCTAATGCAGGTGTCTGGTTTTAGGATGTAGAGAACCAGAGAAAGGAGATTGGTGTGTNGAAAGAAAGAAAGAAAGAAAGAAAGAAAGAAAGAAAGAAAGAAAGAAAGAAAGAAAGAAAGAAAGAAGGGAAGGAAAGAAGGAAAGAAGAGAAAGGCATAGAGGAAGGAAGAAAGAAGGAGGGAGGAAGGAATGGAGAGAAAGAGGAAGGGAAGAAGGAGGGAAGGGAAAGAGGAAGGAAGGGAGAGAGTGAGAGGAAGAGAGGAAGAAGGGAAAGAAAAATACACAGCTCTGAAATGACCCGTTTTAACTTCTGGCAGAGACTAGTGGCGACACAATGCATACTTTTTCATTTGTGTGTCCTCAGACCCAAACTAAACAAATAGCAAACAGGGGCACTTCCAGTTGGAAACATATTTAGAGTACTGATGCTCTCTCACTGACTCTGGATGTGACTATTTAAAGATATTATTTATATATAAGAGAATACACATATTTTTTTTTTTTTACAAATAGTTTATTGTCAAATTAGTTTCCACATAACACTCAGTGCTCATCCCCACAAGGAGAATACACATATTTAAAGTGTGCAGGCAGATTGAGTTTGGGCAAATATATGTAAATTAAGATACAGAATATTTATTTACATCACTTCAGAAATTCCCTGAGTGTCCCTTTTAAGCCAAAACCCGTTGAAAAGTAAACACTTTTCTTATTTCTACCACCATAGTTTAGTTTTGTGCATTCTTTAAAGTTTTATAAATAGAATCATACAGTATATGATACTTTTGTGCACTGTTTTTTTGGCTTAGTAAAAAGTCTCAAATTCATCCATAGTTTTGAATCAGTAGATTGCTCCTTTTTCATGCTGAGTAATATTCCATTGTTCAAACAAACCACACTATGTTTTATCCTTTTACTTGCTCATGGGACATTTGAATTGTTTTCACCTTTGCCTTATTAAAAAAAAGGCGCTAGGAACATTCTTGTAAATCTGTCTTTGGATATTTGTTTGCATTCTTTTGGAAATCTCTCCACCTCTCTCATACTGATTGTAATTGCTGGGTTATAAAATAGACATAGTGAAATATTACAAAACTCAGGCCACCTGTTTNAAGAGCAATCTAGCTGTTCCACATCATGAATCACTCTTGGAATTTTAATCTTTTTAATTTTAGCAGCTCTAATCTGCAGTTTGCCCTTTCTTTTTATTTATCATACTCTTTGCAAAGCAAGTATTTTTTTTCATATTGGTGAAATCCAATAAATCATCTTTTAAGGATTAGTGGTTTTCACTTTCCTTATTGAACAAATGTTCTCATATCACAGTCATAAAACCATTTTCCATATACATTTCTAGAAGCATCACTATTTTAGCCTTTATCTTTATGTGTATGATGAACTTAAATTATTTGTGTTTGGTATGAAATAGGGATCAACGGTTTTTTGGTGTCTATTTTCCTTTTTCCATATGGATATCCAGTAAATAATTTCAACATTATTTGCTTAAAAATTTAAAAAATTAAAAAAAGGAGAGACTCTTTTCCCATTGGATTGCATTAGAGCCTCTATTGAAAACCATTTCAGTGTTAATTGTATGGGTCTATATCTGACATTATGATTTTGTCATTTGCCTATTATTTGTATATCCTTATGATAACTTCAGAGTATATATTTTAACAGGCTTTTATAGAGGTTCTTGAAATCAGGTGGTGTAATGTCTAAAATTTACTCCTTCTCAAAATGTTTTGTTTTTCTAACTTTTTTGTATATCTATACATATATTAAAATAAGTTTATTAGTGCCTGTAAAACCCTATTGGACATTTCACTGAATTGCTTCATTTCACAAGATTTATTAGCACAATGCTGACTCGGAGTGTGGAACGTGGACACCCTTGCTTTCCACAGTCTCAGGGAGAAATCATTTAATATTTCACCATTAAGTTTTCTGATAGCTATAAGGGCCCTTAATCATACTCACAAAGTCCCTTCTTTCCTATTTTTGCTGAGAGTTTTTATGTTTATGGTATTATTTGTTATTTATTGCATCTATTATAACTACATATTTCTTATTTATAGTTTTATTATATTGTTGAAATGATCGCAGATTCCTGGGATGAACTTAATTTGGTCATAATACCTTGTCATTTTAAATATTGCCAGGTTTTATTTCTTCTTTTTGTTTTAAATTTTTAAATACATTTATTTATTTTTGAGAGGTGAGGAGGTGCCAAGAAAGAGGGAGACACAGAATCCAAAGCAGGCTCCGGGCTCTGAGCTGTCAGCACAGAGACGGAGGCGAGGATAGAACTCAGGGACTGCGAGATCACAACCTGAGCAAAGTCGGATGCTTAGCCAACTAAGCTATCCAGGTACCCCCACCCCCGCAAGGTTTTATTTTTAATGTTCAATTTATGAATTTTGTGTTATGTTCATGTATGGTATTGCTTTGTAGTTTTCTTTTATTGTAATATTCATTTTATCTTTTGTTATCAGTATTATAGTGGTCTCAGAAAATAAGTGGGAAGATTTGTTTTTCTATTTTCTGAAAGGATTTTTATAAGATTGGGATGATTTCCTTCTTAAATGTTTGATAGCATAGACCAGTGAACTAATTAATGCCTAGTGATTTCTAGTTGTGAGGTTTGTGTTTATTTGTTTTGTTTTGTTGTTGTTCTTTTTTTTTATTTTTTTTAATGTTTTTTATTTATTTCTAGGAGAGAGAGAGAGACAGCATGAGCAGGGGAGGGCCAGAGAGAGAGGGAGACACAGACTCTGAAACAGGCTCCCGGCTCTGAGCTGGCAGTCAGCACAGAGCCCGACGCGGGGCTCGAACCCACGAACCGCGAGATCATGACCTAAGCGAACGTCGGACGCTTAACCGACTAAGCCACCCAGGTGCCCCTGTTGTTGTTCTTTTTTAAGTTCAGTTCAGAGCCCAATGTGGGGCTTGAAGTCACAGCTATGAGATCAAGAGTTGGACGCCTGACTGAGCTACCCAAGTGCCCCTAGTATTTTCTTTGACAGAAGACAGACAACAATTCAATTTTTCATAGACGCAGAATTTCTATTTCTTAAATTCATTTTAATAAGTTTTGCTCATTAAAGAAGGGTATCTATTATATGTAAATTGTTGAATTTGATAGTCTTGAAGATGTTGATATTTCCTTTTAAAACTGTAATGTTTATAGATATAATTAACATATCCTCTCATTGATAATTTTAGTAATTTTATTTTCTTGGTGTGTTTTACTTGGGATTTTTCTACTTCATTGATGTTTTTCTCCAAAAAAGCTTCTGTTGGCTAATTATTTTCCCTTTTTGTTTGTTAATTTTTAGTTTATTTAAATTTATGCTTCTCTTATTTTCTTTCTTGTACCTACTCTTAATTTTCTAGTTTCTTAGAGTAGAATCTTTTAAATTGCTTTCAAATGGTTTTATTTTCTAAGTATTAAAACTTTGCCTAATTTTTCTTATTCCTCTTTGACCTATGGTTATTTAGAAGTACAGTAAAAACTTGGCTTGGAAGCATAATTAGATCAAGAAACATGCCTTTGATCCAAAGCATTTGTATATCAAAGCGAATTTCAAGAGCCATTAACTCAGTTGTGACCACGTGACATTAAGCCTCACATACTGCTCGTATTGCAAGACATTACTCATTTATCAAGTTAAAATTTGTTAGAAATGTTTGCTTGTCTTGCGAGCACTCACAAAATAAATTACTAGCAATTCAAGGTTTTACTGTATTCTATTTAATTTACAATCACTTGGGAATTTTTCTGATATGTTTTGTTACAAATTTCTAGTTTAATTCATTTTTCCAGAGTATGTACTGCATGATTTTAATCATGTAAGCTGCATTGGGACATATTTTATTTTCCAGTATATGATCTATCATGGTGAATATTCCTTATGTGCCTGAAAAGAATGTGTGTGTGTGTGTGTGTTTTCATTTAGTGTGTGAGGTATTTCAGTGTAAAAATAAGTTAATTTCTGTGATACCAACATACAAAGTTTTGATTTTATTTATTTACTTATTATTATTCTTATTACTGAGAGAGAGGATGAGAGAGAGAGAACAAGTGAGGGGCAGAGAGAGAGGGAGGGAGGAAGAGAGAATCCCAAGCAGGCTCAGCATAGAGCCCAATGTGGGGCTCAATCCTACAAACTGTGAGATGGTGACTGAAGTTGGATGCTTAACCAATTGAGCCACCCAGGTGCCCCCAAAGGTTTGATATTCTTATAAAAATTTCCATCCATGGATTAAGGATTTAGTACTGTTAATTTTTTCATTGTGTTCTTTGAAGTACCTTTCTGAGGGGCAAACATTCTTAGATTTTCCTTCTCAATGAATTAACCATTTTATCATTACGAAACTTCTCTCATATCTCTGGTAATATTCTTTCTTTTGAAGTTCACTTTACATACATTGATATAACATCTCAAGGTTACTGCTTTCCTTTCCAAGTCAAAAAAATTTTATTTTCAGGTGTTCTTACCAATATAGAGACTGTTCTTCCCTCTGGGATCGTTACTTATTTTATGCCATTATTCCAATCACCTGTAAGTACTAACTAGAAAAATCTTACATAATGCACCTTTATCCTGGTGCTTACTGCTTAGGTTTGGTGAGTAGGAGCATTAAGGTAGGATGGAGAAGTTCTTAACCCGCACCTCAGCAGGTGGTCGCCTAAAGGTCAGGAGATGGGCTGACATGAGCCCTTTGAAATTGTATGCAACTTCAAAGATTGTATGTGTGCACATGTTTCTAGGTAGGAGATCTGAGCTTTCTCCAAAGGATTTCTTACTTTCCTAACTAAGAAAAGGCCATCGAAACAGCATTCTGAAATATGTAAAGATTCAGATTCTGAATGAGAAGATGTAACTTGAGTCACTCTTTAGTGCTACTCGCTAAATCTAATTTGTGCTAATCCCTTAATGCTTCATCGTTGAAATTTTGGCTGCTACAGTTTATGCCTCAGCAGTTTTTACACCCTTAATTAGCCTTTTTTTCTATTATGAAAATTTTAAAACACATTTGAGCAAAAGAGATTTTTAATAAGGCCATAATTATCTCATGCTAACGGATACAAATTAGAAATAAAATTAATTAAAGAAATACAGTGATCATTACATAGGGAACAATTTCTGCTAAAAAGAGCACCCAGGCCCTGCCATACACCCTCCTCTTTCATATCCTTTATAATTGTATGTCAAAGTACACAATATGTGTGCATCCTTGAATTGAGCATTCTTTTTTTTTAGATTTTTAAAACTTTTTTAAGGTTTATTTTATTTTTGATATATATATAGAGAGAGAGACAGAGTGTAAGCAGGGGAGGGGGAGAGAGAGAAGGAGACACAGAATCTGAAGCAGACTCTAGGCTCTCAGCTCAGAGCCTGATACCAGGCTTGAACCCATGAACTGTGAGATCACAGCCTGAGCCGAAGTTGGATGCCTAACCAACTAAGCCACCCAGGCGCCCTGTGAATTCAGCATTCTTATGGACAGTAGCAAGAGGATCCCTGTTATGAAAGTGGAGTCAGTGATCTGCATTTGGTATCAACCTATGCAGTATCTTCCATACAGATTATGGGCAGATCATAGTCTCTATCTAAGACCCAGTTTCTACATCTCTGGGACCAATGCTATCCATTGGAAATATAGTATGAGCCACACATGCAACAATAAGTATTTAAAAATTTTATAGTAGCCATTGAAAATAGTAAAAATATAGTAGTGAAATTAATGTTAATAATATATTTTATTTAACCCAATATCAATATTATTGCCATTTTAATATGTAATCAATATAAAATATTAAAGTGTCATATATTTTTCTCAAACTAGTCTTTTTTTTTTTAAAGGTTTGTTTATTTTTGAGAGAGGAAGAGAGACAATGCACAAGTGGGGAAGGAGCAGAGAGAGAGAGAGAGACACAAAATCCAAAGCAGGTTCCAGGCTCTGCACCGACAGCAGAGAACCCGACATGGGGCTCGAACTCACAAACCATGAGATCATGACCTGAGCCGAAGTCGGATGCTTAACCCACTGAGCCACCCAGGTGTCCCAAACTATGTCTTTAAAATCTATTGTATACTTTATGCAGCATATCTCGGTTTGGATTAGTTACATTTCAAGGGCTCAATTTCCACATCTGACTGCCTGCTACTATATTGGCTTATAGACTTCTATAAAATTATTGCTTTAATTCTAAGAAAGTGGAGGTTAATGAGGAAACAAAAGCTCATCTTCAGAAGTTTGATTTCTGTCTATATTATATCTCCTATGTCTCTGATTAGTATGTTCAGTTATTTCTCTACCATCTTAAAGGTATGTAATAAAATTATAATAACTAATTTAATATTCCTATCTACTAAGACAGTCATCTGTGACTTTGATGGCTCAGTTTGGATTGCCTAAATTTCTCATTGTGGATTGTGCTTCCCTGCCTCTTTAAATAGTAATTTTTTTTATTGGATGGCATGGCATTGTAAAGTTTCTCTTGTTGCATTCTGCAGGGGTTTAGGTTTCTAAAATTGTCCCTGAATCTTGTTCTAGAATGCCCTGAAGTTATTTGGCAACAGATTGATCCTTCTAGGTCTTGCTTTTATGTTTTACTAGATTAGACCAAAAGGATGTGCAGTCTAGGTTTAGCTTTCTCCACTGACAAGACAAAGTTCTTTCTTAGCACACTGCCATGTGAATTATGAGGTTTTCTACTCTGGCTCATGGGAATTGGTGTTATTCTTGGTCTTGTGTGAGTGCTAGCAATCGTCTTCTGTCATCCATCTGGTTGTTTCTTCCCTCAACCTAAAATAGTTTCCTTCTGTGCATATAGTGATCGATACTCAACTAATACTTGAGGAGGTTTCTTTGCAGATTTCCAGTGTCCTCACTGTGAGAAGTTCTCTCCTCTCTGTATTCTCGCCCTGGGAAGCCCAGCAATCACAGCTTCCCCAAATTCTCAAGTTGATGTGCTTGACTTCGACAGCCTGAGGGGCTGTGCTTTGGTTCCCTCTCTCTACTCCATGCAATGGGATGGAGTAGAGTGGCAGGCAGTCATACCACTCTTGTGGTTTTCTCTCTTCTCAGGAATTTGTTGCCTAATGTCCGCTGTCTCAAGAGCCATTGTACCACATAGTAAGTCTGGTTATTTAGTTGTTTCATATCGCAGGATAAATCCAGTGTTTATTAATCCATTTGGGTAGAAGAATAAGTACACAAACACAGAGCTTAGGGGAGTTGATCCCCTCTGTGGCTTTTTGCATTCTGTCCAGTTCCTCAATTTGAAGTAGCATTACAGGCCCCAAATGCCATCCTCTCCCTCATCAGTTCAACTGAAGAGCCTGAAATTAAGTCCTCCATTAAGAGCAACCTCAGGCTGCATGTAGCCTCAGTTCCAGGAAAAGCTTCAGCTGAAGCCACCCTCAGGACCACCCTCGGATCAGCCAATCAAAAGAAATGTGTAACATTTCTGTGGTCTGAGTCAGGGACTGAGGATTCTTGCCTAAAACCCCACGTGGGCCCTTTGAGCTCACCTTATAATTGGTCATTTTCAAAGGATTCTCAAAGGTCATGATTGGGCCCCGCCAAAAGTAACAGACGGATACTGAATGGTCAAAACTGTTACCATGAGTGCTGTACAATTATGATTGGTGCTTATGTGATGATGCAAAACGTACAACGTGTGCACTGTAACACCCCCGTCCCTTACCCCATAAAAACCTGCTCGCCATTGTTCGAGGCTTTTCCTTGCTGCTGCTGTGCAGGTAGACAGGTGAGCCCCTGCTAGAGTTTGTAATAAAGATCCTTATGTACTTGCATCGGTGACGGCTCCTTAGGGTTCTCAGGGGACTCACGATTCGGGCACAACACAACAAGACTGAATTTTTCTATATGAGTTTGTCTGCTGTGCACTGGATGGATGTGGATTTTTGTTTTTTGTCAAGAATTTCTTTAAAATATTTGGTCCAGATTATGTAATTTTTAATATCAGCAAATTTAGCTTTATATAAATTATTCTACAAAGAATGGAAGCTGGCTGTCTGTTGAAATTATTTATATTCTGAATGGAGCTGAACTATACATATATATTGAAAACTTAAAATGCAATGACTGAAGAACTTTGTGATTCTTCTCTTAAGGTCCAGAATTTGTGAGAGGTTTACTTTCTCATTCCAAAAAGGCCACATAGTTTTGAACCATTTTATTTTCCAGGGCCTTGTCTCTTGGTTTTTGAATACCTTGCTATTGATAGAAATCACTTTTATTATGGTGCTCATTTAAAACAAAATCTGGGGGTGCCTGGGTGGCTCAGTTGGTTGAGTGTCTGACCTTGGCTTAGGTCATGATCTCAAGGCTCATGGGTTCGAGTCCCGTGTTGGGCTCTGTGCTGACAGTTCAGAGCCTGGAGCCTGCTTCGGATTCTGTTCCGCCTTCCATCTCTGCCCCTCTCTCTCTCTGTCTCTCTCAAAAATACATAAAATAAAATAAACACTATCTAATAAAATAAACAAAATCCTCTGTAGAAGATAGAATTTGGGTGAATAGAAACATTATCTACTTGTGCATTGGAGGCAAGCAGGAGAATAAACTTAAAAACAAATATAAATATGAAATTGCAAGATGACATAGGATTCTGTCATCTTTTAAGAAATGAGAATTTACAAGTCTTTGATCCATTCCTAATCTATACTCTGGAGGGGGAGCAGAATGTGCCATCCAAGTGTGCCACATTGACATGTGGATTGATTTGAGCATAAGGCAGTTAAGACCCAGCAGACTTAGGAAAGCTTTATGCCTTTCCCCTTAAACTACCTAACAGAATTTAGACAGGGGGCCAGAACCCCAAAGCAATTACCAGAGAGAACTTTAACCCCACTGACTTTTCTGTATGGCATGGCAACCATTTCTTACCAAACTTGCTTTTCTCATCTTTCTGTGGATTGTCTTCCTCCCCTTTGAAGCCCCAGACCTCTGCCCCTTCTTCTGAGCTCTGGATGGTATACAAACCTCAATTACCTCAGTGCTGCAGAGTCTCCTACTTTATGGGGCTCCCATATGTATGAAATTAATTATTTTTCTTTTGTTAATCTTCCTTTTCCATTTTATTATTAGGCCAGCCAAAGAACCTAAAAGGGAAGGAAGGTATTTCTCACTATCACTCAACCTAGCATACTTGGGCTTTCCTTTCAGTGAAATGATAGTTGTATTACTCCCAAGTTTTCGGATTTGTCTTTCTTTGCATCTGAATCGAGATGACCTTCACAAAGTAAAATAGGATGCTAAGGATATACGTTATTCACTCTCAGCTTTGTTTTCCAATAAAGTTAATGCACTATAGATTGTCTTAAAGAAAACATGTTGTTCCTCAATGTCATATTTTCTTGCTCCATTTATAGATATTTAATTATTTTCAATAGTCTTGAGACAACAATGCAAATTTAAATCACAGCTATTTTTTGGAACTTTGTGCCCTTTTATCAAATTCTAGAGCTGAATTTAATAATCACATATTTATTATTCTAGAAAAAATGTGCTCAAAATTATGGACATATGCTGATGCTTCTCATCATATGCTAAAACTTATTATAAAAATACATTTTGCAATCGCTCATGATGCAATAATATTCAAGACAGAAGAAATATTCTTAAGGTTGCAATAGTATATTTGAACACGCTATAATTTAACTGTCTCAGAAATCTGTACAGTTCCTGGCTGCCAGAATATTAATGATGGTTAAATTAGGTGAAGAAAAAGAACCATAATTAATTTTTACTGTGAGTTTTTACAGGATAAAGAGTTAAGTACTTATTTTAAAAATTTACATGTTTATTGGCATTAAAAATTAGAGTAGTTAGGGGCACCTGGGTGGCTCAGTCGGTTAAGTATCCAGCTTTGGCTCAGGTCATGATCTTGTGGTTTGTGGGTTCAATCCCCATGTTGGGGTCTGTGCTGACAGCTGGAGTTTGGAGCCTGCTTTGGATTCTGTGTCTCATGCTCCTCTCTCATGCTCTGCTCTCTCACTCTCTTTCTCTCTCAAATTAAAAAAAAATTTTGTAAAAATTAGATAGTCATTCCTACTAGCAAATTTGGACAAGAAACTTCTGAAATATGAATTTATATGAAGACTGTGATTGTTGTTCCTCAGGTTATCCTCCACTGGCAATTCATTGAGAAAAGAAAACAAAATGAAAGAATGGCCTTGAAAAAACAAAACCCAAAGAATCAAAGCATTCCTTGTTGGCGTCGTACTGTTTAATTACTTACAATACTTATGGCCTTCCAACACCAGGAGAATTGGAAAATATATGGGGCTGGCTATCAATGTTTCATTTTGCAAAAGTTATGATTTAATTGACTTTCCAGAAGGCCACGCTTCTCCTCTCCCTCTTCCTCCTGTTCTGCTCCTTCTTTTCCTTCTAGAGTTCCTATACGCATAGAACTATGATGCAGGCTACAATCTGAACTGCACAGATTCAGACAGGAAGCACTTGCAAAACCTGCTGTAGCACTAAGTGGCAAAGTCATTTTCCTGCCACTAAAAACTGCTTAGCTCCTCAGTGGTCACCCGTAACGGGCAGTTTTGTAGCTCAAAGAACTTCCTGTAACCTAAGTCCTATGTAAAGCAATATCTGTGCTTAGCCAGTATTGAATACTTTTCAGATTTGGGGGAATGTGAGATTGAGGGTCCTGATTCAAAAGCATATTATATTACTCAGTGTTTGCTGTTTTTTACTTAGTAGGTGAAAGATCAGCATTGTTTTAAAGTAAAGTGTTAACTGCAATTAGAAAAATTATAGTCATTGTATAATAATATAATGACAGGGATAGAGGGTCTTAAATTAAGTATGAAATCTTATATAATTTTAAGGTTTTCGCCCAACCCTACCCTTTCACAAATAATTTTAGTAGCTGAAGCCCTACTGCACTTATTAGTCCATAATTTTCCCCATATTGAACACATATTAGGGCTCTGGTGAGATTCTCTTTGTTGTCCTACAGGAAAACTCAATATTCAGCCTTCAGCGAAAACCAAGCATTTTGCTTTTTTTGAAGTGGCAAATCCCGTAGAGATAAGAAAGCTATTTAATCTTGACAATTGGTTGTTCCCCTCAGGAGGTGGCAGGTAAATTCAGTAAAAGGCACTTTAATGACATGAATAATGTAACCAATATAGAAACTCATTTAAGGTGTGCACAAATAACCGTGGTCAAAGAAAATAAACATGTGTTGGTTTAATAGATGCAGCCTAGAATGACTGCACTTTTTAAAAGAACTTCATTCTGAAGAAGTATTAAATCACTATTTCAAGGCAGCCAGTAATTTACTTCGCAAGGAAAAAAGTTTAGATATTCAAAGAAAAAGTAATATGACGTGTTCTTTAGTTCTCAGTGGAAAAGGACCGGTGGGGTGCTTGACGAGGCTTGTGTTTTATTCTGTGCAACCTTTTTGTTCTTTTATGCTGTGCTTCTACTGTTGGTTTCTTTGCTTTCTTAAGTATTAAATGACTTGTTGGGGAAGGAGTGAAATTCTACCAACTTTTGGTTATTTTTGCATCAAGCAAGTGACTTTAGCAGAGGATCCATTGTAGTCCTCTCAATGGGGGGCACTTTAAGAGTCTCTCTTGGGCCCTCAGATCCTTAGCAGTCAAACCACACATTTATTTGTATTCTATTTAAAAAAAATTTTTAAATGCCTATTTATTTTTGAGAGGGTGGGAGTGTGGGGAAGGGGCAGAGAAAGAGGGAGGCAGAGGATCTGAAGCAGGCTCCATGCTGACAGCACAGAGCCTGAAGTGGGGCTCGAACTCACCAACCACGAGATCATGACCTGAGCTGAAGTTGGAAGCTGAGCCGACTGAGTCATCTGGGAACCTCTATTTGTATTCTATTTTAAGGAAATGTTATATGTTGATGCTATCTCAGGCTCCTCTTTTTCTCTCCCTTAATCCAACCTTAGTATCAAGCAAATAAATTTGAGGTTGGAGCCAGTTCTGATTTAATGTCTCTGACATCCTCTCAAAGAAATTTGAGCTAGTTTTACTTAGTTCTCTTCACAATATAAGGTTTCCATACACAATTTCAGATGAATCTATACACATTCACTTATTTGTGATCACTTTTATACCATTCTGAAGAGTCAGAATATAGACATTTATTTTTCCTATATTTAGAAGATTTTAATATGCCAGTGAGGTTTCTTTAGGGGGTGGAAGGGTTACTTTCTGAACAAAGAATGTAAAATGTTCCTAGGAATGTACATTTCCTCTTTGCCACTAATCTTTCATCTCTGCCAACTGAGGTGCTGGAGATATTGTTTTGTTTGTTATTATTTTAAGAAAAAAATGGAAGCAAATTCAATTTCACCTAATAACTTTGAATAGCTACTAACTAGTCTAGGGTCTGTTTTGTTTTTGTCATGTAGAGCTGAAAAGTAACACATTTGAATAAAAAGGGTATCATTTTCCTGGAAATGTTAGACATGAGGAATGTGCAATGTGAGAAAGCCATAGAACCCCTTTGCTCTCCCTCATGTCATCAAAACAGGCACATCATCTTCAGTGTACCTGGCTTTAAATTGTGTCAAAACATATATCGTCTTATATCAGAAAATATAGATTTGGGCATGAATATCAATATATTTTATGAAGTTAAAAGTTTCTAGAAACTTTGTCAAACATCTATGCCAAATTGTTGGGTGTTTTCCCATTCCCCCAAAAGTAAAAAATCTGAAACATGCATCTAATCATATGATTAGATTAAAGAGAAAATAGCCCTGGCAATGTTAAGTATATCTGTAAGCAATCTCAGACATATGAAGTAAGTAGAAGCTTCCCTCATAGGCAGAAAGTCTTCTGAGGGTAGGGTCTAAGTGTTAGGATTCTTAATGCCTTGCATGCAACATTTTCAAGAGTCTGGCATGTGTGCTAAATATATATACATACATATTTAAGAAAACAATCAGTGCTGGGAGCCGCACGGGCCTCGCTGGATGAAAGTCACAGCGAGGAAATGGCAGCGTTTGCACAGCTCCTACCATGAGAAACCAAAACTGGTATCTCCTTCTGCTACTACTGGCTCATGTTGGAAATGAGCCTGTGGGTATTGACCAGGCCTCACAATATTCCAGATCAGACCGATATTCCCCACACAGACTGCTCATAAGGAAAAGCATATTCCTGCCTTTTCAAAAGAGACTTCAGACGAAAGCACTGTGGATGATTGTCAAAAGGTTCTTCCTATGGGCCTTGCAGATCCAAGACTTACATAATAAAGGGGGCTAAGAACACAAGAGTTACAACTGAGTCTGGCCCTGAGACAAAGAGCCTAATTTAGAGTTAAGGGCAGATATCCATCCCCACCCAATTGTCTCTGCTTGGAGCACCGAACCTACCCCCATGGCATTTGTGATCAGTATTTGGAGTGACTTATTCTGGCCTTGAATATGCTGATTGCTCCCTGTGAGCAACAGTAAGGAATCTATTGAGGAACTTCTCCTTTTGTGATTATGGGAGCAAACGTGTTTCCTGAAAGACCTGTTTTTCTTAATACTTCTTAAACAAGCTATTGACCCCTTCTCACAAAGAAGTAACTTCACCCTTTATATGCTAAAAACATTGTCTTGTATGCTAAAGATACCATCCTTCCCCATAGGATAAGCATCTAAATCACCTACCTCAATCACTATTGATAAAGGTTATGCAGGAGTGTTCTACAAATCTATGTTCCAGGAAATTGTTACATACCAAAGAAGTTTGTCATCAGAAATCATTGTCTAAGGCAAATGCCACTTGCGTGCGTCCCCCAAACACTTAATTATAAAATAAAGTTGAGCCTCAGTCAAGGCAGAGATGCCTGCCTGGTGATCAGAAAGACTCTCGGGCCTCTCTCATCTCTCCCTCACTGACACCGTCCATCCTTCAGGGACCCCTGGACCCGGCCAGAGCCGGTCTCTGACAAATCAGAGTTTTTTTATTCTCAGGTGACCTCCAAGCACTATTCCTACTTTTATAAAATGCTTTGTCTTTTGGTGTTTATGGAATACATTGGGAGAATGCGATGTGTGTAGTAGATTCCCATGGGTCTTATGATCATACTTTTGACAAGACTTTTTAGTTGTATTTCTAGTTTTAATTCTAATCATATAATTATGATAATTTTCAAAAAAATTATATGTCGTAAAACTATTTCAGATATCTGACCTCAAGGAGTAGACAAACACAAATTTTTAAAAATATCCTGCTTACTCCAAATTACTCACCTAAGAATTACTTCCTTTTTATCCACCATATTCTCTTTCTCTACCTATCTCCCTCTATCTTTCTCTGTGAGTCACACACATACACACATAATGAAACTGTTGCTTCCTACCTTGTTTCATTCGCCCACGTAATAATTTTAACTGCACATACCTTCTTTCTGTGCTACTGAGGTAGGGAAGCTAAAGGGACTCCATTTTAGAAAGGTTCCATCTCTACTGTTTTTCTACTAGGCTCCATTTACTTATGGTCTAGATTTTGCATCTCAATAAACCCCCTCCCCCCCCCAAAAAAGCTGTTTTCCATTCCAAGGGGAAAGCAAGAAAGTTCACTATTCTCCAAGTCTTGTCCTAGGCCCTCAAACACCTAATAACATCTAAGCCCAGATTCCAAGCATATTCCAAGACATTAGCTTCAAGCAAACCTCAGCTGATGCTGGCATCCATACTCCCTAAATAACACCTACTGTTCACCTGTCACTCACCTTGGATTGGACCCTCCCCTGGATTACTGAAAGAACAAGTACGCTTGACCCTTTTCTAATATAAACCCCCAGCCCCAAGGGATGGAGAGATTCACTCTCCTTTCCTTTCTGAGTCTCTTAGTTACTCCATCTGCTATACTCTATCACTTACGCTATTTAATAAACTCTGCTTTCCCTTTCTCTGGCTTGTGTTTGATTTCTATCCTATGTGAAGCCATGGACCCTCTTGACTGGTCTTGTGGGACAGCCCCAGGTTCTTAGAACGTACCTACCTACTCCATCCAATTATAATTCATCTTTCTTTCAAGGCAGATGATTGTCTCTGAGAAGTCTTTGCCTGAGCAGCTTTCAGCCAGCATCAAGTTATAAAGTGAATGTGCCATACACCTTCTATTTATTCTAATATTAAAGTCTTCAGTTATATATTTCTCATGTAATTCTATTTACTCTTATATATAAACTCCTTATGAGATAAAATTGTGCTCTATACAATATGTTTGTTCACTAGGACATATTGTATAGAAGAGAACCTCTTCAAATATACAATCCTAAGAAATGAGTTCCTTTTTTTTAAAGAAGCATTTCATTTTCAGAATATTACACACACACACACACACATGTGTACATTTTAAACAATCTTTAAAGTATAGAAAAGTATAAAGACAAAAGTTAAAAGATTTCTATAATCCTAGTAATTTAACAGTGTCCATTTTTTAAATCAATTCATAATAAGGAGATCAATATATAATTATAGTTGAATAATGATTTGTGATTAGATCAGTTCACTTAAGTTGCAAATGCCTTGATATAAATCAAGATTTGATTAATTCTAAAAACTGATTACTTTCTAACGTTGATAGTTTAATGACACATTATGATGCAGATTTTGGTAATGTTTCTTAACCTATTTGATTAGCACACTTAGATTATTTATTTCATTGCAGCTAAGGATCAGGGTAACTAGGATTTACAAGTAAATTAACCAAAGGAAATAACTTATTATCTTCATATCTTAAATGAGGTTTAACCTAATTTCTGTGAGTGGGTAAGTTTTAGTTGATGTCATTCTAAGTATATGCCTGCATCAAAATTTAGTAATATACTAACTCTGATTTTAATAAAGTATCTCTAAGGTTGGACTTTAGAAGCAGTGCAAGAGAAAACATTAGCTAAAAATGCAACTATTATTTATAGGTGTGTTTTTGTTTACACAATGTAAGTTGAAGATTTTGAGATGTATTCTGTTTGTGTGAAAACTGATCAAAATGCTCCAAGTTAGGTGAGGCAAAAGGAGACAGACAGGTTGAATTGATTTTTTTGTTATTGTCTATGACAGGAAGGAGACAATTTAATTTACCCTAAACAAAACTGTTGGATACATACTTATATGGAATAAGAGTCTGGCTGTCAGATTAATGATCTTGGATTCTGGAAGTGCTTCAGGAGTTAAGCTGGCCAGTTTCATCATTTTCTGCCAAGTGATAGAGATTTTAATTGATATATTTCATTAGGAAAAAGAATAAAGAATATTTCAAAATACAATATAGTTATTATAGGCCACCCACTGTCATTTCAGTCAGGACTTTTGGCTTCTTACAGTGACCACACAATGTAATGACTAGAGACTGAATTCACCAGGCATGGCGCAACTTGAAGGTCCTCCCCTATAGAAAGATTCTACTCTATCAACAATTGAGACATCGAGTTCAAAGTTTATCTATTTTTTTCTTCTCATTTCAATTCAGAAGTTGATCCTTTTATATAGACTCTAAGTAACTAAAGATGAAATGATAATCAATCCTTTTCCTGAGATCTACTATACACAGTAACAACAATCCATATATTGAGCAGAAAATAGCATAGGTGGCACCTTATTTCATTAACTGCTTCATATTCTTTGGTTTAGCATCCAGGGAGGAAGCAAGCCATCAACTGACACCACAGCTCCAAAATGAAATCAATCTACCATATGAGCTATAAAATAGTATTGGAAAACAATTTTTGAGGTTAAAAGGCTAGGCAGCAATAGATTAGGCTTGTGGAAAGGATATGAAAGCCTGGCCTCAAATATCATGCACTGGACACGTATTTTTTGTTAGTTTGCAGAACAAGAAAGGGAGCATTTCACCGTTTTGTTGTGTCCCAATGTTATGGTCTCAAAGACCATAACTCAGTTTTAAGCATTCAAACCTCTGCAAACTAGTTTACAAAGCTTATGAAGTAAGCTATACATCATGGAGCAAGGACAATTAAGGCAAACTTAAAAAATGTGCAGAATGGTCCTGATTTTGTTAAACTGAAAGAATCCATCTTTTAGCTTTCAAGATTTTCAGACGAAGCTCCCAAGAATAATAATCGTTGCTTCAGGGAAAGTGTCCAAAAGTCTTGTTAAATCAAACCCACTCTTGATTTGAAAGAGGCAATTATAATGATGTCATCTCCTAAATTATCTTAAATAAATTTAGAATCTGAAGGAATCATAATGATTAGTGAGCTCATACAGATTAAGGACAGCTGCAAATATCAGCAAGGACATCCCCTCTCATTCTTCTGCACAGAGTCATTCAACAAGTATTTTTATTTTTTATACTTCACTTTTCCCCTAAAATTATGTATTATATTATATCATATATAGCTGATGACTTTTGTAGTAGAAGAACAAAGGCACAGATAGATAGATGATAGATAGGTAGATGATAGACAGAAAAAGTTTGCTTGATGTGGTCTCTAAAACAATCTTTAAAAGTTATGGGGGCCCTACAAGGACAAAAACATTCTGGCTCTCATGCAACTCAAATTGTTACTATCTTCTTGATAAAATTTAGATTCACTTTCCTTAAAACATTGTGCTACAAAATCTAGCTTTCAAATTTAAAATCCAGAGTTATTTTAATATGGAAATTTCAGTGAGTATTATGTTAGTATTTCCTTTTATTTTGACTTTTCTTTCTTTGATTTTCAAGCATACACACACACACACACACACACACATGCACCTGTTGCTTACATATATTTCCTCTTATGATTTTTAGTTTATACTTTTCTTTTTCAATTACTCAGGTTTCAAGTGATATTTCAAATATTTAACATTAAGCACATTGATTTATAATAATTATAGTACTTCTTTTCATAAATGTATGAAATTGATTATTACTGAGTGTCACTTTTTTTTACATGAGGATAATTCATTAGTAAAAATGCCACTTTTCTCTGATTTTCAAGACTCTATAGATTGAAATACTGAGCATTTTCTTATCTTTTAGCTTTATTCATTTGTCTACATTTTTCTTAATCCCACTGGATGAAAGGATTTAATCCTAGTGATGTCTGATTCCAAGTTAATGCCTAATTGCTACCATCCTACCATTATACAAAGAATTTACATTTCGGTACTCATTCAGTTTAACCAAAATACCTTAAAAATTACACTTGACTGAAATGAACAATTTTGACACCTAAAAGTTTTCATATATGTTAAGTCCTGTTCTTTCTTGAGTCTTTTATTCTTATATTTCTTGAGTCTAAGAAATGGTGACCTTAGCAATGCCTTGAGTTAGATTCCCCTCCAAACCTTTATTACCTTAATAGATTTCAATTTTGTGAAATCTACTCAAGATCCCATTTTCTCTTTACAATATTCTTACTGATTTCTGATAATATTCAGAACATATATATATATATATATTTAACTTCAAATGTAGGAGATTTCTACTAATCAGTGAAGTAAATTATGGCCTTTTGACCTTGATTTCAGACTACTAGAACATTATATAAAGAGATAAGTATAAGACTTGCTTGCACATACATACATGCATGTGGGTACCATTAATGCTAATGGCAAGCCGTGGGCCAACTTAGAAAGAAACATAAACAGGGGCGCCTGGGTGGCTTAGTCGGTTAAGCATCCGACTTTCGCTTAGGTCATGATCTCACGGTTCGTGGGTTCCAGCCCCGCGTCGGGCTCTGTGCTGACTGCCAGCTCAGAGCCTGGAGCCTGTTTCAGAGTCTGTCACTCCCTCTCTCTCTGACCCTCCCCTGCTCATGCTGTCTCTCTCTCTCTCCTAGAAATAAATAAAAAAACATTAAAAAAAAGAAAGAAACATAAACAAACAGGAATAGTTTAAACAATTTGGAATTTTAGGCAGTATTAAAAATGATGATATGTACTGAAATGAGATTCCACAGCTTAAGAAGCTAAGTAAAAATAGAAAAACATTCATTTGACATATTTTATTGAGCATTAAAATGATATATTAAAAATATACATAAAATAAAACATGCTCATAAATATAAAAAATCCAGAATTGCATTTCCATTATTATATATTTCAATTATAGTAATAAGCTTGGTATTTATACATAACATAAATAATAAAGGTAAAAAAATTTTCTTTCATTGTAGAAAGCTTGGATTATACAGAAAAATTCAAATAATAAAGTTGAAATTTATCATAATATCTAATGGCACAAGATGTTTTTTTTTAGTTTTATCAAAAATTATATTTCTAGTTTTTTATTTTTTTTAAAGGAGTTTACCTTTTTTTTTTTTTTTAATTTTTTATTTATTTCTAGGAGAGAGAGAGACAGCGTGAGCAGGGGAGGGTCAGAGAGAGAGGGAGTCACAGACTGAAACAGGCTCCAGGCTCCAAGCTGGCAGTCAGCACAGAGCCCGACACGGGGCTCGAACCCACGAGCCGTGAGATCATGACCTAAGCGAAAGTCGGACGCTTAACCGACTAAGCCACCCAGGCTCCCCTATTTCTAGTTTTTTAATTTTCCCAAAGAATTTCAAAATAGAGAAACAAGAAACACTTAATCAAGTAGAACATTCTGGAAACAATCTTAGTCAACATAGCAATTTCACCTTAAATTTTGAGCAAATATGCCAAGAATTCTAATTGCTAGCTTCTGCATACCACATTTGACATTATGTGTTTACCCATTCTTATTTAAGGATTTCAATGCTCTTTGCACATGACCAGCTCAGCACATTGCCCTGTCACCTGCACATTTGATGGCTGTTCTTCCTGCTGGGCCACAAGTAGTTGATTAGGTTGATTCTTGCATAGTATTTCCCCATATATGGATTATCTTGCAGATTTTTCATCTGGGTTTAGATGTGGAAGCTTCCATATATTTTTCATTACAACCTGGGAAATTAGTCAAAAATTCTAAAAGTGATTTCTGTTCTTAGTCTATGTTAAGCAGCTGTTTCTTTTCAGTTAAATTCTCTTTGGTGGACTTTTGGGGGGGGGAGGGTGAGAGAGAGAGAGAGAGAAAGGGAGAGTATTGCTTGCCTCCTTATTTTAGTTTAGTTTTCCAAAGGTTTATTGAAGCAGAAATGAGTTGGTCAGATACTTATTGGAAAAAAGTAGTTTTAGTGGTATTCAAAAATACTTTCCAAAAAGCATTCTAGCACAAGTTTTCTTCATAAAGCAGATTATGTTGTAAACTTTTCTTTAAATCTTTTAGGAGTGTTGATTACTAGAGGCAATTTCTATTCCAAATCTATCTTGCGCTCCTGAAGAAAGACTCTTAAAAGCTGTTTCTCTAAGATAGGGAAGGATTTCTTTTTTATTCTTGCTGGTTATATATTGCTGAACAAGGTGTGTGCAACTTTCAGTCAAGGTCGTCATGATTCTCAGAAATTGTATTGATGACCTATGCACCTCTAGTTTCAACTGTCATAATCAGAAGGGTCCTTTTTGAGAGAGTGTCAACCACAGAGAGTGAATCCAGATTGGTTTCCCTCAGGTTCAAGGAAGAAAAGTTTGGAAGAGGCAGAGCAATCCTGCTCTCCTTACCATCCAGCAGTTTCGTGTAGGTGGCAATATCATTGTCAAGAGCCATCTTAACATTCAGCATGTCCAGTATTCCTGAAGGTGTTGAGCCATTTCTTCCTTCTCGTTCTGAATCTCATCCTGCGGGCGGCCAATAGTGTCTTGGTATTAGCAACTGCAATGGCAAAGTTCTCTTCTGTTGCATGCATCTGGCATTCCAGAGACTCACATAGTTCCTTTGAGCGCCTCTATTTCACAGGTAAAGGACTGCACATGTCTCTGTACTCATTTGATTCCTGCTTCACCTGGTGTAGGGCCTCATTGTTTAGGTTAGCAGCCTCAGAAAGGTAAGTAAAGTTGGACGTGTACCATTCCACACCCTCCTGAAAGCACCTGGCAGCCATGCTTTCATACTGCTGGTGTACACCATGCAGGGCTTACCTACATATTTTGAAATTAGTTTTACTTATAATGAAAATTATGAGATCTAAATTTATTTTCTTTCCAAACACTTTTCTCTCTTTTGCTGATACTCTTTTAGAAGGACATGCCCGGAATTTTAGATAAATATTTGTTATCTCAACAAGATCTAGCTGAACAGTATCATGTCTTTCAGTCACCTAACCATCATACCTCTCTGCTGTCAGAGCATTTCATGAGGGCCTCTTTTAATATTTGTTTAAGCAATAACTTTTTGTTAGTTATAGTTTCATTACTGAAGTTGTCAACTGTCTATGGTAATTTATTCAAGCATGTTCCCTCACTCTTGGTCTGTGTATGTGTAAACCTTATTTGATAAAAGCCACACTGTAGATATTAGGATTATTATGAGATATGTCTATGGCTCTGAATCTGTATATCATTCATTCCCTGAACACATTTATACCATTTAGTTGTGTCCTCTTTCCCTTTTCTTTTCCCCTCATCGCCACACTGAGGGTACCATACATTTTTCCTGTTCTCTTTTGTAACATTATTCCTAAGCTTCTTTATTTCTCCAGTACATGATACACAGGAGGAGAATTTTTGAACTAATATTATTTATTTAGATTTTTAGAAATCACAGCTTTATTTAATGCAAAAGGTATTAGATTTATCCATGGGGGGTATTAAGATATCCTATCCAATAACCCCTCTTATATTTTCCTAATGTCAGGCTAGAGTTGAAGATTTAAGAGGTGAATTTACCTTGTTAAATTTTAGGATAAATATACATATTAAAAATATATACATACATTTTATTTTATATGACATCTTTTTGTAGAAAGGATTTGAAGTAAAGTGCAAATTAAATAGATGCACATATGTGTATATATGTATATGCATGTTTATGTATTTGAAAAATTAGAAAAATATTAAGATCATAAAAAGGAGGAGACAGAAACATTCCAGAAGGGTAATGTAAACTGAATATTAAATTCATTTCTGAATATTGTTGTAGAGAGGAATATTCAATAAGCTAATATTAATCATTTGATATAGTTATCAGAATAAAGGCATACTGATTTCTAGCAAGAAAAGATATTTTCATGGCATCAAGTGTAAAACAATTATTTTGTAGGATTATCTTTAGTTGATGTTGAGCAACACGCTGGGTAATGTCATCAGGAAAGAGTTAAAATATGGAAATGACTATTTCTCTGCATGACCTTTGGTAATGCAGACCATTGGAAGTAGGGCAACTGAATTTCTAAACTTCTAAGATATTTTCCATCATAAATTATAAAAGATAGACCCTATGTCTTTCATTTTTCTATACTAAGGTCTATGAAAGAAGTCAATGTTGACATTTTCTGCAATACCATTGTAGACACAATAAAACTGTTGGCCTTATAATGATATATTTAATAAATAAATACTGACAAATTAAATAAAAGCCTACTTTCTACAATAAAAATGTTGGTTATTTCTGAAAATGATCTTTGCATATGTATGTAAAAATCTTTTTATCACAATTTTTTAATTGAATGTTTTACTTATTTCCTTGGATTACTTTTTGAAAACATTTCCAAATTCTTTTTTTTAAAGTTGTTTTTACATTCATTTATTTTTGAGAGATGGAGTGAGACAGAACAGGAGAGGAGGAGGGCCAGAAAGAGGAGACACCGAATCTGAAGAAAGCTCCAGGCTCTGAGAAAGGTTTCAGCACAGAGCCCCATGTGGGGCTTGAACCCATGAACCACGAGATCATGACCTGAGCCGAAGTTGGACCCTAAACTAAGTGAGGCACTCAGGTGCCCCTCCAAATTCTAATAATGACCCAAGATGGATTTTTTATTAGAGATATGCTTTCTTAAACTGAGGCTATGTGTATTAAAATTAGAGATATATTTATATTGATAAAGAGACAATGGGTAGTAAAAATAAAGAGACCAATTTTTATTTTCTTAAGGACAGCTTCATTCTTCATTGGGTTAGCATATTTTCTTTTTTTTTGGATATGCAATTTTATTTTATTTTTTTCTTCTATTTTTACAAATAGTTTATTGACAAATTAGTTTCCACTTAACACCCAGTGCTCATCCCCACAAGTGTCCTCCTCCATGCCCGTCCCTCCTCCCCCCACATCCATCAGTCCTCAGTTTTTGTCAGCATTCAAGAGTTTCTCATGGTTTGCCTCTCTCCCTTTCCCCCACCATTTCCCCCCTTCTTCTCCCCCTTGTTCCCCAGTTAAGTTCCTCCTAATCCTCCTATACATGCAAACATATGATATTTGTCCTTCTCTGCCTGACTTATTTTGCTCAGCATAACACCCTCAAGGTCCATCCATGTTGCTACACACGGCCAGATTTCATTGTTTCTCATTGCCATGTAGTATTCCATGGTATAGATAAACCACATCTTCTTGATCCATTCGTCTGTTGATGGACACTTAGGCTCTTTCCATGTTTTAGCTATTGTTGAGAGTGCTGCTATGAACATTGGGGTACATGTGCTCCTATGCATCAGGGTTAGCATATTTTCTAATGCAAGAATCATGAAATAAGCTTTCTTCTTTATATAGGTAGGTTCTACCTTAGTTTTTAGTTTACAATTTGAAACTTTTATTTTGCTGCCTAGTTTTATTTTTAAATAAGGCAAGCTGTGTTAGATGAAAGAAATATAATGTTGAGATACCTATGTGTTTGTTTTCTTCAATAATAATTTTATTTATCACAAATATGCTAGTATAGCATTTCTTTTGTTCATTACTTTACATTCCCACAAGATGTAGCAAAAGGTCTTACACATATTCATCCTGTTCTAAAATGATTAAATTTATTTCTGTATCATTGCAGAATAATTGATCAAAAATATGAATAGAAAATCATAAGAGGTGCCTGGGTGGCTCAGTTGGTTAAGTGTCAGACTCTTATATGACTCAGATCATGATCTCAGATCGAGCCCCACATCGGGCTTTGTGCTCATAGTGTGGCGCCTGCTTGGGATTCTCTCTCCCTTCTCTCTCTTCTTCTCTCAAAATAAATAAACATTAAAAAAAAAGAAAAATCATAATGAAAATAATAAAAATAAGTTAGACATATAAATATATTCTTGGTCTTCCTAATAATGCAAGAAGTACAAGTAAAAATAATAGTATAATGTTTTCTTATACAACAAACTTGCAAATTAAAAAAATATCAGTGCTGACCAATAAGTAGTCCCAAGCAAATTGTTCTACATAGCCAAGGTAGATAACAAAGTGATATAACTTTTGAGAGTTATATCAATAACTTTTTAATAATTATAAATGTATTATTAAATTTTAATGTACCTACTATATCATTTATACTTTTTACAATTTATTCCATATAACTATTTTCATGAAATAGAAATTGTATAAATATTTTAATATCTGTAACACCCAGAAGAATAATAAAATAAGTTAGCAGTGCTTTTATTCTCAGAAAATTTATTTTAGTTTTTCATGCTAATAGGTATATAGACCTCACTCAAAAAAACTAATCAAATTGTGCCAAGATTATAAATACATAGAAGTTTATCAATCTGTTGATCTGCATGAGATGAATTTGTAACTGTAACTTAAACTGTCCTTTTGTTTATTTTATCTTTATGCCAGTCACTTTACCCCAGATTCCAACTGGGTTCTGCCAAGTGCACGCCATTCTCACAAGAAGTTAATCAGTAGCACTTGCTTTCACAATCTGTATTACATAGGAAATAACTCAAATAAACTTAGTTTTATTGTCATCATCATCACCATCATCTATATGACTTTCCTTGATCATCACTTTTCACATGCGCACACACACACACACACACACACACACACAGACATTTAAACATAAAGAGAGTTTTTAATTTTTTCCAAAATAGAATGGAGTATTATACTTGCAAGTGACACTTAGAATACTTTGATAGATATGTAAGATAAGCATTTTAATATTCTTACTGTAAGAAATTTTTAATTTCAAAGTAGATATATATTTAAATTTTGTAGTTTTCAGAGTATAGCAAGATAATGTCATAAGCACTGAACTGTATAAATCATCTCTAGGTTCATGCTTCGGTTATACATAAACCTCAGGCTAACAACTCAGGTTGTCTTCTCTAAGACTTTATTGAGTGTGGCATCCTGTTCAGTAAATAACAGAGGAATGGAGGCTGCAGAAAGATGAATTTGAAGACTGATGTTTTCATGATGTTTGTAACATGGTTATTGTCCCATTCTAAAATGTTAAATAGATATAGTTGCGTGAAGACAAAACAATACAGAAAAAGTCTGACTGAAAAATGAAACTTGTGTAGCCATCACAAAGCACAAAGCAAAACAATCAGTCATGAGTCGAGGGCATCCTCTCATAGCTATTTCAGTCTATATGACAACTACCTGCAGAAAAGACTATTAAATAAGGAATATCTTAGTTTAAATTTTGCAGTGTATTTTAGTTAATCTACTACCCCTGGTGTTCCATGCTTCTAATAATACAGTATTGAGACTTCCTGAAAGAAGAGTGAGATTAAGGAAAAGCTTGCCTCTAGACAGAAGTTTCACTGATTCAAAAGCTCATCAACTTTTTTTTTTTGTAGTTTTATAATCTTTCTTTAATTTTGTTCTACCATTTATCCACTAGGGAGTATGTACCCATGCCCACTTTCACCTTTTAGCTTGAGGAATTCATATGTCAATATATTTCTACCCCTATCTAGTCTTCATATAGTGGTTGTGTGTGTTTGAGGGTGGGGTGGAGTGGAGGTGAGGTTTTATAATTTGGGCCCAAAAATCTGTGTGCAAATGCTATTTTTTCATATGCTACTTAATCTCTTAGAGTCAGCTGACAAACATAAGGACAAAGACCAATATATTAAGGATGGCAGAGCAGAAAGAAAGGTAGAGCTCGAAATATTGAGTAGTTTCACTATCCATGGATTTCTTGCCTTTGCATTTTTTGATACGTAAGAAAAACAGTACTGTATTTGTTTAGCTTCACTCATGCATCCTTTAGAAATATAACAAATTTATTACATAACATTTTGACCCACCAGTGATGTTATTTGTCATGTATGTTCCTTTAGCTACCTAAGTATCATATAAAATATATTCTATTTGATATGCATTTGTGATGTTATGAAAAAAACAAGTGTGTGTGTGTGTGTGTGTGTGTGTGTGTGTGTGTGTGTGTCTGCTTCTGCAATTCATGAGTACAACTACCTTACTGGGACATAGAGGTGGAAGTTAAAGGACTAACTATAAAAAAATAGGCACTAAGGAAGGCATGAGATAACATTTTTTCTTGTAAAACACTAAACCCATACAGATATTATAGGGCAGTTGAGCAAAGGAAGTGAGACTAGGTAATAAATTTCCAAAATTCATGAAAATATTTACCTAGGGACATTCTGGAAGAGTGCTCTTTATAGAGTGTGATAGATGATTACACAAAACAGTTTCCATGCAATATTCTAGTTAATTGGCTTAATAATGAATTAGATAATAGTCACTTCCAGTCATTAAAACATTTGGTCCACTGTTCTGATGAATGGCTATGTCACTTTTAGCAGTTTAGTAGTTATTTATAGATCTCTGTTGAAGATTAATGCAGATTACATTTATTTGTTCCTGACAATTTAAGAGGTTAATCTTCAGCTAGATTTTCTGAAACACTGTGGGAAGAAAGATCTGGAACTGGACTCAAGGAAAATGTATAAAGGATAATACTATCCAATCTCTGCTCCAATAAGATTAAAATGAACATAAATGTATTTCCTTTATGTACCCATCCTGCCTGAAAGGATAAACAGTCATCAAAAATCCAAATAGTGACTTTCTTAACAGTTTGATACTTTGGCAAAAAAAAAAATTTTTGTCCAGGCACCTGGGTGGCTCAGACGGTTGAGGGTGTGACTTCATCTCAGGTCATGATTTCATGGTTTGTGAGTTCAAGCCTCGTGTAGGGTTCTGTGGTGGTGACAGCTCAGAGCCTGGAGCCTGCTTCAGATTCTGTGTCTCCCTCTCTCTCTGCCCCTCCCCTATTCTCACTCTGTCTCTCCCTCTCTCTCTCTAAAAAATGAATAAACATTAAAAAAAATTGTATTTGCTTACATTGTTTCATGCTAGGGTGAATTTATTTACTTACCCCCCACCCCACCTTCTCTTAAAAGGGAGATGACATATTAGACGGATGCAAGATAGTTGTCCAAGAAAACGGTTTCATTTAAGGACAAAGAGTTTCCATTTGGCTCATTTTATTTAAGTAACATATTCTGAAAGGGAGATCTTGGATTACTCTGCTTTAAAAAACCTGCCAGAAACCACTCCAGACTATGAAAATATCTGATAAAGATTAAATATACTTTTGTTTTATTTTCAAATTGGAGTAACTGTGTCTAATTGACCATATCTTCAGGTAGCAGATATGCCAGGCCTTGAGGGTTACTCTAAATCCAGCTAGAAGTATGCATAGGTGGCTCACCATTTCATTTGGGAAACAGACATGGGCATATAGCCACAGCAGAAATAGCAATGATGTCTGTGAGACTTGCCCTTCTTATAGTAAAGCTATATATTATACCTTTGAGTAAGACCAATTATAGGACTTTATCTAAAATTTTTGGCTAAAGCAACTATTCATGTTTGCTGCTAATGGCAATTTTATAGGTATCATTTGGGAAATTCAGAATAATAGAAAAGAAACAAAATTGCAGTTGCTCAGAAAAGAGAGATCAGGAGAAGAAATTTAAGCATTGGTTTAGAAAATCTTATGAATATTATTCTGGATGATTGAATTTATAAAATTGTCTTTGTATGATTTCTTTTTAAAATTCAAATTACTTTAAAAAACTTCAATGATTTAAGTTGTATGAATAACTATGAATCAGTTTATTGCTTTCATGTACAACATATCAATCTCATTACACGTTTCATATATATTTTCTATTAATAATTCCTATAAAAGTTACTCTGGAATAAATAAAAACAGAAGCTACAACATACATTCTGTTTTAAAAATATGAATTGAAATCATTCTTAGGATGTTTCATTGAGGAATACTTTTGGAGTTTTATTTTATTTCAAAAGATTTTACTAGTTTAATCTGTTATTCATGTTCTTTTAGAATTATATAAGGACAATTATCTGAGAATTTCATTTTACTAAATAGACAAAATTAAGTAGTGGAAACAACTCACTAGAGCAATGAGTCTAGACTCAACACAGAATTTTGATTCATTGTTCTTCAACTTTCCACCCATTATTGAGTTCCCACGATGGAAATGAAACCAATTAAAAACAAATATATTGTTTTTAATCTGCTACAAGTCCCTCTATAATTGCCACTAATGGTTCTTATTTTACCAACTGGAGCCAGACCAGTACTACTTTACTCCCTGTGTGACCCTTCTCCAGTATGCATTCTTAGCTGGTACATGGTTTTTCTTTAGAGATAGCCCCAAATAAATCCCAGAATCTATTAATACTTAAAACATAGAGATTTCTTTTTTCTCATTCAAAGAGAAAAGTGAATGATAAGTTAGTTTCTTATCTCCTCACGTACCCTAGAGCTTTTGAATACAATTGTGCATGGGGAGTCTATTTCCAAAATTGTATGATTACTTTTATTACAACAGGATACTTGAAAGGATTCCAGAGCAGTATTTGGAACAATTTTTAAAGATATGGGGAAGTTAAAAAATTTTTTTTAAAAAATGGAGGCACCTGTGTGGCTCAGTCAGTTGGGCATCAGATTTTGGCTCAGGTCATGATCTCACGGTTTGTGAGTCTGAGCCCCACATCAGGCTCTGTGCTGACAGTTCAGAGTCTAGAGCCCTCTTCGGATTCTGTGTCTCCCTCTCTCTCTGCCCCTCCCCTGCTCATACTCTGTCTCTCCCTGTCTCAAAAATAAATAAATGTTAAAAATTGTTTTTAAAGATATGGGGAGGTCTGTGCTCAAGTGCTCTTTTCATGTAGAATTTAAAACTAACTCCTAAGTTAGATTATCAATATGTGGTTATAACTCTATTGTTTCTACAAATATAAGAAATAGGAAAACTCAAAATTTTTCAGTAGTTGTATTCTAGGAGTCACTCATTTGACAGTTGATGTCACACCATTACTGACATTAACTTTAACTCTCTCCCCACTTTTAAGTGAAAAAAAATAAAAGATGATATGAACATGAGCAACTGGGGTAATTGTCACAGTACCAGAAAGTAAGTTGATTTTTACCCAAAGTATCATAAAACTTTTGAAATGGTAAATCACATCTATAGTTACGGTCTTATAAATAAAGATCATTCTTTTAAAGAATAGTGAAGTTCATGTTACAGCTTGCTTTTATTTTTTTTAAAGCCTTAGCAAGGGAAAAAATAGAACTGATTACAATGATAAAGCAAAAATTTGACATCTCATATTAATTTGAATGACATGTCATAGTGCTTTCCTGTAAGATGAATCCTTAAAAAATAATATTTCTTCTTAGATTCAAAAATGCAATTGTGTGTATTTTTTAATAGTCTGAGGAGGAAAAATGAAGGTTGCAAAAAGTTTTAATTTTTCACAAAAAGTAATTATGATATTGTCAAGGATGAGTAAATTTTTGTTTTATGAGGCAGGACCTCATAAAAGAAAATGTGGTCCATTCTTAGGGAATGGATGTTACCTCAATATATAGGATCCCTAAGTTTGCCAACATTTTAGTGTATGGAAAACACTAAATAATCAACATTTTAGTATATGGAAACATTTTAATATATGGAAACACTAAATTACAAAAGTGTGAGTAAAGATTGACATAAATGGGTGAAAACTTAGTTACCCTGACCTCTTTATATCCAACCAAATTCTTTTTTATGTGTGGTTGACAAAACATAATTTTTATATATAATATCTTGAAAGTGTATATTCATGTGGATTCCCTTGGGGAAAAATTATTTGGATGTACAATAAGCTTAAAAATGAATAAAAGCATTTATAATGATGAAAAAGTTTAAACAATATTTTAAAATTGTGTTTCTATGTTTTAAAGTAACTATCCTAAGAGAAAATTCCAAAATATATTTGTCCTTAGGATTAATTGAGCTTATTAGATCTGTGGGTTTATAGTTTTCTTTAAATTGGAAGATATTTTTATTATTTCTACAAGTATTTTTCCAGATCTTTTTCACTGAAAAGGATTATGTGTATGTGTACAAGACTAAAGTCTTGTCCCATGGCTCACTGATGATCTGTTTATATTTTACTTTCTAATCTCTCACTCTCTTTTATTTTTTGTCTATTTCATTTTAGATAGCTTATATTGTTATGTCTTCAAGTTCACTAATATATTCTTCTGAAGTAAATGATCTGCTCTTAATCTTAGCTATTGCATGTTTTATTTCAGAAAATATTTATTTCTCTCTCTCTATTTGATTTAGGTTATGTTTTGGATTTTCTCTATCCTCCAAAATCTCATTATTCTTCCACTTTCTTGTACTATATATAGTTATAATAACTGCTTTCCTGTTCTTGTTTATTAATTCTATCATCTGTGTCTTTTCAGGGTCTCTATTTTTTTAAATATATTTTTTAATGTTTATTTCTTTTTGAGAGAGAGAGAACAAGCAGGGGAGGGACAGAGAGAGAGAGGGAAACACAGAATCTGAAGCAGGTTCCAGGTTCTGAGCTCTCAGCATAGAGCCTGACATGGGGCTTGAACCGTTGAACCCTTGAACTGAGAGATCATGACCGCACCCGAAGTCAGACGCTTAACCAACTAAACCATCCAGGTGCCCCATCAGGGTCTCTATCTATCGATTAAGTTTTTACCTCCTTATGGATTTTATGCTTCTTTGCATACAGGTATTTTATTGAATACCAAATGCTCTGAAGTTTGCGTTTTTGGGTATTGGATGTTTCATATGTCTATTATGAACATTCTTGATCTTATTCTAAGGCACAGTTATTTTGAAAGCATTTGATTCCCTGCAGGCTTGCTTTAAAAATCTGTTCGATGAAACCAGGGAAACCATAGGTTTAGGACTCATTTTACCCTATGACTTAGCTAAAATCCTTCTGAGAACTCTACCTGATGCTCTGTGAATCATTAGTTGTTTTCTAGTTTGGCTTGTTGCAATAAGAATTATTCCGGACTATGGTTTTGTTTCAGATTAAGTGGTAATATAATCCTTATATATTGTTCTTTCACTAGTCTGGGTTAGCTTCCTCAGCATTACATGTGAATCATTTCTCAGCAGGAGCTCTAGGATGACCGTCTTTGCAGATTTCTGGAGCCTTCTCTTGTGTAAACATCTCTTCTCTGGTATTCTGCACACAAGACTCTAGCCACCTTGACATATACAGATATCCAGTTTTCCTTCTAGATAATTGCATTTTTACCATAGAGACTTTGAGATTTCCTTTTTGCATTTTGGTCACATGTCCCTGACCTCTTTTGCTTTTAATTCACTACGTAAGTTGTATCTGATAAGTCCCTGTTACTTTTCAACTGAGCTTTTCTCTTGAAACATGCATAATCCATAGGTAAAATATTAGGAAGAGTTTAGAAGGTTGGTTATCCACTCCCTCTAAACTCCCTCCAAACTGATGTTGTTTTTCCTCTTGCTTTTTTTTTTTAAATGTTTATTTATTTCTAGAAAGAGAAAGAGGAGGGGAGGGTCAGAGGGAGAGAGAGAATCTCAAGCAGGCTCTACGCTGTTAGTCTGGAACCCAATATGGGGCTCGAATTCACAAACAGTAAGATCATGACCTGAGCCGAAATCAAGAGTCAGATGCTTAACCGATTGAAGCACCCAGGTGCCCCAGGTTTTTTAACTTTGAATTGTATTACACAATTATTCCTTTTTACATTATGTTAACATTTAATTATTTTTCATGTTATTAAGGCAAAAGGTACAACCTTACCCCAAGTTTTACATTTTTTTCAGCTAGGGGTAGGCAAACTACCACCCCTAAGCCAAATCTGGTCTTTAACTAGTTTTTGTAAATAAAGTTTTATTGGAACACACCCATGCTCTTTGATTACATATTGTTCATGACTGCTTTCACATTATATTGACAACAGTGAATAGCTGTGACAGGTCTCATAGAGCTAGTGAAACTTAAAATATTTACTTTTTAGTCCCTTACAGAAAATGTTTGCCAACCCTGTCTTAAGCTGTTTTAGTATGTGTGTGTTAGGAATGTATTTGTATATAGTTAATTTTCATATATCAAAGCCAAGATTGTTTTCAGAGCTAGTATCAAAGCAACTGTATTAAAATTCAGCTGTATAGCTTATCAACTATTTATTTTTATCCAAGTTACTTGACCTGTTTAAAACAGATTAAATTCAAAATGGGAAAAATATATATTTAATACTTATAATTATGAGTAAATAATGAAGTGCATAGAAGGTACTTCATTCTAGTACACATTCACTAAAGACCTTTATTTCTCCTATTATTAGAATGAACCTCATGAAGAACAAAATATGAAATATATATTTTTATATATAAAATAAAAAATATACATCTGAATCATCATTAGATTGGAAGTTTGTTTTTCATTTTTGTCTAAGTGTTGATGTTAACCTCTAAATTCTCAAGTTCTTGTAAGAAGTAAGTAGTCATACAAAATCTTTAACAAGGACCCAATTTTTAGACTGAAGCCTATAGGTAAATTAGATCATTTTATAGCTATGAGATATTATAATGACTCTTATAAGTTCGGACATGTTTTATAGCAAGAATCTTTTTTTCCCCAAATCCACTTGTTTAATGGTAGTTTTTGGCTTCCTTTTTTCTTTCAGAGGCTTATTTACCATTCTGTACATCCTGTGTTCCACACTCAGGGACATGAGTGAGAATGTCAGTTGTGAGCTGGGCTGCAGTACATCCACACCCACACCATTTTTGTGTACTGCCGCACTTTTACATTTTAAGTGCGAAAAAATCCATTTTCACATTTCAGCTATATAAACAGGCCATTTCCCTGAGTGGTGACTCTGTCAGAAAAGATGAGTGAAATTGCCATAGTCATGAGTGTCCTCTACCTCTCCTGGGACTGAAAGGAGACCTTGAAAGTGTTTTTATCTACAGTTCTGAAGAAGAAAGATTTGAGGCAGGCCACACAGGAAACTGTTTTCCTCCTGGTGCAATCACTCTGTAGCATACAGAAGACTGAAAGTCTGATGTTGTCTTTTCTTTGTAAATGTGGCACTAAAGCGCTCATAGCTGGGTTTTAGCTTCTGTGTCCAATCTAAAGTGCCAACAGGGAGGACATGAAAGACTAAATTGAGAACTGCAGCTTCAGAAAACTGAAATCGTTTGGGTAGGCAAAGCTTGATATTCTACCAGGCTGCTTTACTTCCTGAACGTTCTAAAAATAAATGTATGAAATGTCCGGCATATCCTGTGAAATATAGTCACAGGAATAAAGACAATATTTTAAAATATGTATGTATATTATTCATGTATTTGGATCAAGACTAAAAGAAAACACGAAAATGAAAAGTCTGATTTGTTTCATCCTGGGCTTGTAACAGGATTAAATAAATTTCTTGTTTTGAAATGTCGTACTATGTTTCATAATAAAGAAAATTTATTTTAGAAAGGGTACATTTAAGATTAAATGGTAAAATGAGAAATTGTTTTGTGAAGAAATATTGTGCTTTACACTGTGTATAAAACTTTGAACTACCAATTTACTTTTTATTAATAGTATTTTTAGGAAAACGTTTTCTTTTTAAAGTGTTTTTCCTTAGATTTAATTTAGCCCATTTTAAGTCCTTTGAAAATACAATTTGATCATCACTTTTTTCACTAAACTATCAAAAAAGTCTTGACTTTGTTTCTTTAAAATATTTTCTTAATTAACATATGACCTGTTACTGATTTTTTGAATGCCTGGTGGGATATCTGAGTTTGTGTATGAAAACACTCCTAAATCTCAGTGTGGGCTGTTCACTGCCATCAAGGATTATTAGATTCAGCATCTAAAACGATGGCGATAGACTAGATTTACCTTATCTTACATCTTATCAGAATCAGCAATAATAAAATCAGCCAAAGTAGAAGATGTGCATGTAGCATATATTAAAAACACGCTAGGCATATTAGTTAACTGAGGATATGGTTACACATGAGTGTAATTTAGTTGCCAACAAAATTAATATAATCCAAATGGGAAGTAATAGAAAAACGATATCTCATAAAAGAAATATTCTCTATTTACCAGGCTGACCTTACTTAAAGGAAATATTCTCTATTTACCAGGCTGACCTTACTTAACTGAACTAGTTTAACTGTCAGAGAAGATTGTGAAATATCAAGAATAAGAGAAAGATGCTGTGAGTGTAAGATATAATTTATTTTAGGTGTGTGAAGTCTAAGGTCACTATAGCAATGTTGACTTATTGCTATTTCCATTCCCCATTTTTTCTGGGGCGTACAAGCATATTTTTGCAGAATTATAGGAACAGAGTTATCAGAAATACTCAAACTGCTTCATTTTAACAGTTGATTTGTTTGCCTTACAAATCCATATTCCTGACTCTGATCACACCTTAAATCATGTTGTTATTGAAATTATCACAGGACCATTGGAGATTATTTGTTTTTCTCCCCCTTGGTCCTTGCTTGAAAATCAAAGCATTTTATATATTATATTGATAAAATATATTCAGTAGCAAATCAAAGTCCTGTGGAATATATGCTAAATATATTCTCTCTGCAGATAAATACGTTAAAAAGAAAATCACTTATTTATTTATATATTTCATTTACTTTTTTTCACTTATTTTTAAAGATATTCAGTCAGGGATGCCTGGGTGGCTCAGTCAGCTCAGGTCATGATCTCACAGTTCGTGAGTACGAGCCCCACATTGGGTTCTGTACTGACAGTGCAGAGCCTGTTTGGGATTCTCTCTCTTCTCCCTCCCTACTCATCCCCGGCGTGCATTCCCTCTCTCTCTTTCTCTCTCTCTCTCTCAAAAAAACATAAATCAATAAATAAAATAAATAAATAAAAATTCCATTGTATGTTAGGAATATGGCAGTTTAGAAAATCAACTTTGGTGTTTACTTTAAAACATTATGAAGAAAGTATTGTAATGAATTTAGTCATTCTAAAATGAATTAATTTTATTCTTATAAAATTTTTCCAGAAAACTCTCAAGCACATGTGAAAATTTNATTTAATCAGAATTCCCTGCCAGTCAATAGATTTCTATCCTAACAGAGACGAATTCTAAGTTATATCTCTGAGTTCATCTCTGCACTGTTTCCATACAAAATTCTCAGAACTTTGCCATGAAGTACACTACAGGGAAGAATTTGAGCCAACAGGTATGTGCTGATCCTTATACTTTAGTGTGTAGCATTTAGCATCATGGCTAGAATGCAAAAGGAATTCAATAAATATAAATAAATAAATAATGAAAATATTAAAAGTAATTTGTGACAGAATTTCTAGGATAGACATATTTTATGATATCTAAAAGATGCCTAGAATACCCTCATTATTTCAGTTTTATGCCTATTCTATAATTGATAAGCCACAATACATCCCTTGGTGTTTAGTCATGTTGGAACAATTTACATATGTTCGTGCATACATCTTGAGAATTCTTCATGTTTTTATCTAGTTCAATGACACTAGCCAACATATTGAAATGAAACTTACTTGAGGTATTATATTCTGGTTCAGTTTAAGGACAATAGTGTTTATATCCTCTATTTGCTTCAAATCTAGATTGGACAATTAGAAGCAAGAGAGCCCTGCATTTGTTGCCTACAACATTAGGAAGATTCATTTTCTTTACCCATTAAGTGTCATATCAAATAAATAGGCTGAGAGTTTCTTTGTGATAAATGTATTCTGTGAAATGAAATGAGACAGTCTCTTAATTTGAGAACCTAGCCTAGTGCCAGTTAAATCTCCTCTGCTGATTTAATTAGCAGGAACTCAATGTTAATTATTTTGCACTTAAACTTTTGGAGTCTCACAGATGAAAAAACATATAATCTTTTTTGGAAATGAAAAAAAAAGAGCCGAGTAGTAAAATTGGTTTGTATGGTTTTTAAAGGTGTGTAAATGTGTTAAATGGTTAGTGAATTATTCAACACTGTACATGCTTGGAAGATGTACAGATTTTAATGAGTCTCCCTAATTCTACTTTCATAATTCTTACATTATTTTATTCTAAGTTGCTGCTATTGAATGTAGTGTTTGTTAGGAAAAACTCATCAATTTTTCGTATCTTGAAAATGAGGAAAATAAAATATTTCTCACAAATTCTTATTGTAGTTTTTGTTTTAGAATTCCTTCTATTGATTACAAAAATAACTAATACATTTTGCTGCCCTATTAAAGGTAAGCAAAATAGAAATAGAAATCTCATTTTGATTATGCTTTTACCCAGAGGCTATATGCCAATTACATAAAGTACAATTTTCAATATGTGTCAACATTCTAAGCTATTTCGCTAAGCTTCAATTTTGAACTCCTGGCTCAGACAAAGCTCAATAAGAGAGACTGCTAGGCATATAAAACGTTGCTTCATCATAATTTTTTCAGAGAGACAGAAAGTATCTCTTATTCCCTTTACTGGCAAAGTGACATTGGGATGTATTGGTATGGTTCCAAACATTTAATGCTAATAAGAAATGTGTTGAGTTTTTGTTTTGTTTTGTTTGTTTTTAAGTGTTTTGAGTGGAAAGATTAAAGACAGGCTCAAAATAAAACTGTTTGTGCAAAGAGATGTCATGCCTCAGAGGATAGAGGACATAATCTCATACCAAAGAATCTAGAAACCAATTCACCAAGGAGTTAACAATGGATGTCTCCAGATGGGAAGAGTTTAGAGTTTCCTTGCTCTCTTTGTTGTTGTTGTTGTTGATTTGTTCTTTTCTGCAATAAACGCAATAAACATGTTCAGTCTTCTGGAATAATATAGTTAGAATTTTAAAAAGGCATAGGGACTTCTAAAGCTAAAGTCTCAAAGAAAAGTAGGTGAGTATTTACGAAGTGCTATTTCAGAGCACAAAATGTCCACATATTTCAACCCCAAACCTCGACTGGTGGTTATATCTCTGTGTTGGTTGCTGTTTCTAAGTCAGCTTTGAATGATCAATTAGTACCAGTTAATATCATAATCTATCCTGGTGTAGAACATGGATCTATGGAGAACTAGATACTGAAAATTAGGATTAGGAACTCAGGGAAGTCTTCAAGAAAGGAGTTAGATCAAAGAGGGCAAGGATGGCCTAACATGGGAGGTAAGTAAATGCCAAACTGTTCGCTTAGTTTGGCTAAATTCAAAAGAATTTTTTGCCCATTTCCAAAGAAAGTCAAGTGTAGTTAACATTAGTTCATGCTATATCCAATTTAATTTATTTTAATTTTGGGATTCAGCTTCTTACAGTAGCTTGGGATCCCTGTTAGGAACACCAGCTCAATTTGCATGGTCAGAGGAGTTATTGTGTGAGGATAAGGCACACGAGCTCTGGAACATGGCCTTGCTAGGGTTGTTTAACTTCCCCAGAATGTCTTTAATTCAAGTGGACTTGTGTTTTGTAATTATTAAACCATGAATTGCATAAAAGTGATGAGATTTACTATTTACTAGGACAAAAATAAAATAATATCATTGACTGTTGTTGGGCATTTCTTCATTTTATTTTCTTCAGAGGCAAAACTATGAAGTAGGAATATTATTTTCTCTAATCAGAAGTAGGCTCCAGGCTCTGAGCTGTCAGCACAGAGCCCAAGAGAGGGCTTGAACTTGTAAATCACAAGATCATGACCTGAGCCCAAGTCAGAAGCTTAACCAACTGAGCCACCCAGTGGGCCCTGCACACGTTTAATGTATATAACCTGATGTTTGGACATATGCTTACATCTGATAAACCATCACCACAATCAGGGTACTAAACATATCCATCCTCTCCAATAATTTCCTTGTGGGGTTTTTTTTGTGGTTTTCTTGGGGTTTTTTGTTTGTTTGTTTTGTAGTTGTTGTTTGTAAGGAGATCTATCTCTGAAAATATTGAAGTGTACAGCATCATATTGTTAATGATAGATACTATGTTATATGGTATTGTCTCCATTTCATTGGTGAAGGGCTGATGTTTAAAGAGGTGTAGCCACCAGTACTGTACCTAGCAGTTTAGTAGGGGGACAAGGAATCACATCTCACTACTATCATCTGCATACCATGCTGGGAGTGCATCCTGCTGAGTTCAAGCCATTTTCTTTTTGATTACTTTAATTCAGGATATGTAAATTGTGTGTTTTCCTAACACATAGAATACCATCATGTAATATTCATCAGGATTCTCAATAACTTATAAAATGTTGATTTTCTCATAGACTCTAACTATAGCCTATTTGAAAGTTTTGAAAATATTTTTTCATGAAAAATTTTCCAAACCAGTGCAACATTGGCCATCCACAAAATTAGCAGTGTGAATTTTGCTCACTTTTATCCTGAGTTTGTTTTCTGTAAGAAGACAGATTAGAGAGATAACACTACAAATACACTGATGCTATAGTTTGCAAGGAGATATATCTGATCTTCTATTGGAAACTTCTGGCTTCAGCAATTTTAAGAACTAGAGGTATAGAACCAAAAGCCTTTTTCCATTTTAATCAATCTGATTTTTTAAATGTTTTTAATGTTTATTTATTTTTGCATGACAGAGAGAGAAAGAGAGAGAGAGAACACAAACAGGAGAGGGGCAGAGAGAGAGAGAGAGGGAAAGGGAGACCCAGAATTCAAAGCAGGCTCCAGGCTCTGAGGTGTCAGCACAGAGCCTGATGCAGGGACTGAACTCACGTACTGTAAGATCATGACCGGAGCCAAAGTCAGACACCCAGGCACCCTTCAATCTGAGTTTTTAAGTTTTATGAAGATTTAAAAAAAATTTGAACTAAACTTAAAAATGTATTACACTCTTGCATAATCTGAGTTCAGTGTTCCAGTTGTGACTCTGTTGCTAAAGTATATACATTTTAAAATATGCCTTTGTCATTTATTTATCAGTGAATTTACAAGATAGTAATATAAAGACTATTTCTTTAATTATGAAGCAGAAGAAAAAGAACATATGAAACCAGTCTAAATCCTTCCCATGGACTTATAGCTGGCATGCGGTGGACAGATGCAAGCATTTGAAAAGACTGACCCTATGCAGCTATTTTTCTCATTTGACCAACGAAGAAAAAGACAGTAATGACATGAAAGAGAACACTGAGTGTGCTTTCATGTAATTCTCTGTGGCCAACTCTTGTCAGTCTTCTACCCTCAATTACCAACCTTTCTTTATACTTGGCAGAATAATATTTAAGCAAACATCCTTAAAAGACACTTACTGTGTCTGTACTATTTATTCACACAGATATAGGGCTATTACCAAATCAATTCAAAATTAAAACAAGCACATAATCAAACAAGCTGTAATTTCTTTTTTTTTAATTAATATGAATTTGTTCTGGGGAGAGCACAAGCAGGGAGGGGTAGAGAGAAAGGGACAGAGGATTCAAAGCAGGCTCCACAGTACAGGCTGACAGCAGCGAGTCCGATGTAGGGCTCAAACTCATGAACCTGAGATTGTGACCTGAGCTGAAGTCGGTCGCTCAACTGACTGAGCCACCCAGGAACCCCAAACAAGCTGTAATTTCTCAGTTAATTCTTGGGAAATGGGTTACACTGTCTTCTTATCCTTGGCTCTGCCTGTGGGCTCAGTTACTTCTTATAAATTAGTCTGGACCCATTTTAGAGCATTTATGTTCAGAAAGGTAGTACATCGTATCGATGATGGCTCAGATGCTGGAACTAGATTGCTTTGTTTAAATCCTTAACTCTGTCTTTTTTTTTTTCCTCCCAGTGTAACAGTTTTAAGTATATATATTTGAAGTAGTTAAAACTTTCACCCACTATTTCCTATATTTACAGAACACTTCTATATTGGAAACAACTTATTGTTACTTGATAAGTCCAAGGAAACTTAGCCCTTTTCATTTCCAATTCTCCTTTGTCCTTATCATTGCCTGCTTATCTTCATGCGCCGTAATAATGAGTTTAACCTCTGTCTCTTGTCGCATCTGTTTTTAATTCTAAGACTTTCAGAAATGACTTCACCTTACCATGTCAGTGCCTCATCCCTCAGGTGAGGAACATGATAGTATATATCTCAAATTTAAATACATACACACAATATTACTATTACATTATTATTATTTATTTACTTATTTATTTTTGAGAAGGAGCAAGAGCACACAAGTGGGAAAAAGGCAGAGAGGGAGAGAGAGAGGGAATTCCAAGCAGGATCCACAGTGTCAGCACAGAGCCTGATGGGGGGCTCGATCTCACAAACGGTGAGGTCATGACCTGAGTTGAGATCCAGAGTCAGATGCCCAACTGACTAAGCCACGCAGACACCACACACAAATATTATTTTTATGGAGAATTTAGGATAATACATTTTGCATAGAGTGTACTGTGTACTAGTGTTGGAAAGATCATGGTCCAGGATTCCTTTGACTCATTCTTAAATATTATTAAACTTCATTCTTTTGCTAGTGCACTATTATGAGAACATGAACTTTTATTTCCCTCTTTACTTTTAGTTCCTTTCACTTTACTCTTTTGCCATTTGATCTACCTTTAACTGTTTCCCCCCCACCCATACTCTCATTGCCCACATGGTCTTGCCTTTAATTCCTGGCCCCATCACTGATTACCACAGTCCCCTGGCTAAAATTTTGGTATGACATTCAGATGTCCTTCAGTACGTGTGATATTTATAAATTGCTCTTTATATTTAATCCCTAAGCCTTGTGATAAAATTGACATTAATTTATTATTGTTTACCTGGAACAAAAACACTAGTCTCTATCCATTCTCTAATTATACCTCTGATATATTGCTCTCCATGTGGTGAAGGGTGAATGAATGCCTTAACTTCTCTAGATCAAGCAGAGAGCTCTCAGTAACCTAAATGTTATTGCAGTAGTAGCTTCTTCACAGTTGTTTAGGTCTCCTAATTAAAGTTATTAAACTCAAACTACCCCCCCCATAATAGGAAATACATTGTGCTCTAATTTTTTGAGCTCCCTGATACATGGGCAGTGGTAACAGAAGAATCCTTTGCACATAGCCTATTAGATAGCCTGACCATATTATACACTTGCTAAATATTTATTGAGTTATATTACATTTCATAGGAAAATGATCTTGCAAACTGTAGAATGTAAAAGTTACTGATTTGAAAAGGAGCTAGATGAAATGGTTTAAATGAAGTGGTTTATTTTGAAGTGTTTATTTATTTTATAGGTATAGTCATTATTCTGAAAAACAAAAATGGTAACAGATGATCTTTTCCTTGTGGAATTTATTGTTTAGTTTCATCAGATGTTCTAAAATTCACAACACACACACACCACATACACATATACATGCATTTACACCAATAACACAACACAACACTACCTCAAAACATCCTGATAAAGGCATGAAGCATGTTGCACTTAGGAAGTATGGGAAGAAAATGCCACTATTTAATAATTACTTCCCTTGTAGGCTAACCAAGGACCAAGATCAATCTTTTATGAATGTTTTACTATACACTTTTCTCCATATATCTTGGGTTCCTCCAGTTACTTCTTAGAAAATAAATGCTTCAATTTTCACAGAAATTTTCAAAGAGCTATGAATGCAATAAAGCTTTTCCTTTTGAATATATTTGTTGTATTTTTTGGATAAAAGGAACTCCAGATCTTGCAGTGCTTTGCAAAACCAAAAACAAAGAAAAAACAATATATGTTTTATTGAAATTAGGCCAATTTTTTGGAAGCATGTTTTTCAGAACAATTGTCTTATAAGATATTCTTGGGAAAGGACTTTCTTCATCAAATAAGTTTCAGAAATGCAACACCTTATGTTTCTCTCTTGAAGCTTGAGAGTGGATTTAGACATATTGAAATATCTGAAAAAAGTTTTTAATGAAGAAATATGAATAAGATATGTTGGTCAAATGATTTTCAAACTTACTGGACCACAGAATTCCCTTAATTTCCTCCCTCCTATCTGTAGCTTGAGTAATACTACCATTTTGAGAATCATCGTGCATTAGGATGAATGTGTAGCAATTCTGTGGCTCAAAGGCTGAGAATAGACATTTAATCTTTCCATATTACTCACAGTGAATTCTACAGTGAGCTTTTAGATTATTGGATGATCTTTGCTTGTATTTGAATACCTACTAGCTGGCCCCTATATGAAACATAAAGAAATTTTTTTATTAGTATTATTATATGATGATGATTATTATGATTATTAGTTATTATTATCATTTAATCATGCCCCTCTGTGTGAAGGGTGCTGCCATTCAAATACCTGCTCCATATAATGTAAATGCTGAAATACTGTAAGGGGAGTGTAAACATGGGTAAATCAGAGAAAAACAGGGAAAGCACACAAGAAGAGGCTTTTATTCCTTCACATTGTCTACTCAATTGACTTATATGCCTTGAAAGACTGTAGAAGCACCACAGTGAATACTGTCTTTACATTTCAAACAATCTGTACAGCTAGTGAAGCTGTGTCTGCCTGGGCTTGTCCTAATGCTACCAGCTAGAATCCGAGACTGAGGCTTACTTGTGAATCAATAGCCAGTGTCAGACCCAAAGTAAATGTTTACTGCTATTAGCTTCTTGGGTTGTAATTCATGCCTCACTGTGTCACTGAAACCAACAGAGATAATTTCTCTAGCTTACTTCTTGAAAATTATCTTATTTCTGCACTTTATAATGTTGTATTAACCAGTCTCTTTCTTATTTAAATAATATATATCCTGCTCCTTTTTAATTGACAAATAACGAACAAACTTCTGACCATTTGTATTCCTCAGTCTCTGCTTGAAAATAACTTCCTCAGGGGTCATTGAGAAGACCTTTTTGGATTATATAGTCAATGGACAAACAATAATAAGAGGAGGAAAAATTGATAAGGTGACTCCTGTTTTGTTGACCATCCTATTGACCACTATCATTTCATTTTTCCCTATCACAAAAGCAAGGTAAAATATTGACATTTGATCCTAGAATAATGTCAAAAGTTAAATATTAGATAGCTCTAAAGGCTTATGTGTAAATTTCAATGGCTTAAGAAAAAAAAAATAGCCAGTTTTGGATAGCCACAACAACAAGAAGATAAAAAAAATTGGTACCACAAAACAAGTCAACCTGTGAGTTCTTTTTCTTTTTTCCATGAACAATTCTGAACTCTCCATTCATTTTTCCCCCACCAGGAATACTTCTGCTGCCAGTTAAACCATGAAAGAAGAGAAAGAGCTTTGTTTTAATGGTAACAAAAAATAAGACAAAATATAAATACAAATCATTTTGTATTTTCCTATGGAGTAGAGAAGAATGGTGGATTGGAAGAAGTTAAATGAACTGAATTTTATTGAGAAACAAAACCCTCAGAGAGAAGGAGAGAGCAGTAGCCACTTCTATCTGAGGGTCATTGCCAGATTTGGATTCACAGTACTGTGCCAGGAGTAAGGATGCTGAGATCTGGTTGGAATGGAATGTAGTTTGGAAGAATGCCAACTCAGCTAAGCAATGGTACCTCTCTCCCCACCCTACCCTTGAGAAAGAAACAGTGGATACACCTGCTGTGGGACAGAGATTGCACCTGTGTCCTTCCCAGCTTTAACCTCTCTGTCTGTGACAAGTCTCAACATCTTGGAGATCCATAGACATGTAGACTCCACTCTGGGAGTGGTTACTGCACAGGAGCCAAAACTGAGCAAAGATAAAACTTCACCTTTCTTCAGGGACACCATTCAGGAGGCAGGAAAAATGGCCTTGGGGCTAACAACCAGGAGAGAAGAAGCATTTGTATCATTCTATGATGTCACCTTGGACTTCACCCAGGAAGAGTGGCAGCTGTTGAGCCATGTTCAAAGGATGCTGTACAGGAATGTGATGCTGGAAAACTACTGCAACCTGGTCTCTGTGGGAATTCCATTTCCTAAGTCAACACTTGTCACTCTGAATAGGGGGAAGAGCCCTGGAGAGAGGAGAGAGAATGCCTGCCCACCCCCTGTTCAGAAGATTCAAAGCTAGATATTCAACTTGGTTCCTCCTCTGCTCTGGACTTCTGCAGTTGACCATTTTGCCAACATGTGCTACATGATTATTGCCTTCCATTCTGCTCAGGCTTGTTAGCAGGAACTCTCTGCCCAGCATATCAGAAGCAGCAGCAGCAACTGCTTTCTTATGAAAGTTTCTGCAACAACAAAGTAGAAGATGAAGACAGAGAAGAGGGCTCCAAATCTTTGTTTGAGAGGACAGGAGGGTGGTTTACTTCTAAAACTTTCTCCAACCCACCTGATGGGCAGATAATAAGATTGAGAGAAGGCAAGACAGTGGTGGAAACAAAGCACAGCTCAGCTGGGAACATAAACCGTTTGGAAACAGACAAAGTATTAAAGTGGGCAGATTTCTCAGGATTTGAAGTAGTGAATTGTGGAAATTATGGGCTGGGCTTTAACAAGAATTCAGCCCTCTTTTTTCATCAGAGGACCCTGTCAGGAGGAAAGCCTTGTTTTTGCAGTGAGTGCGGCTGAAGCTTTAGCTATAAATCAGCTCTCATCACACACAAGAGATTACATACAGGGGAGAAGCCTTATCTCTGCACAGAGTGTGGGCACGCCTTTAGCCAGAAGTCAAATCTAGTCAGACACAAGATGGCACACTCTGGGGAGAAGCCTTTCACATGTGAGGAGTGTGGATGAAGCTTTCGCCAAAAGTCAACCCTCATCAGACAGCTAAGGACACACTTGGGGGAGAAGCTCTTTGTGTGCCACGAGTGTGGGCTGGGCTTTAGGGATAAGTCAAACCTTATCACACACAAAAGGACCCACTCATGGGAGAAGACTTATGAATGCAGGGATTGTGGGAGGCTTTTTAGAGATAAATCAACTCTCAGCAAAAATCAGAGGATTCATTCAGGGGAGAATCCTCATTTGTGTAATGAATGTGGTTGGAGCTTTAGTCAGAAATCATACCTCATAAAACACAAGAGGACACACTCAGGAGAGAAGCCTCTTGTGTGTTCGGAGTGTGTATGAGGCTTTAGTGATAAGTCAAACCTTACTACACACCAGAGGACACACTCAGGGGGGAACCCCTATATGTGTGTGGAGTGTGAACGAGGCTTTAGTGATAAGTCAGCTCTTGTGACACACCAGAGGACACACTCAGGAGAGAAGCCTTTTGTGTCTTGGGAATGTGAGAGAGGCGAGTCACAGCTCATCAGTCATCAGAGGACACACTTTGGGGAGAAGGCTTTTGTTTGCACTGAGTGTGGGCAAGGCTTTAGCCAAAAAGCAAGTTTAGTCAGGCACAAGATGGCCAACTCAAGGGAGAAGCCCTTGTGTGCAGGCAATGTGGGAGAGGCTTTAGTCAGAAGTCAGCCCTTATAAGACATCAAAGGACACATTCTGAGGGGAAGCCTTTTGTATGCAGGGTGTGTAAGAGGGGCTTTAGCGATGAGGCAACCCTCAGCACACATCAGAGAACACACTAGGGAAAAACCTTATTTGCAGTAAGTTCAGGAAGGTTTTCTGTTGAAGTCACTCATTATTAGACACCAGAAAACATTTGTTGTAAAGAAGTTTCATGCACAAGGAGTGTAAGCAAGACTTTAAAGATAAATCACAAATCATACTTAATCATGCAAAAAGAGACAACTTTAGGGGGAAATCTCATGTATGCAAAGGTTGGGACTTCAGAGATATTAACTTTTATCAGAGGACAGGAGAAGACCTACCTGTGCAAAGCAATAGTTCTCAATTAGAATCAATATTACCCCCTGCTTAGGTGACATGTGGTGAAATCTAGAGACATTTTTTTTTTACTGCCACAACTGAGAGGCTGCTACTGGCATGTGGTGGGTGGAGACCAAGGATGCTGCTAAACTATGATGCATAAGACTGTTCCCCACCCCACAACTAAAAGATCCTATTCTGTAAGACTTGGATTCCTTAAGGCGACCTTGGACTCCAGGATCCCTGCCATTGGCTTGGAGGAAGATTTCTTACGCTCTGCTTCAGCTGAGTCTTCTGTCCAGGCATCTTTCCTTCCCTCTCTCCTTCATATCCAGATCTGACACCTATCCCTGCCTTATCTGACTCTTGCCATTTGTTTTTATCAAATATGGTTTTCCCAATAGCCTCTTGAATATCTAATCCCATCCTCTTTTTCAGAAGACTCCAATTCAAATAATTACAAAGAGTAAATGGTAACTTTACAGTGAAGCAACTTGGCCTACATCACCTTAACAAACTGAATCACTAATATTGAGACAGATTGTCATCATAAGCCTCCAAATAGGATTTACTGAAAAAGATACCATGTCATTTTAAAATATATTTCTGCCAAAATAAGTGTTACTGAAGTCTTGTCATGAGAAATCATTAAATAAACTTAAGTAATATTTTACAAAACAACTCTTCCCTACTTTTTAAAAATATCAAGGCCAGGAAAAATAAAGAAAGGTTGATAAACTGTTCCAGATTAAAGGAGACTATGAAGACATGGCCACACAGTGTTGATAGAGGATTGGACTGTGGACTTTAAAAAAATATCGTTTCAAAAGAGTATGGACGAAATAATGTTGTTTAATCAATGTTAAATCAATGATAAATGCAGTGTTCAAATTCCATGCGGTCACAGAAGTCACATCTTTGCTTTGAAAATGCACAAGTGAGTTTTTATGGTTAATAGGATACAATGACTGTAAGTTATTTATAAATCATGCAGGGAAAAAATGGTCTGAAAGTGTTCATAGAAAATAATATGTGTACAAAAAATACAAATACATTTTCCAGGAGTGGGACAAAAAGAGAGAGAGAGGGAGAGAGAACACAAGTGGGCCAAGTAGGAACCAGTAGACAACAGTGCATTATATTCTTGCAACTTTCCTGTTTTTGATATTTTATCAAAATAAAAACATTAACAATAAAAAAAGAAGAAAGGAAAAAAAAATAAGAAGGTAGTATGCTTCCAGGGTGGTAGGTTGGTTGGTAGTTGGAATATTCAGTTAGAATTACATTTGTGACACATCCCTGAATAACTCAACTCCTGAAGAAATTAGAAAGATTACCCCATGTCCTAGCTGTCAGATAAAGGAAAGGCTTTCCATTCCTTGTGAAATACCCACACATTAGTCTCCAGCTGTTTTTTTAGATAGTGTTCTGAATATAATTAAAAAATTACCAGATATGGAATAAAATAGAAGAAATATAACCTTACTCAAAAGAAAAAAAATAGAAGTAGATCAACAGGTTACCTACTTATTAGAAATAGTAGCAAGGGTTTTAAATCAATCATTACAACTACTTTAAAGAGTTTAGAAGAAAATTCATAAAATATTTCAAAAGGAAAATCAAAACTCAAAGAAAAGGAACTAAATATGAATACTAATATTGAAATATGCAATGTTTGGAATTTTTTCCATGCCTGTCCAAGTTAGTAAAATGACCTGCCATTTTTCTTGCATTTCTTTCTGAAATAACTTTCATGAAGATTCAAATGAGTGATTTAAATAAACCCAGAAATAACATTAAAGGGAGCCATTGCTTTGAAAGTTATTCATTAACTCATTCTTTAGAACCAGGGAAACCAGTCACCCAACCCTGATCTAGTCAACCATATTATGAAGAGGTATTAAATTTAAAATTTGTTTCTCATATTTTGGACTCTAAAAATTATACTATTCCTCTCAACTCTGTCACTTGCTTCTAAAGCAGATATGCTTCTGTGACTCTTATTTGGAAATGTTTTTATTTCCAAATTTTAAACAGGATGCTTGCTTTCTCTTACGGAATCTGCCTATGTAATTTTGTTTTCCATAAATTTTTTTAAAACTTAGTCTTATAGATGAGCAAGAATTCTCTCTGTCCCCCTCTCCCTGTCTCCCTTTCTCTTACTCTGTCTCTCTATTGCATTTAGACCAATCCTTTCTCCTAATTTAGCAAATAAAACTTCTTAGCTTTTGTGATTCCGTTTCAAAGGGGCAATAACCATTAAAAGTCACAAATTTTCATGCTTGGATTGTTTTCATTAATCATATTCTCATTGTAATAACAGTGGACTGGTCAGATGTGATCTGCTTAATGTTGGGGTTAAAATGGATGAAATTTCCAGGGAACGATTAGTGTTTATTATGGAAAATGACCCTGCCATGAATATAATAATATGATGAAGATATTTGGCAACTATGACTTGTGTACTTTTCCTAGTTTTCTTTGACATCAGGGAATTATATAAATCAATTTCTATTCACTTTGTTAATATAAAACACATTTATCAATTTTGGGTCATAATTTATCCAGTTTCTCCTTTTGGCAGACAGTATGTTATATGACTTTATTTTTTTATATCTCAAATAAACCTTTCTGAAATTGAAGGGATTTTACTTGTCATGTCACACACACACACACACACACACACACACACACACACTCCAACCACAAAACCTGTGATTTTATACAAGATTGTTATTAAGACTACTTTCTTTGGAAAAGTTTGGCACAAAATGAGCAGCAAAAGCATAAGGACTTATTTTCATATGTTTCATATTATAATATAATTTGTGTAATCTTGGACCTTTCTAAGATATCTGCTTAAGCTCAAACACATACTGCTTTATGAGTCTTACATGTGGAATTAAAAACAAAATGTGAAAGAAGAGAGCCACAGGCAATGTTAATCTGCAACTGTGACTTGAGAAGTGGCAGTAAGTTTGTCCACAATATCTCCTTATGAAGCATTTCTCTCTGGAGTCTCCTCTAGCAAGAGCAGAAGGAATCTAGATAAAGCAGTTCCGTTCTAAATATCTGGTCCTCAGAGAAACATTTCTATGGATTCTCCATCTATTAAATCTGGTTTGGGGGACAAGATCCTCTGTCAACTTCAAAGTGCCAGCTGTGATATACAATAGTAGGAAGTTCACAGGAAAATACATAGAATGATTAAAGCAAGCTGCCTTTCTGGGTTGAGGGAGTATAATTTGACAGATTTGGATACTGATGGATTCAATTACCTCCTACTTCCCCCACCTTCTTACCTCCAGGTAGCTAATCACAATTGCTGTTCCTTTTCAGTGACCTTGGCAAAAAGACAAACTGTTGTAATAGTGAAGATCAACCTTCAAAACGAGAAGAGAGAGAAGCATCATAGGGATCCTCTTGGTTCACATTCTGGCTCTACCTTTCGATTTGCCCTATAAACTTGAAAAACACTGGGTACCTCTAAAAGCTTAATTTTCTTATCTGGACCATTATTAAGGTTAAGTGATAACATGCAAACTAGGATTATGGTAAGTAGTCATTTAAAAAAATACCCCTTTCCTTCTGCTGTGCCCTATTTGACTGGTCTCCTCTAATGAAATTAATAAGAAACCTAGTAGGTCCATGGCAGCTGCAGCTTCGGATCGTTTTATGACCTTGATCAGGTCATGGAGCTTCTCAGAGTTACTTCTTACCATCTGCAAAACCAGAATAATCATAGCTGACACCTGTTTACCACGCTGTGAAGATGAACGTAGTAACAACCACAAAGCAGGCTGCACTTTAGGGGAAGCCGAATGCCAATTGCAATACAAATAATAGCAATAATAACATTAAGAAATATTTATTTCCCAGATACTCTCTGAAGAGATTTGGACATCTGTTGTCCAGGACATATTGGCCTCTAATTAAAAATGAATACTTGCCATTTTTCATTAAAGTCCATTTTAGCAAATTGTTGCTATCCTATAATATACCTATTGAGCCCCTTGCAGATTAACAAAGAATGGATGGGGAAAAGCACTGTACCATGCACGCAGGCAATGGAAAAGCACACCAGGGTTTTTCTGTGCAGTTACTATACAGCCAGCAGCATTTCTCACTAAGATTTTATGTGCTTTGCCCTGAGCAAATATTAAGCTTTTTAATTGGGAGGCTTTGCCAAGACTTTTGATTCTACATTGCCTGACAGCAGTGTGTGCCAAATATATATGGTGCCATATATCTCTTTGTGTGTTGCATTTAAACTCATCTATTATTGTCTTGGCTGTTAGTAATATCTGTGGGACCTTTTTGTATTTAATTTGAGGTTTTGGTTTTTCATCATACCTCTAAGAAAAACACTGTCAACATTAAGACTTTTTTTAATGCAATTGTATATTTAAGGGACAAACAAAATAATGTGTGCAAAATCATGATGTGTGCTCATTAAAGAAGTCAGCATGTTTTATGACATGTCTTTAGCTTTAGAAGTTCTCAGCTATCATTATTTAGATATGGTTTTCAACATATGGCTTATAAAATTATATCTGAAAGTCTTTCTCCCAGACAGACTTGATGCCTGAACATGTTCTACTGAATGCAAATTATTCACTAAGACTTATTTAAACATGGTCAATATATTCAGGGCTAGTATGCTGAAGAAACACTTTATATGATCATCAGTCACTGAATTGAAAGAGAAATCATAATACAAATGACCTCCTAAATGTGTTGGTGGTCAAGTCATTACCTAGTATGTGAAGAAGGAAAATATTTCTTTTAACAGTCAGAGACAAATAATATTAGGAGTAGAAAAAGAGAAAATTGGAAAGAGAGAGAGAGGGAAAAAAAGTCTTTCAGGAGAATTCTTTGTGCTTTTCAGAATAAAATCCATTGATGATATATATCAATGGTGCACACAATTCAAATAATGCTTGTTCTTCAGTTTTCTGCTGACTCCAATGGACTTTTAGCATTTTCTCTGTCAGATTTGAATGCAACTTTAAAATAGACTGATGTACCAGAGTCTGTTCTTCTTGCTTAAGGAAACAAATTAAAAGGATAAGAGAATAAAAGGAATCCTGTTTATAAGGCTGAGCATGTTCAAAATTTTAAAGGCTTGCTTATGGTCCATAAACCTCAGACGGACAGTGTGATGGTCTCCCAGTAGGACTGTTAGCATCTGCCCATGCTTCCCATCCATCTTCCACAGAAGCCCTGGGCTAATTTTCCTGAAGCACAAAAGCTTCTCCCGATTGTTTTACAAACGAATGCATTCAAGGCCTTCCATGATCTCATCTCTAGATGAGTTGATAACCCCTTCCCACTACTCCCCTATAGGTCTTCGACTTTGTGCCTAAATGACCTACAGATTGATTTATATCTATGCTTTCAGACTTCCATCTTTTTTCTCAGTTTCCCATGACAGGGACACAGTTTTGCCTTTTTAGTATTCATATATAACGTGTGTTATTTCTTCCTCAGCTATTACTCTATTTCAGTCCCTTAAGCCATAGGGGACTTTTTACTCTCTTCAGAACTTTCATAGCACTGTATCTGGATGTTTCATAGAGTGTTTCATCATATCTTCTAGTACACATTAAAGCACTTATGTAGATACCTCATGTCCTCCACTTGCTCTGATATACATATATCTTAAATCTCCCTGAGATCAGAATTTACTTTGTGGTGGGGGTGCCTGGGTGGCCCAGACGGGAAAGTGTCCTACTCTTGATCTCTGCTCAGGTTATGATCTCACGGTTCATGGGATCAAGCTCCACATGGCGATCAGGCTCTGCAGGGACAGCGTGGAGCCTACTTAGGATTCTCCGCACCCCCCCGCCCCTCCTCCATGTGTGTGCACACTCTCTTTCTTTCTCAAAATAAATAAATAAATAAACTTAAAAAAAACATTAATTTGTGGTTATGTCAGCTCTGTATATCTGCCTCTGATCATGCTTACATTTAATGAAAACTATATAACTCATCAAATAAATACAAAATGGAATCTTTTTGTACTAATTTCATCAGTTCTTCTTTCGTTGGGTACAATTTATATTTTGTTCACATTTTTCTTCATTTGTTGAAAACGACAAAGTTGCTTCAGAGCACACAAAGAGAAGATAATAAAATTTCCAAAGTACAGAAGTCTAGAAAAACAAGCTTTAAAACCACCAGGTTTCAGGGAGTAGAGGATAGGAACCCAGATGGCAATTCCATAGCAGGAGAAATCCAGTTAAAACACTCCTGTCAGAAGAAATAGAAAAGAAACTATTTTCTACTGAATTGTCATATTCTAAGAAAGAAGCATCTCATTGGTCTAATTGGTCATGCAAGGCTTGTATTTGGGAAGATGTAACTACTATTTACAGTCTGTGTCTGAAAGACTTTTTCCAGTAGTGAAGACATAGATGCAGTAAAACAAATGAGAGGGCTATTAGGGAGGATAAATAGAGGCTGTCAAAAACAGGCACACATTTGCTATTGAAGATTCATCATGTGGAGACATTAGGTGAAGTGTGAGAGATAATTGTTATTTTTTATAATCTGTAATTAATGAGCATGTTCTTCAAGTGTTTTATTATACTTCATTGTAATGCATCAGACCAGGGCTGTGTTTGCTGCACAAAGGGAGTATCTTGCATGGTTTCCCACATGATTGCCACAGAATGGCTTTACTCAAAATACCTCCAGATACAATATAGCACTATTTAAGTTTCTTTGATCAGACTTCTGGGTTGGCAAGTACTAAGAGGTGTCAAACTTTCTGATTCTATGTATAGTGTGCTGGATGGTGTGGGTTTTGAATATCTTTAAATACAGCAGATTTAAGGATATAAATAGTAACTAACTTAACAAGAGGATGAGACACCATGTCCTTTAAAGGAAGTGATTTCTTCTGTTGACAAAAATTCCATATCTAGTGAAAGCAGTAGACTCCACATGGACCCTACTGGCTGGTCCTCATGACAAGAAATCCTATGCTGTATAAAGCAAAATAACAGTACTTCCCTTGCAAAATCCACTTGGATAGGCCTTCCCATTGCCTGTACTTCAGAGAGCAGTTCATACTGTCAGAAACGGTGTTGACTCATTTGTTGCCTGGCTAATATCATTCTCCAAGTGCCTACTCTATCTTCTAGGGACAGGAGTATTGGGCCAGTTTCTGAGAACAAAATGAGGAAATCCATCATCAGTCTTGTAGGAGATGAGTAAATTGATGATTTCAGTAATTATAATAAGGGATTATTATTCCCAGAGTTTATAGGAGCCTAGAAGAGGGCTTGTAAGAAGTAAAGGACAAACACAGTGTGGCACAAACAACTTCTAGAGAAGATGATGCTTGAGTAACATATTTAAGCCGGCTTTGAAATAATCAGATGAAGAAGGTATGTATGTATGTGGATAGGGTTGAGAAGAGGGGAGGATGGATAGAGACTGGAAGTTGAAGGTATGTATCTCTCATTTGTTGATGAATGAAAAATCATTTCTGCCACATTGTTTCTGAAAACAAGCTAAACTAGTTAGAACCAATGAGCACATCTTTTGCAAAGATAACTCTCAGGCAAGTTTTTCTCTTCAGAAAAAACGATCTTTGCGATAGTAAGAAAGCAATATAGTTGTCCATTTAAATGAAACTAGATGGGATATAGGAAGGCTGTAGCTGTTGATCACACAGTGGGATATTTTTGCTTCTGGAGAAACAATCCCAGAGATAGATTCATTGCCAATACAAAAGGATCAGGAAAAAATAACTTGGGGTGGTAATCATAGAGAAAACACTGATTCTGTACAAATGGTTAAGTGATGGTTTTCTGTCATCTAAGCCAGACTGTGGCCTTTGGAATTTTTCTTCTAAATAGACTGTCTAGGTATAAATTTTATAGCCATTTTTAAAAAGTTTTATACTATTTGGGTTAAGCTCAGGTATTTTTTATGTTGTATTTTTTTATTTATTTCTGAGAGAGAGAGAGCATGAGCAGGGGAGGGTCAGGGAGAGAAGGAGACACGGAATCTGAAGCAGGCTCCAGGCTCTGAGCCAGCTGTCAGCACAGAGTCCGATGCGGGGCTCGAATTCACGAACCGCGAGATCACGACCTAAGCCGGAGTCAGATGCTTAATCGACTGAGCCACCCAGGTGCCCCAAGGGTTAAACTCAAGTTTAAACTCAGCCTCAATTTTTTTTAAATCCATCGACAAAGCAATGAGAATGTTAAGACCACCATCCCTATGTCTTTGGGGCACTTGGCTGGAAAGAAAGGCACTAGCACATAAGATACCAAAGGAGTTAGGTTTACTAGAGTTGAACAAGGCAAAACTATTAAAGTTATAGATTCACATTTCATATCACTATCATCACCCCAACTCTGATTTTATCAGTGTATCCATGCCAGATCTTCACTGCAAGCATATCAGCTGATTTCTCTAGTTTGTTTACCCTTAGAAGACAGACCATTTCATATCTGGGACACTTAGTTGTTAGGAAATCCTTCTGCATTTTGCTCGCAATTATCTATTGAACCTACCATTAGTATTTTGCATGTTGCCTAATTGTTCACCCTGCTGACCCAACACCCACATATAACAAACATAATTCATAATTTTTTACTGCCTGGGTTAACCAACTCCCAGCCCCTCAAATGTTACTCATGTGACATCATATGTGATCTCTTTACCCTTTCTTTTAGAATATGTTGCATTCCTTTTATATTCTTAAAATGCAAGATCATTTGTGAATCTCATTAGCCTAAGATGTGTGTCAATAATTTCCTTAAAGGTTTAGAGACACCATGGAATTAGGGAAGGAATGGAGAGATGGAGGCTTCTTCTTCTTTTATCTTAAATTGCATTGTTTTCCTGCAGTTGTTATCTGCAATAGCCCAAATCTTTCTCTATCATTTACGTACCAAGTATAGGTTTCCATTTGTGGATGGTGGAGAGGATATTCAAATTGTAATATTCTAGTGTCTTTTTTTTTTTTTGAGAATTTTAGGGTTCACATGTTAGGAAATGTTTCCCTGATGTTTGACAATTAGAATAATGTAACAAAAAGTCAGTTCTCAGAGAGATCTATGTGTAAATCCCTGTTCTGTCACATTTATCCATTATCTTCTCTGATTTCCAATGTTTACATCTATTAATTGATGACCACTTTCAAGAAGTTATGTTAACACTAAATGATAGTATGTTTGGAAAATATTGAGATTAGAGAGTGCTTTGTTCATGGGAAATGCTCTATAAATGTTACCAATGTTGGGTGAAGAACATCTAATTCCCCTCTAATTTAATAAAAAAAGCATATTTTCTAAACATGACAAAGAATGAGATCTTCAAAACCAAAATATCTTGCCCAGGTTTACAGAGATACTTAAACAAGAATAAAGGGGATCAGGGTAGCTCAATTGGTTAAGTATCTGACTCTTGATTTAAGCTCAGGTTATGATCTCATGATCATGAAATGGAACGTTGCATTGGGCTGCATGTTGGGCACATAGCCTTCTTGGGATTCGCTCCTTCTCCCTCTGTCCCACCCCACTTGTGGTCACTCTCTCTCTCTCTAAAAATAAAAATAAAATAAAATAATAATAAAGATGACAACCTAATCCTTCATGTTGCATCTTGCTTTCTTTCCATGATACCAGTTCCTATTACAGAGATCAAGAGTTGGACACTCAACCAACTGAGTTATCCTGGTGCCCCTGAAATAAAAATTTTAGAAAGTAGTCTGATATAATAATAACAATAATAAATATTTATTACTATGTAAGCAATTTATATGGGTTAATTAGCTATTCCTATGTATTTTGCTTCTAGTATTAGTACTGTGGTGGCAAAAAATATACATAAATAAATGAATAAATAAAATAACCAAAACACCCTGTCACTGATCCACAAATATACAAACTAAAACCAAACATGTGCTTTAATCTCACAAAAGTATTTTTCCTAAATGCTGTTGCTTGGAGGGGTCCTCTTTTATCTGATGCATTGATTGACATTAGTTCTTATGAGACACAGTCCTTTTTGTTTCTTCCTGATGCTAGAATTGAAGCATTATGTAGACTCATGAAAGGAGAAGATTAAGCACCAGTCCAATATGCTGGGGAAAACCCTTGAGAAAGAGGGAGGGGACACAGGTTCAGTCCTATCCTTGCCACTGACTTGCCATATGACACTAAGTTGCTTAGCTGTGAAGATGGAATTCTCTCTCTCATTCTAGGTGTATTTCCACGTGTGTTTCCTTCGTGAATACTTCATGAGATTATAATAGGTTTCAACTATAGTAGAAAGATAAATAGAGCTATGGAGATTGAGTTTCAGGTGCCAATTATGTCTATTAGGTGAACAAACTATAAATCACTTAACTGACTCCATTTCCTTAATAAGATGCTGAACTCTCTGAGAAACTCTTATTTCTAATGCAAAATATATAATCTCACAAACACACACACACACACACACACACACACACACACACACACACAGGTCTTTATTTCCATATGCTTTGTCTAATAATGAGAAATACAGTAGGGTTTTTAATAAAATTTGTTCACCTTACAATGTAGGTTAATATATGTTATAATTGTCCTTTAGTAATACACAGATTGACAGCAATATAATATTTTATTGGTCAGAAAAAGTGCCAACTGTTCAGAACCTCAGCTATTGGTAAGTACATGATACAGTGCAAAGAACATGAGACAGAGAATAAAGCCCAAAGTACTGTTTCGGTATTTACTTAACCTCCTCAAGGGTTTTTCTTCCTCTAGAAAATGGGCCCAAATAAGTACTTGCCATTTTGGGGAAGATTTGATGGAATCACATTTGTGACAACTTTCTCAGGTACAAGTGCTTGGCTATTTAAGGTAATAGCTAGCCAACCTTATTGAATGTTTGACATGGATGGATGCCAGAAGCCTGTTATCCTTTCTTAGCTCCCTTTTCCTAGAATGAAATCCAGTGGAGCCATGTGAGCACAGAAGACTAGGAAATTCCAACTGGATCAGGTTAAAATGTCCTAGACTGTGATAGGCCAGAGTAAATATAAGCCATATGCCAGGGGGTAAAATACAGAGATGTGGTCAACAGTGCCCTCAAATTGAGTTGTCTGGTGAGGGCTGTCCACCAAATATAAGGCTTTTTTTTTTCTTTTCTTGCCTAAGTGTTATTTTAAAACTCTAGAGAGAGCTTTTCTCCCCATCTGGTGGGTGATGTATGTTATCACATTTTTTAAAAGATTTTTTTAATTTATTTCTAGGAGAGAGAGAGAGAGAGACAGTATGAGCAGGGGAGGGTCAGAGAGAGAGGGAGTCACAGACTGAAACAGGCTCCAGGCTCTGAGCTGGCAGTCAGCACAGAGCCCGATGCGGGGCTCGAACCCACGAACCCCGAGATCATGACCTAAGCGAAAGTCGGACGCTTAACCGACTAAGCCACCCAGGTGCCCCGTATATTATCACATTTTAACAGTGGCCTTCAATAAATCCAAAGCAGAGGAAATTTCATTGATGAGTTGTGAAAGATAGATGCATTCATACAGAGAGTGGCGGCCACTTCCTTTTCTAAATTCAGGGTTGAGTTTTGCACTGTGTTCCACACTGGTGAGCACTAAATATGTGTTAGGGGATTCTTCTATCCTGCCTGTGAAGAAGGTATGTACAATATTTATTGTGCACCATATTAAAGACTGACAGGCAGGTACACTGAGGTCATTTAAGATGCTGTGACGGGCTCTCATGTATCGGTTTTGGAGATACTGAATTCTTGAGAACACACTCGCTTTCTTGGCAGTGAGAGACCTCTTAAGTAACCACAAGTAAAGAAAAGCCCTCTCTGCAGCAGTTATGCATCTCAGAAACTGACACTTGGGAAACTCAGGCTGAATCATTATTATAAGACTGCAGAGAAAGACTTGAATTTATTGAATGCCATGTGTTTGCACAGTGACAAGTTATGTAAAGGACCATTGGTTAACCTGTATCATTTGAGGGCTTAAACTCCATTTTATTATGTGTCCTGTTGCTTTCAGTTCAGTAGGAAGTTATCAAGAATTTAACATACCAACAGCATCACTAAGGCACCTAACAGTCCATTTTCAGGAACTACCAGACATGTTAGAAGATTGTGTGGCTCTCAGGTGAAAATTCTGTACTTTGCTGAATGGAATTGGAATAGAATATAAAATGGGAATTAACTAAAAGGTAATAAAAGGTAAGAGGAATTACTTTCAATGAATATCTAACTTTTTAATGTGTCTGTTTAAGAAATGGTTTAGAATTAAATTAAAAACAAAAACAAAAAGAAATAGTTAAAAAGTAAGAGTGACTCTTATTTAATGTTTGTCTTTCTCTGTAGACTCAGATCTCCTTGTGAGAGAGATCATGTTCATTTTCATTAGCCAGGGTACCAATGCTTAGCACAATGTGTTGCACACAGTTGGCTCACAATCAACATTTGTTTAATGAAAGAATGCTGCTACCCCTCCTTTTTTGGATGCAGACATTTGTTTAGTGTAGTCAATAAGGATTATTTAAAAAGTCACAGTATTCAATGGTTCTGCTTTTGAGGTATGAGTTGGTTATTATTAGTTTAGAGTGCAGCTAGAGCTTTGTATTTAGAGCTTGTAAGTACCTAGACTTGTATTTTGAAGAGCTATATCTGAAGACTAACTTATTATAAAGACACTGGAATGTAGACTAAAATGAACCCTTTTTGAGCACAATTTTGTTATAATTCATAGTCCATAATTTAGAAGTATTGCTTATTTGACCTACAATGTCTCTAATGTTTCTAAATCTTGTTTTAGGGGGAATAGAAATGCAATTAAAGGTCTTAATTTGTTTTAATTTTTTTATCAATTTTTATCCAATTGATAAATTGGAGCATTCATTCATAAGTCAAACAATGAATATTTTCTCCAGCTTGAAATATAATTGAAATATAAAATTATATGTTCTTAAGATGTACTGTATGGATTGATCTATGTATACATTGTGAAAATATTACCACAATCAAGCTAATTAACATACCATTACCTCACATAGTTAGATTTTCTGTTTATGCATGTGTGTGTGGTAAGAACGTCTGACATCTACTTTCTTCTCTGAGCAAATTTCACATATACATATAGTGGGTTCTCTTGCTATAATTTTCTTCACTGGGTGTATCTTTCTTTTTCTGTCAAAGAAAAAGTGTTTAATTTATAGAAGTGCCACACAAATGATTCACTATAAAGTTGTCTCTTTTCCCTGTCCTGGTGTGTTAATAGTGATCACATCATCAGTTTCTTTTTCTTTTATTTTTTATAACATTTTAATGTTTTATTCATTTTGAGAGAGAGAGACACAGAGAATGAGCAGGGGAGGGGCAGAGAGAGAGGGAGACACAGAATCGTGAGGAAGGCTCCAGGCTCTGAGCTGTCGGCACAGAGCCTGATGCAGGCTCATGATCTGAGCTGAAGTCAGACGCTTAACCAACTGAGCCACCCAGGCACCTCATTCTTTTCTTTATTTTTGTAAGTCTAAAAGGGACTTGTATTTACCATACAAAATTATTGTGTATTTTCCTTCCTTAGTTTGTCATACTCCTTTGGTCTCTTCTGGGACAGTCAGACTTCATTTTCACTGATAACCTTGATGCCTTTGAAGTGTACGGACTAGCTTTCTTGCACAAAGTCTACCTATTTGGGTTAGTCTGCTGTGTTATGCTTAAATTTCAATAATGCATTTTGTTTTAAATTGCCAGAAGGGTGATCCTATATCCTTTTAAATGCATAACATCAGGGGGTACATGATGTCGAAATTGCCTTTTTATGTTAACTTTGATCGCTTATTTAAGATAAATACTAAATATAGGGTTTCTCCCTTGTGAAGTGACAATTTTTCCTTTTATAGTCAATAAGTATATTGGAGAAGAAACTTTAAAACTATGTACCTATATTTTTCTCATCATATGTTTGCTTATTAATTTTGGCATTCATTGATGATCTCTCGTGTTTTCCACATGGTAATTTACTGTTTTCCTTCCACATGTATTAGCTTAAATTCTAATATAAATAGTGCTGTCTTTTTACCTTATTTATTAAACTATATATCAGTACAGACTCATTAATATATATTTTATTCAATGGGCTTTAATCCATTACTATACTTTTTTATTTTGCTTAAATTGTCCCTCCTTCCCCAATCTGGCCACTGACTTCTGTGTAATCTCACCATGACCTCATCAATTTTAAAGTCCTTTCTTACTTTCTGGCACAAGAGAACTTTGACTCATATTATAATTTTCTGCTCTACCCTGGAATCTGTCCATCTTTTCAAGGGGTTCTCCCATCTTTAATGTAACAGTGATATTTAGAAACCCAAACCATGAGTGTTCACATCACCTCTGGGATGCCATTGTTTCTACATCCTCGCAAAGGACATAGCTAGAAAATACATGTATTGGGGCACCTGGGTGGCTCAGTCGGTTAAGCATCCAACTTTAGGTCAGGTCATGATCTCATGGTTTGTGGGTTCAAGCCCCACTTTGTGCTCTGTGCTGACAGCTCAGAGCCTGGAGCCTACTTCAGATTCTGTCTCCCTCTCTGCCCCTCTCCCACTTGGGCTCTGTCTGTCTCTGTCTCTCAAAAATAAATACATGTAAAAAAATTAAAAAGAAAGAAAATACATGTATTACCCATGTAGAAATATACACATTTATCCTATTTATACACATATTTTCACTATTTCTATACCTGTATCTAATCCAACACCAAAAGATTAATTCTAGTCTTCACCCTTTCCTTATTTGCAAATGTTTTCTTGGTTAGTAAGTTTTACACAATCTATGCTTTTGTCCAAACCTAGAATACACATAGTTTCATAACTGTTAACACATATTCCTGTGAGAAACAAATTTTCCAACTAGAGTACAGTATTTGTGGATAGTTATTTTGCATTTCTGTTAAAATCTTGTTTCTAGAATTAATTTATTCCACACCAACTAGTGAAATTTTTCTAGACATGCAAATATATGCATCTGTAATACATTTAGGAGTATTTATTGCTATTAATATTCCAATTTTTCTTCTACCTACCCACTGGTTAATTTTAACTGATTTATTTTGGGGGTTATGTAAAGTTTTTCTATGGTTTGAGAAGTAAAAGTATACAGAAGTTTGTCATCACAAAAGCATCACTCCACCCATATTTTGAAACCTGTTTCTCTTTCCGTGTTCCTTCTATCTCATTCCATCCTGTGCCCTGTAAAAGTAGCATAGCTCTTTAGTTTCTGGATTTTCCCACTTTTTTCCCTTGGCATTTTTTCTTTCTTTCTTTCTTTCTTTCTTTCTTTCTTTCTTTCTTTCTTTCTTTCTTTCTTTCTTTCTCTCCCTCTCTCTCTTTTCTTTCTTTCCTTCTTTCTTTCTTTCTTCCCTCCTTCCTTCCTTCCATACATGTATATTATCTTATATGCGTCATTGATAATACATGCTAAAAATCATTCATGGGAGGTCATAATCTTTCTCCTTCATTTTTATACTATATAATACTCCATTATATAAATACATCATAGTTTACTCCGTCACTTTCATATGTATAACATTCAGGATGCTTCAAATGTTTTGCAGTTATAGACATTTGTATACTATTGGAGGAAGTTATTAAAAAGGTGTGACCACTGGTTGACCTTGAGTGGACCTGGGATTCAGAGGCTCCTCATTCCCTCCTCTGCCCTTGTAATATGCATTCAACCACCATTTCTGCAGTAGGAGCTGTTTCAAGGACAGAGGTTTGAGATAGTGAGGTGTTGTTGAGACCCTCTGGGTTGTGGAGGTGACTGAACCCCAGGAAGGTCTCTATATAAACTTTTAAGATTCTGGCAGGTGGGTGCAGAAATTTACTCATCTTGAGGTCATCCAAGGTAAGCCTCACATTTAAGCTCCCCTGAGTATTAAATCCCCTTACCAATGTGGAGTGTTCTGCCTCTTTTATAGGCCTCTCCTTGCCTTCTATGTACTGGGGCCTGTTTGCAAACCAACACGTCACTTTTAAAGTTTTGGCAATCAGATATGTAAAAAGAATGGTGTCCTTATAACTTTCTGATTTACATTCTTTAACTGTAAGTTTGAATGACTTTCATATGTTTTAGGAGCATTTTATTTCCTTTTTTTTTTTTTTTTGTAAGTTGTCTATTCATGACTTTTCCCATTTCTCATCATGCTTAGGTCTTTGATTCCCCATGTTTTGTGTGAAATATTTTGCAAGGATTTTCTTGCTTTGTCAATTGTCTTTTGACTTAGTTTATAGATTTTTTTCTGGATATGTAATTAAACAAATTGATATTTATATTTACCAGAAATGTATTGGCACTGGATTTAAAAATAAATGTTTATTTATTTATTTTGAGAAAGAGAGCATGAGGGCAGCAGAGGAGCAGAGAGAGAGGGAGAGAGATAGAGAATCTCAAGCAGGCTCTCCCCTGCCAGTACAGAGCCTGATGTATGGCTAGAATTCATGAACCATCAGATCATGACCTGAGCTGAAACCAAGAGTCAGATGCTTAACCAGCCAACCCACCCAGACCCACCCATCCTCTGGATTTTAAATCAAGTGTAGAACAACTTTTCCTGCTCGTGTATTTTTCTAGGTATTTTATGATTTCAATTTCTAACATTTAGATCTCTGACACATTTTGAATTTATTCTTATATATGATATGCTAAAGGTGACATTTCAGATTACAGAAACAAGGATGCAATATTAAAATAGGTTATGCCTAGACCCTTGAGTAACCTTTCATAGAAAGACAAAATTAGATCCATGCCTCATACAATTGAAATTAGTTCGTTTTCTGACTATGGATCAATACTACATTGTTTTAATTATAGAGTTTTTGTGATATGTCTTAATATCTGGTTTATCTGTTTTAATATCCTTATTTTTAGTTTTTCTTCTTTAGTGCTTTGTTGACTATTCTTGCCTATTTGCTTCCCTATATGAACTTTTGATCCATCTTATCTACTTGCACATAAAATCTTTATTTTAAATAAAATGGATTAAAATTATAAATCAACATAGGGAGAAGTGATACTTCCTAAAATGATTCCTTTCAACTAAGATAGAGTGTTGTTTTACTCTTTGTTAAAATCCACTTTTGGTTCTTTCAGGAATACTTTCAAAGTCTTCACATATAGGTTTTGCCTGTAATTCATCTACTTCATGGAACTAATCAATATTTCCTTTGTAGCCAATTATATGATCACTTTCTGTGAATCATATAATTGTGTTGCTTGAATACACAAGAAGAGGTTTATTCTCTCTTATAGGGGGCATAAAATTTGACATGTCCTTAATATCTGTACATCTTATATTGCTTAGGCTACTCACTACTTTATCTGATATCAAGATCAGTACCAATGTTTCTTATTTTTTTCACTCATCTTGTTCATCTCTTAAGTATTAACCTTTCTAACTCACTTTGTTTTAGATTTATCTCCTATGTACAGAGCATAGTTAGAACTTGCTTTGTTAACTCAAATGGAAAAAAATATGTTTTTCAGTGGGTATATTAACCCCTTTCACATTTATTAGCATGACTAGTGTGTCATCTTAACTCCATCATAATATTTTGCAATTCTGTGCATTGTGTTATAGTTGCTATGTTTCTTGAGAAAATGTGTATTTCTTACTCTTTAATTAACAAGGATTTGGGAGATATTTAGGATGTTTTGTGTTTTTATATTACTACTAACTTTTCTATTTACACATTTCTTTTTTTAATGTTCTTGGGGCAACCGGGTGGCTCAATCAGTTAAGCATCCACTCTTGATTTAGGCTCAGGTCATGATCTTACAGTTCATGAGATCAAGCTCCCCAGTGGGCTCTGCGCTAATGGCCCAGAGCCTGCTTGGGACTCTCTCTCCCTCTCTCTCTCTGCTTGATTCTCCCTCACATATGCTTTCTTCTCTCTCTCAAAATAAATTCTAAAAATGTTCTTAGTTTCTTGCTATCTTATTTAATATTATACTAGCTACTTGATCAATTTTTACTGTAGTCATTTAACTTCTAATTATTGAATAATCAATGAATTTATTCTACTTTCTTCTTTTTCTCTCTTTTTTCTTTTATTTTTTCTTGTATGATTTTTACTTTATTGCAACATATCATATTTTTTACATATAACACATTATAGGCACCATCTCCTCCAAAGAAACTTGCCAAAGGTACTAAACTGGAAGGTATACTTACTATATCTGAAATTTATTCTTAATTTCTTATTATTTTTAACTTTAAAGGTGTTTTCTCTGACTGTAAATTTAATATTTCCATAAAACTTTATATAATACTTTTGTATATGTATCATAACAGACTGATAGTAATCTATGTACACAGGCCATATCATCTGGATCCTTGGACCTCTTCAATAATTGTTTAGTAAAATCAATATTAGTAGTAACTTTTATGAAGACTGCAAGAGGGTTATGAAATGGTTTTACTAAAAGTGGCATTATTTTACCCATATTCTGCTGTTTTCATTTGTAATCCTTGTTGTTGTCTCTTACCTTATCAAAAGTATTTTCTGAATTCCAGTAGATGTATTTTAAAATAGACGTATTTTAGTTACTGGTTCCAAAACCAAATTGTAATTTTGTTAACTCTTTATAAAAATGGCATGCTGAAAAGAAGCTTTTGAGGTGAGAATCTGCTTTAAAACGTTGTATGTTTTAGAGTTTGGAGGAAAGTAATTTCTAGGCTTAAAAAATACATAAAGACTGCAATAAGAATACTTGCGCAAGTTCTTAATTTAAATTTTTATACTGCTACGTATTTCTTTCAGATGTTTCAGTCCACAGATACCAAACTCATTTTAGCTGTCAGGATGCATTTTATCTCTCATGTCTCAAGTTCCTCATTTACAAAGTAGATATGGTAGTAATTAATACCAGCCCCCTTTCACTCCCAATGGAATTGCAGCAATGAACGTTAACTTGAAGAGTGTTTATAAATTATTGAATAGCATCTCCATTTCCTTAACCATAGTGTTGTGAGGATTACATTTGATAATATGGAGGTGCTTCTGAAAATGTCAAGGTTCTATACAAATGTTACTGTCTGTGATTTGTAGGTCAATTTAGCTGGATGACACTATATATATGGTGCTAGAATCACCAACTTAATACCATAAATTTAATTTAAAATTGTAAGTAAGTAATGTGGGTTTTTTTTTGAAATCTGGACTATTTATGGGTAGTTGGAGGGCATATTCTGTGAAATTAACACACACACACACACACACACACACACATACACACACACAGAGAATAGAAGCAGAATATTAAATTACAGTAAAGTAAGTTCAAAGTAAAGATGAGTTTCAACTGTGATTTATCAGACTTTTAACCTAAATCTGATTGACAGTTAGCTGTTACAGAAAAAGATGAGTGTTACAGTTGTTTAAATGTTGAAAATTTTCCAAAGTAACTTGAAATAGCTAGTATGTTGAGCATCACACTGCCCTTATCCTTGCTCCTTAGAACTTTCCATGACTCAGGTCCTAATGGTTAATCCTTTGACCAACAGGATCTTTCTGGACCTTGTTCCAGGGCTGGGTCAGCTACTGTTCTCATTGATTGATACCTTAACTTCCACCCTTTCCTAACCTTATGTGAATCAAAAGATGAATGGTTGAAGATTTGGGTTGGTCCTAATCTTGATTAACTTTATCTTTGCTTTCTCTCCAGCCTCAGTATCTGTCATCTACCACAATCTACTGCTAGAGGCTAGAAGTGGCAGTCTACTACAGTATGCCTTGCACTTCTAGTTTGAGAAAGCTTTCCTGTCTCTTCCTTCACCTGACTAAGTGCATCTTTCACCCAGCTGAGACATTTGCAAGAAAATAAACTCAAAATAGACTAAAAATCTAAATGTGAGACATGAAGCCATGAAGCTCCTAGAAGTATACATAGGCAGTAATTTCTTTGATATTGGTTATAGAAACATATTTCTATATATATCTCTTCAGGCAAAGGAAACAAAAGCTGAAATAAACTATTGTGACTATGCAAAAAAAAAAGCTTTCGCATAACAACAGAAGCTATCAACAAAATGACAAGATGACCTATATAATGGGAGAAGATATTTGTAAATGATATATCTGATAAAGGGTTAATATCCAAAATCTGTAAAGAACTTATACAACTAAACACCAAAACATCCCCCCAATACCTGATTAAAAATGGGCAGAGAAACTGAATAGACATTTTCCCAAAGAAGACTACAAATGACCAAAAGATATATGAAAAGACACTCAACATCACTCCTCATCAGGGACATGCAAATTAAAATCACAATGACATCTGTCAGAATGGTTGGAATACAAAAGACAAGAAATAACAAGTGTTGGCAAAGATGAGAAAAGGAAACCCTAGTGCACTGTTGGTGGAAATACAGACTGGTGCAGCCACTGTGGAAAAGAGTATGGAGAGTCTTCAAAAAATGGAAATAGAATTACCATGTGACCCAATAATTCCACTATTGAGTATTTACCCAAAGTAAACAAAAACACTAATCCAAAAAGATATATACACCCCTGTGGTTATAGCAGCATTTTTACCACAGCTAAGATGTAGCAACCCAGTGTCCATCAATAGATGAATGGATAAAAATGTGGCATATCTATATCTATCTATCTATCTATCTATCTATCTATCTATCTATCTATCTATCTATCTAAGAGAGAGAGAGAATGGATTATCTTTCAACTGTAAAAAAGAAAGAGATCTTGCCATTTGCAACAACATGGATAAACCTAGATAGTATAATGCTAAGTAAAATAAGTCAGACAAAGACAAATGCCATATGATTTCACTCATATGTGGAATTTTAAAAAAATGAACAATAATAAAAAGAGACAAAAAATCCTCTTAAGTACAGGCAACAGTTGGTTGCCAGAGAGGAGATGGGTGAGGGGAGAAGCAAAATAAAGGAGATTAAGAATACGCTTATAGCGATGAGCACTGAGTAATGTACAGAAATGTTCAATTATATGGTACACTTGAAACTAACATAACACTATTAATTATACTTCAATAAAAGTAAATCACTGACCACCGAACAAGATGCCAGCCAGGAAGTCGTCACATGTGACCATGGCTCAGAGTACCCCAAAAGGCCAGGTTTTGTTTCATACATGCAAGGTGAAGACCACAAAGGGGAATTCTGCTTCTGTCGACTTGAATGTTGACAACTGAGGCAGCGCAGACTTCAGTCTCCAAGAAGAAACCAGTATTTGACCTCAAGGCAATTCTATCTCGACCCCTCAACTACGATCCACACAAAGGAAGACTGAAACCATGGAGACAAGCTAAAGAAAATAATTCTCTGAAGGAGCATGTAAACAGAGTTACCTTCCACAAGAAAACTTACAAACAACCTCTTCTCCAGAGTAGGGAAGAACAACGGAAGCAACATGAGCAAAAACGAAAGGAGAGAAAAGCAAAGGTTTTGGGAGCTCGAAGAGGCCTCATTATGGCTGAAGATTAATTTTTTGATGTCTTGTAAATATTACCTTATTCTGAATCCTTTTTGTAAATATTTTCTGTCTTCCCCACTTTAGTCAAAATAAACAGATTTTACAAGTAAAACAAAAAAGTAAATCAAAACTTAGAATGCTTATAAAATATAAAATAATTGAAATTTATATATAAAATATAAAACTCAGAAAGGAAAATGTTATAAAACACACGAATTTAAAAAGATTAATCAAACTTAAACTTAATAAAGCCAGGGTTTGGGAATATGGGATTGCCGCACTAATGCGAATTCTTTGAACAAGAATTAAAAATAAATTTGTTTTACCTTCGTTCTTTTGACAAAGATCAGCTGATTGTCATTATGCTGGTCAACTTCTGGCTTTCTCTTTTGTATCATGGATCTATTTGTCTCTTATGTCTCTTAAAATCTGCACTGTCTTGATAACTGTAGTTTGGTGAAAAGTCTTGAATTCAGGGGCACGTGGGTGGCTCAGTAAGTTGAGCATCCGACTTCTGCTCAGATCATGATGTCCTGATTCTGGAGTTTGAGACCCACATCAGGCTCATTGCTGTCAGTGCAGATCCTGCTTCAGAGCCTCTATACCCCTCTCTCTGCCCCTTCACCACTTGTGCTCAAGTGCACGTTCTCTCTCTTTCAAAAAAAAATCAATATCTGCAAAATAACTTCTAGAATTTTCACTGAAATTGCATTGAATCTATAGATCAATTTTGGAAGAGCTGAAATTTTGAAAGTATTGAATCTTCCTATTCATGAGCGTGGACTATTTTTCCATTTATTTCTTTCTTTTATTTTTATAAAAGTTGTGTAGTTTTCTCATATAGATCTTTTACATATTTTGTTATATTTATACCTAAGAATTCCATTTTGGGGGGCACTAAAATAAATGGTATTTTGTTTTTAATTTTAGTTTCCATTTGTTCATTGCTGGCATATCATAAAACGATTTAATTTTGTATATTAACCTTATATCCTATAACCTTGTTATAATCATTCTTTAGTCCCAGGATTTTTTGTTGACTGCTTCAGCTTTTATATATAAATTATCATGTTATCTGCAAACAAAAGCAATTTTATTTCTACCTTCTTAGTCAGTATACATTTTATTTCCAATTTCTCTCATTGTATTAGCTAGAACTTCCAGTATGATGTTGAAAAGAAGTGGTGAGAAGAGCCATTCTTGCTTTGTGCCTGATCTTAACAAGAAAGCTTCTAGTCTCTCAGAATTAAGTATGATATTAAATGCAGGGCTTTTGGACATACTCTTTATCAAGTCAAACATGTTCCCTCTATTCTTAGTTTACTGAAATTCAGTTGGGGTTTTATATTAATCAAGATGTCAATGCTGCAATAAAATTACTCTCAAAAAACAATTTGTTAAACAATAACTCCTAATACTATATACTTTTTATATACTTTTTATACTTCATAAGCTTGCTCATATTCATTATTGGTTCTCATTTTAGGAATATCGTTTGAGATATATGAATAGAGAGTACAATTTCAAGTTTGAACAAGAAGGAAACTCATAGCCAGAGATAAAATACATATTCATGGTTCACATATGTTGAGAGAGATCAATTATACATTCTAAAAGCCTTTGTATTACATTCTGTAAGCATTCTTCTTCTTTACCTCTTTCTCTTTCTCTCTGTAACTCACATTTTGCAATAACTAAGTGAATGTCATTAATCATGTTTGGTTCTGAGGTTTTTTGTAAAAACGCATTAATTGATGGTCTCTGATTTCAAGGACTCATAGTCTTGCAATTTATATAGATAAATAAAATAATAATAACAATATATGTTTATAAAACCTCCAGTTAAAGATGGCATATTGAATATACTTTTATTTCTTCTCTACTCACAACAAATTACAATATTATTAAAGGGATAAAAATATAGAGGTACTCATAACTGAAAAGAAAACAAGCAAAGATCACTTAATACTCAAGATAGTTTTTTTTTTAAGACAGGAAAGGAAATTAATTATTCTTATATCAGAGTAAAGGAATCCAGAGGATTCCTCTCTGGAATACCCAGAATGCTTATAGAGAAGGATCTCGAAATACTCAGAAGATGGATCCAGAAAAAAAAGAAATAGTTGCTCAGCCAAACTCTGTATAAGTTAACAGACTGACTATCATTCAGGAAAGAGAAAGATATGACGGGGAAAAACAGGGAAAGTAAACATTTTATATTTGTCACCATTCTTTTTTGCATAACCCTCCTCTTTTAAGAGAGCAAACATGAATGCTATAGATACTACAGTTTAGTATCTGTACTACAGTTAATTGTATTTTCACTATATTATGATGTACTTATATGCTATAGTTAGTGAACAGTGAACTCTTTCTTGACTTCCTTCTTCTTTTCTCTCACCATTCTGAAGCTTGAAAAACTAGAAACTCACTTCTCCAACAATACATTCTAGCCAGTATGACCAAAATGGATGTCTGTAGGAAGTTTCCAAAGAGATGTGATGCACAAAGCTACAGCCACATATCACCACCATGAGACAAAAGCAAAATAATAAGGGCACACCAGCTCTTGATATTCTTAAGCTAACAAACGAATGACAACAACTGCCTACTTGTAGATTTCCTGTTATATGAAAAGAAGCCAAACACCTCTATTTGTTTAAGTCACTGATAGTTGTGTTTTCTGTCTCTTGAAGGCAAAGCATAGGTAATTACATGTGCATTGAATGAGTGAAGACTGAAAGGGAAAATATACATAATTAATAGAGAAAGAGTTTGATGGAGCAAGATACTGAGATGTTGGAATCCCAGAAGAGAAGTAAACAGGGCCACACTACTGGAAAAGAGAGAATGCTATGAATGTGAGTATAGGCTCACGTAAGAGGATGAAGAGCAAGGAGGGGCAGACTATTGAGAAATCTCTCACCTGAAACTTCAATTTTCTCCATGAGGTAGGATGTAAGATCATTTGCTGTGTGTGCATCCATGCATGTGTGTTTACACATACTTGTTTGCCAACAGTTTTGAGGAGTCTAAGGAATAATAAAGTTTGAAGTGAGAGTCTAAATAAAGGAGACTGAGAGTTGACTGGAATAATACAGAGATATTAGACACAATATTGAGGACAAAGCTGTAGCTTGAAAATGTGACTTGATGGCATTGTTTGTCCACATCTTTTCTCCTGCTGAGTAGCCTTTTAAGAGATTTTTTTTCCCTATTTGCCCTCCTCATAATTTTTAATGTTTACTTATTTATTTATTTATTTATTTGAGAGAGAGAGAGAGAACATGAGAGTGCCAGCAGGGGTAGGGGCAGAGAGAAAGAAGAGTCGCAAGCAGGCTCCCACGCTGTCAGCACAGAGCCGGATGCGGGGCTCCATCCCATGAACCATGAGATCATGACCTCAGCTGAAACCAAAAGTCAGACACTTGACCACCTGAGCCACCCAAGTGTCCCATGTCCCCATAAAATTTAATATTATGATACACTCTTCATGTCCTGTATGCTTTGAAGAACAAAAAACAATTATATTACATACGTTTTTTCATCCTCTCTCCAACCCAAGAACCAATTTTTATTGGAGTGAATAATGATTCAGAGCTTGAGCTGTTCTAGACGGATGAGAACAGATCTGACAAAAGCAAAAGAAACCCAAAAAACAAAAACAAAAACAAAACACACACACACACACACACAAAAACTGATGAACAATAATTAAACGACTGTATCTTTGCTATTCTAGCATATGAAGTAGTGAAAAGACATGACTTTGGAATCACTTAGAAAGACATGCTTCCTTATCCCAGTTGTATCATTTATTTCCTGTGTGAACTAGGATGCCATGCCTCATCTCTATAATCCTCAGTTGTGATAACATATAAAGTACCTAGCACATAGTTGTTAAAAAAAAAAAGATGGCATTATTTATATTTGATACTGTTATCATTTTGCCCTGTTGAGATAGTAATTGAAAAAATAAGGGAGTTAACAGATTTGATATAAAAGTTAAAAAATTAAGACATGAAAGGATATTGATGAGGTAAATAGAAATAAGCAGTAAAATAATAATGATGGAATGAACAACTGGTTGTGTTACAAGTGAAATGGTGCAGTCTTAATATTTCATGTAGCAAGCATTTTGGGTTAATGACGATGTCTAGACACATCCCTGGGTATAGTTTTATGGAGTGGATCTTCAGAGCCTTGGAGAAGCAACTAAAAGATGTTAATGTTTCATACAAATTCTCACAGGAACACTGAAATCACCTAAGGCCAGGGAAAAGACTCAGTATGGATAATGAGATTAAGTAGGAATCTGACAGATGATTCAATAATACGATAGAAGCTTAGTAGGATGACATGAGATTTTTAAAAAATCATTCTTATATGTGAAAGCGGAGGTATAATGAATAGGAAGCAGTAATAATGGTCTCAAGAATACTGATGGCATTGTGTTATGCAGGCAGAGAGAAACTTCAGTGGTTAGGAGCAAGTATTACAATTTGAATGATCCTTCGTATTATGTATTTAACATCAAACAACTTATTAAGGTCTTTTGAGTTTCAGGTTCTACAAAACTGGGGCAAAATATTAAAATGTGGGATTATCATTTTCATAACAGAGGCAATGTCTATGAAATGCTGACCAGAGGTCTGGACAGTCATAATCCCTCAACAAATTGCAGCTATTTTCATTCCTATCTTCCACTGGGGGCGAGGGTGGGGGGAGTGGAGAGATGGAAATGCATGTGGTCCAGGGGAAAGGGTTCCAGTGATGATAAGAGGTGGCACAAAAGAGTCTATATTCCTACAATTGTGTCTGCTGGAAAGAAATTTGGGAACTATCATTGCTGCATCCTGCAGCAATTACCTGTGGTTAAAAATACTAGCTTATAAGAAGGAGAAGAACAAGTGAAATTACCTTTGAAGTGTGAAGTCTTAAAAGCGGAATTTCACAGTAAATCACAATTGCATTTTTCCCCTTTAGACAGTTCACCGATAGTTTATATTGCTGTGCCTCCTGGTAGATTTTCCTTAATGAGAAGGCAAGTTTTAGCCAGCTATAGAATGAGGCAAGAAAGCAGCAATCAATGAAACTTACAGGTTTTGTATATATGAAAGTGACAGAGCCAGTTTCATAATTTCTAACCTGCTGCTCTTTACCCAATTATTTGAAAAGCAAGAACTACTGAGAAAAAAAAATCATTATTATTATAATAATGGTAAGAAATATCATAATAAACAGAAAATGATGGCTTTTGTTAGATCTGACAATTATTAAGTTAATTAAAAATTGTTTTAGTATTGAGTATGGGCTTCAATGTGTCATGCTAACACATTGAAGCCTTGAATCAACATCCAATATCCATCTTTTGTATGGCAAAAGATGACGGAAAGTACTGATCATGTTATTTCATGTGTAATACGAAATGCTGTTATAAGACCTTAACTTTTACTGGTCTGCTAAGACTGGTATTTATTTTCATATCTGTGATATTGTGGTTCATAATAGGAAATACATATTTGTTCTTTGTTCGCATCTCTGGGACAGAGCCCTTAGGATCCTTGAAATTTTCAAAGTGATAACAGTGAAAAATGTGTCTTGATATTCATAACAAACCCCTTTCAACTACACCTGAGTCTACGTTAATGAGGTGCCTTTTAGAAAGCGTCTAAGGATGGGGGTTTATTGCCAAGGGAAACAAGTATGTATTAGAGATTTGGAAATTTTTTGTAATAAAGCAGTAATTTAGTAAGTAAACTGGTTGCTTGATTTTTATGAGCTGCTCTAGCAACTTAATCATACTTAAGGGATGAGTCATTTGGAACCCCCAGGCCACAGGCCACAGACCCCAGGTGGTCAGAATCACCTGGACTTGCAACTGGTGTGTGTGTGTGTGTGTGTGTATGTGTGCAGTCTTATTAAGACAGAGCCCTTAACATGTGATATCTGATGATATCTCTAGATAGGTAATGTCAGAATAAATATGAATTGTAAAACACTCAGCTGGTGTTGGACAGATGTTTGGTGGTATGGGGGAAAATGCATTGAAATTGGTGTAAGAATCATAATATTGAAACTTAAAGTGCATTATTTTCTATCAGTGATTATTTAAATGATACATTATACATACTACATCTCATAAATATGAGTTTTGTTTTACCTCAGAGCCAAATAATCACTTTTTAGAAGAAAATCAAATTTGTACTTATTAGTTTATATGCAGTTGATCAATTTTACTATCACATGTTGACACTAAAATTTCCCACAGCAGTCTGGTCTCTGAGAAGCATAGAAGCACAGAAACTCATAGACTTGAATTAAATAGTGATTACAGACTTTGGAGCATTTGTGTTGTTTAATAAACATTAAGAGAGAAAGATGATAAATCACCACTTTGTATATAAGAATGCCAAAGTCAGCCATTTGAAAACACTCTTAACACAAGTTTTTAGTATACAGAAACTACAGACAAGTGCTTCAAAATAGGAGAAAAATGTGAAGTTTTATTATCTGAGAATATGATTTTTTAAAATTACATTTAATGCCTTAGAGCAGACATTAACAAAGGCAAATGGCTGTTATGCTTGAAAGATGTGACCATGATCAGGTGATTAGATATTAGAAGAAAGCATCCACAAAAAGAAGAAAATTTTAAGACATGGAATAGTACAAAGAGAGCTTTTGTATAGCCAGAATTGGCAGTATCCATTAAGGCACTCACCAAGTGTTAAAGGGCTCAAAGAGTTCTTTTTCTTCTCTATTACTAGACCTTTTTGCTGGATTTAAGAGATGGGGATATTAATCTACTTTTTTATGATGTAATCATATCAGGGTTTCTCAAAGTTAGCATTATTGGCATTTTGGGTCCAATACTTCTTAGTTATGAGAGGCAGCCCTGTGCATTATAAGATGCTAAGGACCATTACTGGCCTCTGCCCAGTTATGACCAGCCAAATGTCTCAAACATTGCTAAATGTCAGTGAGGGGGTGGGGTAGGGACAAAATGACTCTTGATTGAAACCACTGAATTATATATTTGTTATAACTAATGTGATAATCTGCTATTTTTAAGATCAGCTTGTCAATTTATACAAAGCAGGCTTTTTGAATTTTCATTGGGTTTGCATTGAGTGTTTATATCAAATTGGAAGAATTGCTATTCAATAATGAGTCTTTCAATCTATGAACATGGCATATCTCTCCATTTAGTTAAATCTTGTTTAATTTTTCTCAGCAACATTTTATGTATTTTTATTTTTTTAAATAACTTTTTAATGTTTTTATTTTATTTTTAAGAGAGAGAGAGAGTGCGAGCAGGGGAGAAGCAGAGAGAGAGGGAGACAGAGGCTCTGAAGCACACAGAGCCTGATGTAGGGCTTGAACTCATGAACCATGAGATCATAATCTGAGCTGAGGTCAGATGCTTAACTAACTGAGCCACCCAGGCACCCCATCTAAGCAATGTTTTATTTTTTATTTATTTTTTTAAATATTTTTATTTATTTCTAGGAGAGAGAGACAGCGTGAGCAGGGGAGGGTCAGAGAGAGAGGGAGATACAGACTCTGAAATAGGCTCCAGGCTCTGAGCTGGCAGTCAGCACAGAGCCCGACGCGGGGCTCGAACCCACGAACTGCGAGATCATGACCTAAGCGAAAGTCGGACGCCCAACCGACTAAGCCACCCAGGTGCCCCAGCAATGTTTTAGAAAAGAGTTTTATACCTCATTTGCTAAATTTATTCTTTATATATATTTTAATATATTTCAATATTAGTATACATGCATATATTGATTTTTATATATTTATACATTGTATTTTTTTCATCTAAGAGTCTTGCCTTTTATTTGCTAAATTTATTCTCAAGCATTGTATTAATTTTGATGCTAAATTAAATTCTCTTGCTTTCATTTTTGGAATGCATTATTCTGGTAACATAGTAATCTAATGATTTTTACATATTGATCTCTTATGCTACAAAATTAGTAAACTCATATATTAATATTTTTGTAAATTCCTTAAGATTTTTTGGTTGTAAGATCATGCCTCCCTTGAATAATGACTGTCTTACCACTTCCTTTCTAATCTTCATGACTTGTTTTTACTTAATGGTCTTATTTCACTAATGTTGTACTAATATTGAACAGAAGTTGTGAGAGAAGAAATTTTTATCTTGATCCTGAACTTAGAAAACAGTCTATCTTTCACTATTAAATATCATTTTGGCTGTAGGTATTCAATAGATGTTCCTTTTGAGTTTGAAAAAGTTACCTTTTATTCCTGTTATGTTTACAGTAGTTATCATAAATGGATATTGAGATTTTTAAATTATTTTCTGGGTCAATTGAGACTTTCATGTAGATATATCTTATATTCCATGAATACAGTACATAATATATGTTGATATTCATATGTCTAACAGACCTTCTGTTACTGGGGTGAACACTTGGTCATAGCATGTAATTCTTTTAATGTGTTGCTAGATTTAATCTGCTAATGCTTCATCAATAATTTTTTAACTATGTTCATGAAGTATATGGATCATGGTTTGTGAAATTTTGTCTTTTCTCTTCATATAAATTAAGAGATGGTTTTTCCTGAATTTTTGGATATATTTTATAGAGTGTTGGTAATATTGCATCCTTAAATATTGGAATTTAGCAGAGACACACTTTAGGTTGGAACTTTTCTTTGTGGGAAAATTTTTAATTACAAATTCTCTTTAAAAAAAAAACTTTACATGTATTATTCAACTTTTATATTTCTTCTTGAGATAGTTATGTTTTCCTAGGATTTTGTCCATTATATCTAAGTAGTCATTTCTTAGGTAAAGGTTGTTCATAATATTCCCTTATAGCTTTTTAATTTGGGCAAGAATTTTAGCAAGGCCTTCTCTTCCTTGCTTAATTTGTTGATTTGTGTATTTTCTCATTTTATCTTGTTCAGTCTAGCTGAAACTTTACCAATGTAATTTATGTATTCAAGGAACTGGGTTTAAGAGTCACTGATTTTTCTATATTATTTCTGTTTTCTATGATATTGATTGCTGCCCTGATATTCATTATTTTCCTACTTGGTTTAGGTGTTATTAGTTCTTTTTTTTTTCTTTCTGAAAGTTTTACTTAAATTATTGATATTATATATTTTTATTTTTTTAATACAGGTATTTATAGCAATGAATTTCCTATCTTCATCTTTTACTTGATGTATGATCAGAAACAAATTACTTAATACTTATATGTCAGTTATCTTTTTTGTATATGCTATAAAAATACATGAATTATTAAAGAGCTAAAAATGTTAAGTGACATTTGAAGAATATCCTGTATGTGTTAGTTTGCAATATTATTGTCATTTGGAGGCATCTGCCAGGTAAGTTTGGGTAATATAATAAAAGCAAATTGGTTGACATGATAGAAGAGTTTCAAAACTAGTCAAGTTAATTGTTGACACACTAAAAATACTATAGATTCAAATCTTGAGAAAACACAGTATTCTTCACTCAATCTTCTGAACTCATCAACCGAATAAAAGGCATAGACCCCAGCCAGAACTTTTTTCTTACATTATCCAAATGATGCTCTTCAATTTACTCAACATCAATAGCTGGAGACTTCTTTCAATAATACATGAGACATTTCTAGAGCTCCTCAGCAGTAATCTGGAATAGATTACCTTAAACAATCTCAGTAAATGAAAATTTTCATTCTGATTTTGCAAACAGCTAACTGTTTTTGTTGTTCAATAAGGCAGGCAATGAAGGTCGGCAATGCTATTTATGGCTTTAAATGAAATGAGATACAAACAAAAACAGTTATTTGTTTTTCTTTTCACATGACTGAATGAATATACTTTGTAAGATGAAGTTTAAAAAAATGTCTAGGCGATGTGTCAGTTCTTGAGAGGTGACTGATTTTATCCGGGTTTGATGATTTGTTTAAACCAAAATCAAGCAAATTGACTAAAAAATCTAACACTGCAATGAAACTGCTAAGTGTGAACATCATGAGTTTATGTGCTAATCCTTTAGAAATACACATTATACTGTTTGGGTTCTGTCTGGTTGAAAGCCTATTTGAATTCCATCCACAATCAGATATTATCGAGCTATTTTGTCTAGGCATTCTAAAGGTAACTAAATTCACAATGGGTTTATCCAAGTCTGAACAACAACATCAAAATAGGAGTCCAGACTATAGAGGTTGATGGTTGTTTCTGGATCCAAGGCAATCTCAACAGTGGTAGCTACTTGGAGCTTCTGTTTAGGATTTGCCACATGTGGCTAAGAAGTAACGCTAAATCTGCCTCTGATTTTCTCTTACCTGATCAATCCCCTTCCCCAACATGCAACTGTCTGCATGTATGTTCTCTACAGTGAGTTGTTATGATTCATAGTTCCTGCCACTTATCTTTGATTTTACTCCCTACTCTTTCTTCATGATGCTCCTTTTGCTTCCATTCTTACTTACTGCTAAATGCCATGATTTCTTTGGCGTTTCTTAGTAAAAATATTCAAGAAAATAGCATATGATTTGCTAAGTCATATTTTTCTGCCAAGTTTATAGTAAATACATCATTGGTTACCCTAAGGTTTGACTACATTTGAGCTCTGTGTCCTCAATTTGTTTATTCTTCTAAGGGTAGAAGTGGGAGGGGGTGTGATCCTGACTCCTGGAAAGCTTTCCAACCAGTGGAGATGGTGGGTGGTTCAGGCACTCTGACTGGTGTCTACTACGTTAAATAGGCTTGATACTATTTACCCAGCTGAAAGCAGTGAACCTTAGAAATTTTGCATGTAAAAATTCCTTAGCCTAGTGGATCTATTGATCTCTCCAAGCGTTATCTATTGCCCTAAAGAACAGTGACTAAAACATTAGCTTATAAATGTTTTTGACAATCTTTTTCTCAATCCCTGACCAGCTTCAGCACTTGGCCAGCTCTGACTTGGTTGAAATAAAGACAAACCTCTTGAGCCAGTTTTCAAGGCAGCCACTGAACTGGCCAGATAATTGGCAGAATAACTGCAATTCTTGACAAATGAGGTTGGTTCTGAGTCTTCTGGTATTGGGAATGAGGGTTGTTATTTTCATGGCTACCAATGAGCAGGTGAACAGAAGAGGGTACAGGGGTAAGTTAAAATAATACAAAATGTGTTGCTCTTAAAGAAAAATCAGGGTCTTTTTAAGTAAGAGCTCCTTGGGTTGCTTTAAAATCGGTTAATCTAGAGTTCCTAAAATGTTGATTCTGATATAAGTTCTTTGTCACTTTTATGGAGGAGAATTTCTTACTTCTCTATCTTCACTGACATTACCTACTGTATTTAGAACAAATTTATGACCAAAACATAAAATGAGTGCATACAAATCTAACACCATTCTGATATTTCTATTGTTGACTACTCACAGACATTAAAATAGTTTACCCAGTCTCCACTCTCTTCCATATTTCCTGTGAGCAAAAGCTTTTTGTTGGAGGTAGCAATTTATTCAGCTAAAAACTTGCTATCTTTTGCAGCTGGAACTAACAGCTCGACTCAGATCTAGACAATAAGACATGAGCAAAAGGCTTTTATAGCGATGTGGGAAATTATCTCCTTTTCTGAAGAAAAGAGCAGAATTAGTTGTCTCCCACATATAGCACATCTCCTCACTTTTTCCTGTATTAAATACGGATATGGTGGTTCCAACAGAAACAGTCATGTTAGAAGCATTAGACTAAATATAAGGGGTCAATGTTAAAAGCCAAAATAGCAAAACTTTAAAGTAGAAAATCTTGAGTCTCTGATAGTATCACTGAGCAACTGAACCACTGATGCCAGGAGTAACACATCTCATTGCTTCATACTGCATGACAAAACGGTACCCTTATATGTAAAGACACTGGTGGTTGGGCTTTTTGTCACTTACAAATAAACACTTTTGTAATTGCTTTGACCTATATGATACTTATTTGAAAATAAGATATAAACCCATCAGTTTAATTTTCTCTTATATTGTCTTTGGTGCCCTTGTGTTCTTACTGTACAACACTTGTACTGAATCCAGTTACTCTGAGCTTAATGGAAGTGAACAAAATGGTGTCTGCATTCACTGGGCTCTTCTTATGTGCCTAAGATCTTAAAGCCAGCTTTCCACCTTTTATCCTAGAAATTTTATGACTATAGTGTTATTGTTATTCACAGTTTATAGATAGAATGTGAGGTTGAAAATTATGAGGGGTTAGTCCCACGTTATACAACCAATAAATGTAAAATGTTGATTTGAACTCAGATTTGTCTTGGTCCTACATTTGTTAATCACTGTGTAATATTGCTCCCAGAATTAATGATATATTTTACTATACATGGTGAAAGGGATCAAAATGTAACTTAATGTGCAAGCCCTTATTTGCTCAGGATTAATGGGGGGAAAAGAAGAAAGTAGGGAAGAACCTTCCTAACACAACATATATGTTTATTGTATAGTCAAGTTCATTGTTTATGTGTACTTCCATAATGTTTCATATAATAGTCTCTTTATACTCTCTCAGGAAATAGTTATATAACCAAAGTGCCAAAAGTTATCCCTAATGGAATTGAAAATGTCCAGGTAATTCATGTTTTACATTTTTTGGAAAACTACTTTAAGGAAAATGCTAGCAAGGGGTTAGGAGGCCAATTACTAGGCACTTGGCTAATTAGCTTTATTGAACATTGTGTTTGTTTGTCTTGAAAACTGGTATTTGTGGAAACATTTGAACATAGCTATTGCAACAGTTAAATGTTCTTGAATTAAAGCTCTCAGTACCCCTACCTTCCTCTCCCCCAGGGCTCTAGCCTAATTTCAGGATTTTGTGACTACAGAATCCAAGGCCAATCTGCATTTCAAAGAAATGTGCCAGTTCCACTCTTACAATTATGCAAATGACAATTTGATAATAAAAGGCCTTTTAAAAAATGAGTTAATTGGCTTTCAATATATTCAAGAGAACTATCTCATATTTTTCATCTTTAATGAAAAGAGGAAATTCTTGAAACCCTCACAGCACTATGGTCTGTGGTTTTCATCATCTCTCCCCAGCCCCCACACACTCCTCTTTCTTTGAAAACATGTTTTCTTCTTTCATTATGAAATTGGCAATAGACAGGCAAATAGTGAGCTGAGTATACACATCATTATTGTGCACAATGCCAGCAGGCTTCAGAATAGCTTGTATTATACAAAAGTGGAATGAAACATGAAAACACTTTTGTAAGCAGAGTTACACCAATAGAACACTTAGGGAAGGGAGAAAGATGGAGAAATAATTAGAATTCAGGGCATGAAAACAAACTTTTCTTGAATATTCATCACCCCTAAATCTTCAGCCCAATAAGAATAGGTATATGCTACATGTTATCCAACCAGAAAATGTTAAAGCCAGAATTCAAAGGGTCCTGTTGACCTCAATGCTGCTTCTCTTTCAACTAGGGCAACAAAGGATGTCTTAAAATATATGAATATTAAATGCATTTTTATGAACAATAAGAAACAAGATAACCCACTAGAAATTGGATTATTTGTTCCTTGGTCAGATAAACATGTTAAGTTTGTTTGATCAGATATTCAAGAGGAAGACCTGTCTTCTATTACTTTTAACAAAGCAACAACAGCAGCTTAAAACTAAATAAACAAAACTAAACTGAAAATCTATTACTATTAGCATTGAATTGTTTGGTGCTAACTAAAGATAGAGTAGGTATTAAAGACCCAGAGGAAATTAAAATTGACCTGAGAGTGTATAGGATTTAATCAGATAAAGTAGAAGAGGGAAGCCATTGTACCATAAAAGGGGATTCTTTTATTTAAGAGAGTGACTCTTACTTTTTTTAACAGTGGAAATTTAGCACTTTACCTTTTTCTTTTTTTTTTTTTTTACAAATAGTTTATTGTCAAGTTAGTTTCCATATAACACCCAGATTTAGCACTTTATCTTGAACACTTATTGCTTGTGTGTATACTTAGTAGTGTGTGGAGAAATGTATGTGCCATTAAACTGATACAGGCTTTTACCTGCAGAGAAATGGCTTGCTGGTTGACAGTATAAACTGAAAATCACAATCAAGTATGCAAGTGGACAAGAACACAGGCTTGGGCTTTAAGTGAGATGAGATTCAAATCTCAGTTTACCAAGGTTGGGTTCTCACTGTGGGCAGATTGCTGGGTTTCTCAGACCCTGTGTCTGTTATCTATGAAACAATAGTAAAGGTGCCTATAAAATACAATGAGAAATAAATTAGAACACAAAAAATAAATATTCAAGATAAAGTGCTAAATTTCTTTTGTACTCTAAATGAAAAAGAACTATTAAGACATGTATGTGTTGACATGACCTAGCCAAGAATTCCACCTGCTTTCCTTTCTGAGTTAGTTTTCAGTGTTCCAGTGCTTGTTGATTTGGCTGTCTTGAAACCTAACGTGCATGATAATGTTGCATCTCCAACCCTACTTGAGTGCCAGGTTTACAAATAAACATGTTAGTATTTTAGCTATTTATTCTAGATTTTTCCATATGGTTTGGTTAGCTGTTCATAAGAGGGCTGCAAGTGAGGGATGGTGGCACGTTCTTCCTGATGCAGTGTGAACAGGAGGATAGTGGTTGATGAGGCACTTACCTTTCACTGCACAATTGTATACAGCACCTGAGTAAGATCTACTGAAACTTTCAGGGAAACAGACTGTGAGTGACTCCCATTATGCTGTTCTTATAGCCCTCATTTGCAATTTTCAACATAGTAGTGTGAAAGCATGCCCAGCTGCCAGCAAGTGACCAGAGAAAAACACAAGGCAGAGCCAAGGAACATCTTCTACTCTAGCAGGACAGTGGGACTGTTGGATGGAGGTCTGATTTCTTTTGTAAAATGCTAGGGGAGCTGCAGATACACTGCAGCACATTCGAGAGACAATAGCTAGGGTTAGATTTATATTATTCAAGAAATCAGTGCAGGGATTTGGGAATAAGAATATTTAATCTAATCTACAAAGCTAATTCTTAGGTCAGGACCGTTAAGTATGAAAATTGCCTGCATATTTGTAGGCAATATTAAATAAAAGAGAAATTAGAATTTGTTCTGTGTGGTCTCAGATTATAGGTAAATCTAGTATTACTGGTTGAGAGGGAAGGTAATTCCAGTGTGAATCAAGAGAGAGCATTCTAATGTTTAACATCATTCAAATTAAACTATGTAGTCACAAGAAACAGAATTCCCCTTCACTGGAGATGATAAAGATGATATAAAGGATATTTAGTCTTAAATGAGTATCCTCTTATAAACAGAGTCATTAATTAGCCAATTAATGGTGAAGGTAGGACAATGCACAAAGTCCACCTGTTTCCACTTGCCTTGCAATAAATCCCCAGGATTCAGGATAATTTGACCCAATTTATTATTGATTAGCTCATACATATTCTTAGTTGAATGAGATGTTGCACAGGCTCTGTGTGTTTGCCATGAGATAGAAAGAGGATTTCAGGTGAGAGCAAAATCTGCCCTGAGGGCAGTGAGAATATGAACACCACTCTCGCACCACTCAAGTGAGACACACAGCTGCTGTGTTGTTGGGTTACCAGTCCTGGTTATAATGATACCTTACTAATGCAGACAATATATATTTATGTTCCTCACTTCAAATCAACAAAAACATCTTAATTTCATTCCCAAAACAATTCTGAATCTATCATTTTCTTCCTCTCATATTTTAGATTTCCATCCCTTATACTCTAATTTTATAATAGAGTTCTCTGACTGCCCTCACTACTTTCCATTGTACCCAACTTGTTAGACTTATCCCTGGGCAACCTTAAGGAGCTAGCTAAATTCAAATAAAATCCTTCAAAAAAATCTACAGTCGTTCCATATTTTCCACAAACATAATTTCTAAACTTATATCTGACAAATCATTTATTTTATATAAAGTTATATGCAAAATTCTACTATTTAACTAAATAATGACATATTTCTATGTTATTAAATGTTATATATCATGATAAGTTTACATTTGCTTATTATTTAACTAGCTACTAATTTATTTTTGAATCATTTTGATTTTAATAATGTTTTAAAACTGGCTATTCTAGATAACAGTTGCCTTTTTATATCAGTTTGTTCCTTCACTTTAATTTAAATATGTACTATCTAGAAAACCTTGGTTGCCAGCCATTGTGAATCATATTCTCATTATAAGATGGGATTTCAAAATGTGTTTTAATCATAAATCATTATGAATATAATACCTATGTAATTTAAACCTGTAATGCTCAGTTTGCTTGAGCCAGAAGTTTGAAAAAAAAAAATGTCATTTTATTTTCAAAATTGAGGTGTAAAAAACTCATTTTCCTGAATCAATAAATTTTTCATTCAGAGGAAGTTCAATCGATTCTCAGCAATTTATTCTTATTTTTTGTGTTAGATGTATCCAAAAATATCATATAAACTTTTACATCCCAAGAATATCATTTAAAATTTTTTAAATCCTGTATTGATTATCCTTAAAGTTAATTCACTCAAAATTGTAAAGTTCATATTGTTCAATAAGGCCAAACTTTGAATTTTCTCTTGGAATTCTGAATCTTTCATCAAGGTATTATCTGTGCAACTATTGAATCATCAAATCAAGATTATGTAGCTTGTTAAAACAGCAAACTATGTAAACTGGTATAATCGTATCAGATAAGTATTTCATTAATGGATTTTTCTTTGTCATGAAAAAATGGTGCTTTCTTGTCTCATTAGAAAAATTTGTACCAGAGTCTTCCCTCAGCACAGCCAATGAACTTCAGTAAAAAAACACATTTGGCAAATTACTTCCTGTTTCATTAAAAATATATTCAGAGTATCCATAATTGACACTTAATAAATTCACATTTATATGTCATTATTTAACATGTTTTTTTCTGTTAATGCTGTCATCACCTAAATCACCAATCCTTATCTTTCTAACATTGCATGACCATTGGAACACATTTCAAAGCATATTTACTGGAAGCTGGTATTCCTTTAATTTTCTGCCATCATTTTCACACCATCAATACAATTGTCCTATAAATTTTTTATTATATAGTTGATGGTGTATTAAAATTCATCTAAATACACAGACATATTTTATCTTATTGAATAACTCTATCCTGTGAAGAGATGCAAAATATCTAAACTCTCAAGCAAGTAAACTAGAAATATCTTGCACAAATGAAATTCCCCAAACTATTTCACCAAAGACATTAAATACACAAGTCATTTCATTTAGTTATCTTTAAAAACAAACACACTCTCTAATTTTTGACATGCCTCATTTTTCTTCAAGGTAGCTGTGATTATGCTGCATGTTTATTTGTCTACTTGTATGTTGTCTATTTCTCACTTTAGCATGCATACATTTTCTGCTGCATATTTTTGATCTAGAAAACAAAACACTGTCCTCATAATAGGTGCTCAATAAATGTATTTTTGAAAAAATTAACAAATATATATTCCCGATTTCTTCTTTCAACTAAATAATACTAACTAGATTTTAATAAGGGTTTCCTTATCTATAACACTCGTAAGCAAAGCCAGCATCATAGAGTCTTGTCAACATTTCTTCCTGAAGATGTATTTCTCTTCATTACATATGTGCATTTATATTATAAGATTAAATTTTCTTTGCATCATTATTCTTATAACACAGAGTAATTGAATTTAGGCTGAAAGCAACAAGAATCATTTTATGTTGCTTATGTATTGTTTCAGTATAATGTAATTTGGCAAGGATCATATTACTTCTTTGCAAAATCACTGTAAAAATTCACCTTGTAGATTTGAACAACAGACATCGGAATAATAATTAAATCTACATGAAAATAATTTTCTTAATCCTTTCATACATATTTTTGTGATGTTTTGTGATCACAACTACTATCAGGATGAAATTTTAAAACTGAATATCCAGTTCTGACTGCTTCTTATGGTAAGCAAATACCTTAATTCCTCAAGTTGATTTGGGAGTATAGTGCAAATTCCAACAATATCCTCCCATGGACGTGGGATATATCTAACTCCCCTTTAGTGGAGAATGTTTAATAAGCCATTTACCAAAATCTCATAGAAGCAAAAAAGGGACAGACAAACAAACAGAACCATTCCCTCCAATAAAGTACTCAGAATTCCTACTGAGTTTCTCCTTCTATCTGGTTACATCCAGGTAAAAAATACAGGACACTTAATTTGTGATTCAGTAAGGAAGACACAGACTGCAACCTAAAGTACAATTAGTGATGGAGGATTTTCACACAATATGACTAAGAAAATAGATTACATTAAAACTCATATGTAAATAGATGTTCCTGGGTGGCTCAGTCGGTTAAGCATCCGACTTAAGCTCAGGTCATGATCTCATGGTCCATGGGTTCAAGCCTGCATTGGGCTCTGTGCTGACATCTCAGAGCCTGGAGTCTGCTTCAGATTCTGTATCTCCCTCTCTCCCTGCCCCTCTCCTGCACATGCTCTGCCTCTCTCTGTCTCTCAAAAATAAATAAACATCTTGAATGTAGAGAACAAACCGAGGGCTGAAGGGGGTGGGGAGGAGGAGAATGAGGGTGATGGGCATGGAGGAGGGCACTTGTGGGGATGAACACTGGGTGTTATATGGAAACCAACTTGACAATAAACTATTAAAAAAATAAACTGACAAATAAAAAATGAAAGGTATTAAAAACCTCATATGTAAATAGACATTATCTAGATGAAGAAAATTTGGAAAAATAAAAAGGGTAGAATTTACATGCAGAAGATGGGGGAGAATACCAAGACAAAAAATTAAATCCCCTAAGAAAAGTATAAAATTTCAGACATATAAAAATTGGTATCAGAAAAGTAGTTGAAAAAATTAATTTGATACGGCAAGATCACAACGATATGAAGATAAAACAGCAGAGAGATAAAAATGTAAATTCCAGAACTAAAGAAACAAATTAATGACCAAAATAAATCCAGCAAATACTACTATATAACTTAGAACATAAATGAATCAGATAACTCATGATTGAAAATCAAGTTTCTTCTGTAGAAAAAAAGATTTTTTTAAATTAAATTGTCGGAGACCGGCTCTGGCCAGGTCCATGGGTCCCTGAAGGATGGATGGTGTCGGCGAGGGAGAGGTGAGAGAAGCCCGAGAGTCTTTCCGGTCACCAGGCAGGCATCTCCACTCTGACTGGGGCTCAACTTTATTTTATAATTAAGTGTTTAGGGGATGGCACGGAAGTGGCATTTGCTTTAGACAATGATTTCTGATAACAAACTTCTTTGATATGTAATAATTTCCCAGAACATAGATTTGTAGAAGACTCATGCATAACCTTTATCAATAGTGATTGAGATGCTTATCCTATGGGGAAAAAGGTATCTTTAGCATATCAGACAATGTTTTTAGCATAAAAGGGTGAGCTTACTTCTCTGTGAGCAGGGCTCAAACAGGTCTTTCAAGAGATACCTTGGTTCCCATAATCACAAAAGAAGAGGTTCCTCAATAGGTTCCCTCACAGGGAGCAATCAGCATATTCAAGGCCAGAATAAGTCACTCCAAATACTTGATAACAAATGCCTTGGGATGGGGGGTGGCCAGTGCTCCAAGCAGAAACAATTGGGTGGGGGTGGATGTCTGTCCTTAACTCTAAATTAGGCTCTTTGTCTCAGGGCCAGAATCAAGTCCCCTTTATTATGTAAGTCTTGAATCTGCAAGGTCCTTAGGAAGAGCCTTTTAACAATCATCCACAATGTTTTCATCTGAAATCTCTTTGGAAAAGGCAGGGACATGCCTTTCCTTATGAGCAATCTGTGTGGGGAATATCGGTCTGATCTGGAATATTGTGAGGCCTGGTCAATACCAGCAGCCTCATTTTCAACATGAGCCAGTAGTAGCAGGAGGAGATACCAGTTTTCGTTTCTCAAGGCAGGAGCTATGCAAATGCTACCATTTCCTCACTATGACTGTCATCCAGTGAGGCCAGTGTGGGTCCCAGCATTAAATGAAGAAAAAATTTAGAGTAATGCCAAGGGGAATGAAAGATACAAGTGTCTAAAGTGTTCCCACAGAAATATAATTAATAAAAATTAATATTAAAGAGATAAAAAAGATGCCACAATTAAGAAATGGTTTCCTGAGACAAAAATAGGAACTGGATATTTAAAGGACAAACCACATGTTAGACAGAAAAAAAAAATGATCCAGAATGAAAAGACCTAGCCATACATTGTGACATTTTTGGATGTTAAACATAAAAGAAAAAAAAAGAACTCAGTAGAAGAAGCCAGAGGCCAGTACTTTCATATCTGAGAGAAAGTGTGGCCCCACTATAGCACCTACTACAGTCAGCTTAGGAGACGGAATGTGATCACTGAAGGACAGCAGTCTCTATGAGCCCTTCTTAATGGACACTGATGGTGGGAGAGGCTCTGGTAAGTCAAAAGGACAAAATGGTAATCTTAAACATTTAGTTTGGAGAAACTGGTTTATGAAAAATAAATGATGTGAGCATTTAATTCATTTACATATACACACATAAAAATATTGTTCGAGAATTATGCTTAAAGAGGAAAATATAAATGGTCTAAATCTCCACAGTTTGTGAGAATACAATAATTAACTCAGCTTCTGGGGGCAAGCAGAAAGGAAGAGAATAAAGTTTAGTTGTTTTTTTTTTTTTTCCCAGTGGGGGAGGACAGCACAAGCAGGGCAGGGACAGAGAGAGGGACAGAGCATCTGAAGCGGGTTCTGTGCTGACCGTCTGACAGCTCAGACTCCCAAACTCTGAGATCATGACCTGAGCTGAAGTTGGGCTCAACCAACTGAGCCACCCAGGTGCCCAGGCAGTTTCTTTTAATCTTCTTTCAAAATCTTAAATTACAGAAGGGTCATTTCAAAATATAATATCCTATTGGAAATAAACATCTAGGTCTCTACTGTCCAGAACAGTACCACACGTGGCTACTGAAAAGTTGATCTGTGACTGATCTGAAATGTCTTCTAAGTATAAAATCCAGAATAGATTTCAAAGACTCACATGAAAAAAATTAATGAGAAACATCTCAATAAATAGTTGTATATTGATATGATACTGACATGATAGTATTTGGGATATATTGGGTTACATAAGATACATATTAAAATTAATTTCACTGTTTATTTTTTATATATTAAAAGTGACTGCTAGAAAACCTAAAATACATATGTTCTTCACATTATATTTCTACTGGACAGCACTACCTTACATTTGATTTACTTCATATTTGTAATACCTGGTAGGTAGTAGTTTTTAAGTAATTATCTTGGATATATTGCATACGTGTATATACACATATATATGAGCCACTCAGGTGACCCTCAATTTTGCAGTTTTTAATAGGTGTTCCCAAGTGTTTCTCCAGAAACATTAAACTAAGCTTCACTCTCACCAACCAGATAAAAAGGTTCCAATTTCCATGAACTCTTAAAAACAATGCTTATAATTAAAAAGCTGTATTGTACTTTGTTTTTACCTAATTTTATGTCTTTTTTTTGATGTTATGAGCAGTGGGAACTTGATGAATGTTTTTATTCTTTTTTCATAGAAAAAAAAGAGATCCGACTAAATTTTAGGAGACTCTGTTTAATCTATTCCTTCCTTTTTATATATAGTCTAATAAAATGAAACAAGTAAAAAAAATTCTATATTCTCTAATTGCATATAAAAGTTAAAAGCTAATTTACTTCAATAGATAGGTACTCTATGGTATTCAATTCATTTGAACTTGCTTCTTTGTAAGAGCAGTAGCAATAAAACATGGAAGAAATATATTCTGTTTTGCTTTGTATTTTAAGGTTTTGCTGCCTTTGTTTCAATTTACACGCTGCTATAATTAAGCCCTTGAATTCAGTTATTGTCAACAGGGACCCTAATCATAAAGTAAAACAGTGATGTTTGGTTAACTACATGCAGGTGGTTAGAATTCCAATTATCCTTGCTTACAGTTACCTGGAGTACCTGAAAGAGGCATTTGGGAAGTAACAGTCTGCGTGGGTTTGGGAATAGTGATATCAATACTATAGCTTTTTTCTTTTATAGTTTTCTCAATAATTAGAGTCACAGAGACTATTCTGGATTATGATCTGGAAATGAACTGAGAGTGATAGATTGCAAGGTAATGTTGAACATTCAGGGCCTGGAGATCATAATCTCCTGAGGCTGGAGGTACTTAACAGGGCATTATAAAAAGTAATATCATAAAAACTGGTAAAGCGAAAGGTAAAATTTCAGACTTTCAAAGGCAGATCATATGATAATGAGTGCCGAGTCGAGTGGTCTCTTGCCAGGTTTGTGTGCCCTGTTAGAAATTCTAAGAGGAAACATGCGTAACCGGCAGTGTCAAAAGGAAAGATTCAACATTTAAAATTTAGTGTACCTAGTGTCCCTTCTTCTAAAGCACTTTTTTTTTTTTGCCTTGTAGCTTTTAAAACTTTTGTATCATGTTCTTAGTAATCTCGGAGGCAAACTTCTGAATCTATATTTTTTAGTATTTCTTAGTTGTCAGATAGCCTCTAGTTTAGCTATTTGTATGATATAACTATTAATTAGAAATTATACCCCAGTCTGAAGACTAAATGGATCGCTCACATCCACAGATGGGAGAAGCAGGGCTGAAATTTGAGCAAAGGTTTGTGGGATTTCAAAGCCAACACTCATATGGTTAAGTCATAAAGGCAAATACCCAAGAGCATATTATAATTTTTAATGTTTATTTTTCTTTTTGAGAGAGAGAGGAAACCACAGGGGAAGGCTAGAGAGAGAGAGGGAGACAGAGGATCCAAAGCTGGCTCTGCGCTGTCAGCACAGAGCCCCAGGCGGGGCTCAAACTCACAAGATGTGATATCATGAGTTGAGCCGGAAGTCAGATGCTTAACCACCTGAGACACTCAGGAACCCCTGTTATGATTTTTTTTAAAGTTTCTGTTTCAGACATTAAATAGCTCATGTCAAATGAGAATGATAAATAATGCATCAATACCAGAAACACATTACTGCAAAAAAGGTGTCCTCCTCTCCAATGGCAACAACCACATGTCATATCTATTTGTGATCAGGTAGTACCATATACACAAATTCTTCAAATGTCTTCACAATAAAGTCCTAGCACAATTTTGAACCTGCTTTCTTCTATCACTGTCTACCTCCTACTGTAGTTCCATACATGCTGAGTATCTTGTGCTTGCTTAAACAAGCCATAATTTCACTGATATTTTCTCTTTCCTAGGACAAAAACACTCCTGTCTCTCTGACTGCTAAACATCTTCTACCCACTCTTGGTGCGGTTGACTTCTACTTATCTTTCATTTTTGTTTCTTTCTGAGACAGTCAGCCCTTCTCTGTGGTAATATTTCATATACGCCCCTATTGTCCCATACTATATTATACCATACTATGCTGTACTCTAATTTTCTGTCCATTTTTCTGCCTTTCACAATATAATTTGCATAGTTGAAAGGCAGGAGATTGCTTCAATCAGAATTGTAATCTACATTGATTAGGGCTTGGCATATAGCAGACTTTGAACACACATACACTGGCTTAATGAATTATTCCTAAAAGAATAGGTTAAACCAACTTTCTTAAAAGAAAAAAATATATACTCTCTATTAATGTTTCCACTATGTTTTATACTATATGTCTTCCAAGTCTAATCACTCACAGTGACCTTTGATTCACTTATCTCCGTTATTCACCTTAAAACCAGTAGTGTTCTGTTAAATGTTTTGTTATTGTTATTGTTGCTTATTACCCTGGCTCCTCTTCCTGTTTACTCATATTATTAGAGAATGCTTAGGTTACATGATTAGATTTATTGCTGGCTTTTTTCCACTTCCAGCTTTTCCCTTTGTTATCAATACCAAAGAGTGAAGCCAGAGAATAATTTCTTAGGTCAGAGATGAGATAGCTGAGCTTCAAAGATCAAACTGGACTTTTTCACAGCCACACTGGACCACATTTTTCTGGTCTGGAAAGCCTTGATGGAGCAAATTTACTTTGGGTTGCCTCCAGCCCCTACCCACCAAAAGCCCTAGGAGCACAAATGAACTAGAAGGAAGTTATCAGGGACTTTACCTCAGTTTCAAATAGTTTCAATCTCTACAGTTGGATGAAGATGCTCTTGCACTAAAAGTATTGATAAAAGTTGACAAATTCTATCTGGAGGACAATAATATTATCTTAGGTCTCAAAGTTCTACAAGCAATCACTACAAATATAATGACCTGCACAAAATCAAACATACCCACGCAGATGAGAAGATAATACCATCTGGATGAAAACCAACATGAAAAAAGGAAGATCTGAGCCATAGGAGTTATTGGTAGTAGACTTGTCAGTTACAGAATTACACGTTCTTCAGTTCCTGACCAAAATAATAGTTCTGTTGGACCACAGGCGAATTGGTGAGATGCTATTTTAGTTAGAAAAGGTGACTTCCAATACCAGAATGAAGTGAGTAAGCCAAGTAAATATCTGGAAGTAGAATATTATAGATCCTAGAGTTTAGATGTGCAAGGCCCATAAGTGATAAAAATAAAAAGGGTGAAGTTCTCTCAAAATCAGTAAGAAGGCTAGTGTGGCTGCATCAGAGTGAAGGAAGAGGAGGTCTCGCAGACATAGTCAGGGGTCAAGTCAAGCGAGGCTTTACAGGACACAGTAAAGAGTACTGAGTTTCTTCTCAATGTGAAGGGAATCTTACAAAAGGCATGGAAGCTGATTTGTCTTGAATTTTTTTAAAGAATATTATTTGTGGAGAAAGACTATAGAATAGGATTCCTCAACCTAAGAATCATTAACATTTTGAGCCAGATAAATTTTTGTTGTACAGGGCTGTCCTTTGCACTGTATGGTGTTTAGCAGCATCCCTGGGCTTTGGCCAGTAGATACTAGTAACACCCTGTAAGTTATGACAACCAAAACTGTCCACAGACTCTGCCAAATTCCCTTGGTAAGAAGGAGAGAACAGTCACTCTCGGCTGGCATACACCTGCTATGCAGGTCAAGATCGCAGGCCAGAAGTTGTATGAGAAGGCCACTTCAGTGGTATCAGTAAAATGGTGGCCTGATATAAGATAGTAGTGTTAGATATAATGTAAAATGTTAGATTGAGATATATTCTGAAGTTAGAGGGTCAAGATGTTATTGAATGTGGAATAGGAGAAAGAGAAAAGTTTTGGAGTGGAGTTAGGGATCTTAATTTTTTATTCTTCCATAGACCACTTGGTCATTTTGATGAAGGCTATAGACCTTTCTCAGAATATTATTCAATGAATATACTATATACCATCCAAAAGAAAATCAAATATACTAAAGTGAATTTGCAGTATTGTGATTTATAAGAAATATATATTTCATGCAGAAGACCACATGTATATTTGGTATATATTTGGCCTCCCTTCATGGTTCCTGGTTCACAGCTCCCTAACTCTTGAAATTTCCTAAGTGATAAGAGCAATGGGAGCATCTTTTGTCATACTATTTAATCCTGCCCTCAGTTCCTGAAATCTGATTCCAGGTCATAAAGGTAAAATAGATATCGTCTCATTCATAAGCCCCTTTCCACCACAGCTGGGTTAATGTTAATGAGATGACCTTTGAAAAGCATCTAAGGAAGGGGACTGGTTGCCAGAGGAACTCACCTCAAACAGAGGAGGGGAAACTCTTAGTCCCACTCCCTGATTTCCTGGGAGGGGAGAGGGGCTGGAGGTTAAATCATTCATAAATGGCCAATTATTTAACAACTCATGCCTATGCAATGAAGCCTCCATAAAAACCCAAAATTACTGGGTTCAGAGAGCTTCCAGGTTGGCAAACTTGTGGACATTCAGGGAGAGTGGCTCAGAGGGACCACAAAAGTTCTATACCCTTTCCCCATATCTGGCCCTACACATCTCTTCCAACTGGCCATTCTTGCGTTACATCCTTTTACAAAACACAGATGACCTAGTGAGTAAGATGTCCCTCTGAGTTTCCACTCCAGCAAATTAATTGAACCCAAGGAGGTGGAGGTCTGTGAACCTTTTATCTATAGCCGGTCAGTGAGAATACAGGTAACAAAAACCTGGACCTATAACTGGCGTCAGAGGGGATTGTAGGACCCTCCAATTTGCAGCTGGTTGGTCAGAAGCACAGGTAACAACCTTGTCACTGGCATGTGAAATGGTGGTGGGTCAGTAGGCTTGTGAGACTGCAACTTTAACTTGGGGAGTGTGATGCTATCCCAGGTAGTTAGTGTCAGAATTGAACTGAATTTTCAGACAACCTGTCTGCGTGCTGAGGACTGCTTCCTACTGGCATCAGTAACACCCCTCTTCCTGCACAGTGGCATTAGGTCCAGGACCTAGCATACTAAGAGAACATGAATAGAAACTTTAACAGAAATCTAGGAGTACCTGGGTTGCTCAGTCAGTTAAGCTTCCAATTCTTGATTTTGGCTCAGGTCATGATCTCATGGCTCTTGAGTTCGAGCTCCATGTTGGGCTCTGTGTGGACAGTTCAGAGTCTGCTGGGGATTCTCTCTCTCTCTCTCTCTCTCTCTCTCTGCTCCTTCCCCTGCCCTCAAAAATAAACTTTAAAAAACGGAAATCTACTCTCCTAGTAATGTCTCCACTCTTTTATGTTATAGAAGCAAATTCTACACTCTTTTATGCTCTGATAATAAAACCTTTCTCCCCATAGATTATACTGTCTTTGTTTTTCTCAGAGTTTAGTTTTTTATAATCACATATTTTAACTACAGCATTGAGTTCATAGCCCCTCAACTGAGAAACTATGAATCTCTGAGAGAGTACAGATCCTGATCACTAAGTCATTATTTTTATTTGCTATAAAGCAGTAAAAAATTGACTTCATTCTTTTCAGACTTTTGAATGACACACAAGAAAGAACTTGATGCTGTGATATACTAAAAAATGCAATATTCTTTGTTACCTTAAGCTTTCAGCAATTCTCACCAATCTGTAGGCAATTTTGAATACTGCATCCCAGGAAAATTTCAACTTAAGCTACTCTGCCTCATTGTCAACTGATTGCCTATTAGGAGAAAAATCTTGCAGACGTTGGCATATGAATTTAAATGAAACTTCCTGATGGTTGTTGCAACTTAGAAGCAACACCTGCTGCCCTTTTGAAATAATTTGCATCCTTCCTCTGGTTTCTGTGGGTCCTGTTCAATGAGCCAGAGACAGGTGCTTCTATCAGCCCCAAAGCTCCTTTTCTATTACCTCATTTGATTCTCCCCTTGAAGTAAGACCAAACTTGATTCTTGTGTTGGGGTTAAGGTTTGAAAAATTTATCAGTGAATTTAGAGTGAATACTCTGGACTGGCAAACTCAACAGATTGGGCTGTGTCTTAGAATCATAAGTCCTGCTCTATCAACATCAGCAATTTTATCTTTTTACGATGGATCGAATAATCTTTTCTGATAAAATGAGATACTCAAATGATTTATAAACAATCCAGTGCTAAGCAAATCATAAGCTTGATCACAGATAATCCATTTTGTCTGGGCAGTGGGAAATGCTTATTAAAACAGAATCTGAATTAAAACTGTCTGGGTTTTGAGTCTTCCATCTGATCTTGAATAAACTACTTTGCCAATTAAAATCAAGCATTTCCAGAGTGCATGGGTGGCTAAGTTGGTTAAATGTCTGACCCTTGATTTTGGCTCAGGCCATGATCTCACAGTTTGTGACCCCCATTGGGCTTTGTGCTGTCAGGGTGGAGCCTGGTTGGGATTCTTTCTCTCCTTCTCTCTCTACCCCTCCTCCATTCATAAGGATACTGTCTGTCTCTCAAAGTAAGTAAGCAAGCTTAAAAAATAAATGAAATAAATTATTTTCATGTTCAGAATATGGATACCTCCATTATATCATAGATATGGTAAATATAATTTAAAAACAGAATGCTTGGCACATTGGAAAATACTATTAGTAAAAACATTATTAATTACTTTAATAAAAATTATCTCTCCAATCTTATTAAAGCTTAAAACACTGTATTACAACTTATTATAAAATTTTGAATTTATTTACATATTCTTAATTCATTAATTTCAAAGGAAATTGAGAAAGGAAATTCAAAGTATCTTAATTGACCTCAATAGATTCTGCTTCTACCATAAAAAAAATTTCAATCAGTATACAGGAAAGGTGGTTTTTATGTTTGTTATTGTTCATGTTTGTTTCGTAGAGAGCAATCCGAGAAGAACTCATTTCTTAAATATTAGATGTAACTTGTTAAAAATCTGCTTGCAAACCTTTGACAGCATTAAAGGTCGTTAACATTGCTAATTGTAAGGCGTCACAGGAATGGATATGATCAGGAGCATAAATGAGTGAGGAATGACGCTTTGATTCAGCTTTCAAAAAAATGGAAGAGGATGAGTGGTTTTCTCCCCACTTTAGTTAGAAACACACACACACACACACACACACACACATTCACACATATATTTAGCTCTCTATGTGCAATGTTTATTAATAGACAAAATACGTTGTAAATAAATGGGTTCTTCATCAGAACCTAGTGTGCACTTTCCTTTGTAATTGAAAGATGTCTCTCATGGTGTGTCATGTATTAAATGTGCAATTCAGTTTGGGGACGTATTGAACTCATTCATACACTCATGTAGTGCCAGGAAGAAATTATATTATTACATTTTCTGAGCTACATGATGAGCCCAATGTATTCTCAATCACTGAGACAAAACTTCGGAAGTCTTGGGTCAGTTGGAGAGTTATGACAAGTTCACCAGCAAGTGTGTATGGCGAAAGAGCATTCCTCAAGGGAAACGCAGTAATAATTATGTGTATGTGTTTACAGTTAAGTGTAAATCATACTTTATTTTCATGAATTTAATGGTTATTATTTTATGAAAAATGGAATTATTTATTAATGTCTCTCTTAAAGCAGAGAAATTAATTTGTATTATACAACTACTATGTGCACTTAGCACAGGCATTTTCTTTTATTCTTCCAAATACACGGGTATTGCTAAATGGTGCTCACCGAATGAGTTGCTCAAAATCAAATAATGAGCAATTCATAGAATCATGGTTTATATATGTATTCTTTTCTGTAGCTTGATTGCCATACAATTGACATAAAACTGTATATATTTAAAGTACACAATGTGATGATTTGGTGTATGTACACATTGTGAAATGATTACAGAAATCAAGTTAATGAACATGTCCACCAACTCACATAGCTCCATTTCTCCCCCACTTTGATGAGAATGCTTAAGACCTACTCTCTTTGCAAATTTCAGGTATAAAACCCGCTGGCAATAACAATTCTTTTTTTGATGAGTTTGTTGTTATGAGCTTATTTCTGTATATTAGTTACTGTAAATAATGCTGCAATGAACATTAATGTGCTGATACCTATCCAATATATTTATCCAGAAGGGGGATTGTTGGATTCTTGGTTGTTCTATCTTTAATTTCTCAAGGAATACTGTTTTCTATCGTGGCTGTACCAATTTACACTCCCACCAATAATGAGCGAGAATTCCCTTTTCTCAGTATTCTCACCAATATTTGTTATCTATAATAGTCATCCTAAGAGGTATGAAGTAGTTTTGACTTGCAATTCTCTGATGATTATAGATGTTGAGCACCTTTTCATGGTCTTTTCATGGACCTGTTAGCTATTTGTATATTTTCCTGGGAGAAAAGTCTATTCATACAGTTTACTGATGTTTAAATTGGATTTTTTTTTTTGCTATTGAATTGTAAGAGTTCTTTACATTCTGTAGACATAACAAATGGTTATGGTTTATAAATATTCCCTCCCAGTATTTTCTTAAATTTTCTAAATGTTTTATTCATTTCTCAGAGAGAGAGAGAGAGAAGGAGAGAGAGAGAGAGAGAGACAGCATGAGCAGGGGAGGGTCAGAGAGAGAGGGAAACACAGAATCTGAAGCAGGTCCCAGGCTCTGAGCTAGCTGTCAGCAGAGCCCGATACAGGGCTCAAACCTACAAACCATGAGATCATGACCTGAGCTGAAGTTGGATGCTTAACTGACTGAGCCACCCTGGCGCCCCTCTCCCAGTATTTTCTGATTGATTTTCTTTCTGGATGAATTATCTTGTTTAAAGTAGGGTATGGAAATCTAATACTATTAAATTGCTATCTATTTCTTCTTCACTTCTGTTCATATTTGCTTGATAAATATGGTACCCCAATGTTGGATGCATATATATTTATAATTGTTGTATCCTCCTAATGAATTGACTTCTTTTATCATTATACACTGACTTTTGTTGTCTCTTGTTATAATTATTGAGTTACAGTCTATTTTGTCTAATATAAATATAGTTACCTCTGTTCTCTTTTGGTTTCAGTTTGGATGGAATACCTTTTCTCTCCCTTCATTTTCATCCTACGTGTGTTCTTAAAGTTGACATGAATCTCTTATAGATGGCATATGATTAGGTGTTTTAAAAAATCTGTTTAGCCATTCTATATTTTTTGATAGGATAATTTAATCCATTACATTTAAAATAATTATATATAGGTAAGGATTAACTCTGACCATCTTATTTATTGTTTTGGGGAATGTTTTAGTTCCATTGCTCCTTTTTTCTTCTCTTACTGTCTTCCTTTTTGATTTGATGACTTTTTTTCTGGTAGTATGCTTTTATTTCTCTTCATCTTTTGTGTATCTACTATAGGTCTTTACCTTGTGGGTAACATGTAGCTTGTGTAAAACATCTTCATTATAACAATCTATTTTAAGCTTAGAACTTTCATCACATAGAAAAACTCCACCCTTTCCTCTCACATTTTATGATTTTGTTGCCATGATTTAAATATTTTATATTGTGTATTCATTTACAAATTATTGTAACTATCACTTGTTTTAATGTCTGTCTTTTAAACTGTATACTAGAATTAAGTGATTTGTTTTTTAAAATTTTTTAACATTTTATTTATTTTTGAGAGAGAGAGAGAGAGATTGAGAGCAAGCGAGCAGAAGAGAATCAGAGAGAGAGGGAGATACAAAATCCAAAGACAGGCTCCGGGCTCTGAGCTAGCTGTCAGCACAGAACCTGATGCGGTGCTCAAACCCAGGAACTGTGAGATTATGACCTGATCCTAAGTTGGATGCTTAACCAACTGAGCCACCCAGGAGGCCCTAGAGGTAAGTGATTTAAAGCACCATTACAATATCAGAGTATTCTGATTTTGTTTCTATATATATATCTTTGGTAATGAGTTTTACACTTTAATACATTTTCATGTCACTAGTGTCCATTTCAACTTGAAGAATGCACTTCAATATTTTGTAAGGCAGGTCTAACTGTCTGGAGAAACCTTTATCTCTCCTTCATTTCTAAAGGACTGGTTTGTAGGGCACAGCATTTTTCTTTTTAATTTTAACTAGCCAATATACACAGCTATTGGTTTCAGGAGTAGAAGTCAGTACACCCAGCACTCATCACAAGTGACCTCCTTAATACCCATCACCCATGTAGCCCATCTTCCACTCACCTCCCTCCATCAACCCTCAGCTTGTTCTCTTTCATTAGAGTCTCTTGTGGTTTGTTTTAGATTAAAGTATTCTTGACTTTCAGCACTTTAAATGTATCATTGCCCTCTCTTCTGGCATGTAAGGTTTCTGCTGAGAAATCTGCTAGTATTCTTATGGGAGTTCCCTTGTATGAGATCAGTTTCTTTTTCCTTGCTGCTTTCAAAGTTCTCTCTGTTATCTTTGTTTTTTGATAGTTTTATTACAATGTGTCATAGTGAAGTCCTCTTTGGCTTGTATCTGTATGGGGACTTATGAATGTCATGTACCCACATGCACTCACAGCAGGAATGAAGTACTTAAAAAACAGAATAGTAAAAATAATCTATAGCTATCATAGTCACAAACATATAAAAAATTTCTCTCACTTTTAAAAAAAGTCAGATTTTGTCTGTCATTGTATCTTGATCTATACATATTTACTTGTAGACTATTGGTTTGAATCTTTTTTTCAGGGAAAATCATCACCATAATAATTTAGAAACTCTGAAGTATTGTTTAAGGGGCCACATTTTCCTCTGTGTTTTCTTGGGAATTTCTTGTCTTTTGTTTCCACAAATGCCAAAGCAGTTCTAGATGCCAGCCTAGCTTTCCTCCATCTTTGGTACCCCTGCTGAGGGATGGTCTGCACCAGAGTCTCTCCTTTGAATCTATATCCTGCCTTTTCTGATATCTCATTTGTGCAAGTAGACTCTATTTCTTCTTTATTTTAAGTTCATCGTTCCTGCTGACTGTTTTCTCTCAGGATGTAAGCATATTTGTGTTTTACTTTTTCTTCAGGTTAAAATAAATAAGGCTTCCCATGAACTTATGTTTAGTTTATTCACTTCAAGGTCAAGCTCCTGCATTCTGGGAGTCTCTTGATACATATAAATTATGTGTTTATCACACAAAATTCACCCTTTAATTAACTTCACATGAGATTCTACTAGCATTTTTAGTGTAAAAATTTTTTTAATTAATAATGTCATTAAACTTCTAATTGCTAAATTCATTGGATGCTTCTGCCTTTTCCTTCCACTCTAATACATCCGACACTACTGAGCACCTTCTATGAAGAGTCACACATTATAAATTAGCCTTTCACTGAGGGGGAAATAACTTACACAATGACTATGTATGAGCACATTGTTGTATGAATTGTTCCTCAAAATATCTCCCTGGTATTGAATTACTAGTTCTCTTTGGCATTACTGACTAATATATTCTCCAAATGTATTCTCCCTTATCATGTTTCTATCACTTTTTGATCCTAAAGTTCTAGGCTAGGTGTGGTCTGGAATTATTTATCTCTACTCTTCCCTCCCAATTGATCCGAGGATTTAACATGAATCCTACTTACAAAAGACTCCTTCATCCTGTAAGTATGTTTTCTCATTTGCCGTGATTAGAGCATTGCACAGTGGAGTACAATCACCAATTCTGTTTCTTTTTGATATCCCCAAGGAGAAATGCCCAGGTCTCTTTTTGTTTTGTCAATTTCTCTATAAATAACGAGACAATAGTTTGGATAACATCAAAAGCAGCAGCAATAATGGTAACTCTAAACAGGTGAGGTAACACAGTGTTCTAAATTCTTAAAACAGTGGAGTTGATGGTTTCCCCAGATCAAGAAACTGAGTTTCCTTTTTTCTGGCTCACCTTGAAAAGTAAATTATATGAGGGCAACGTCATTTTTGCATGCAAAGCGTTACATAAAAATATTTTTGTCTCCAAGAAGGTGATCCTGACATTTGCAACAGCATGGAAGAAACTGGAAAATATTATGCTAAACAAAATAAGTCAAGAATGGAGAATGGGTAGATGCCTGAAGTGTACAAAGTTGCAGCTATATAGAATGAAAAAGCATAAAGATGTAAAGTATAGCCAATAATACTGATAACTACAGTCAATAATACTGTATTGAATACTGGTAATTTGCTAAGAGAATAGCTTTCAGATGCCCTTGCGACACATACACACAAATATGTGAGAAAATGAATATGTTAATTAGCTTGACAGTAGAAATAATTTCACTATATACATGAATAACAAATCATAATGTTTAAATATATATAAGTAAAAAAAAAAACAAACTTTGTAGATAACCCCCTTTCATCAGACAATATAGTCTAGCTAGCTTGCTCTCCTATAGGTAATGTTATTATAAATATACAATTTTGGTGCATCTGATTCTCCATTCAAATATACAATTCAATGACAGTAGGAAATGATGGTAGAACACAAAGTTAACTTTTTAATAATTTAGTATATACAAAATGACATTTACATGTCCTCTACTGCTTTTATTTTATCTTAGTGAATAAAAGCACATCTGAGAGTTTATGTGTATATGGAAGCAAATTTGAGTGTCTACAGATTGGCTTCAATTATTCATGGGCAATCTCTGTCCAAAGGTTATTTTCCAAGCTTTATTTTGATCATTTTCATCATTCAATTCTATTTCCTTTAGGCAAGTTCAAAACTAAATCTTCATAGGTTGAATCAAAATAGTACCTTCCCTCTGCCGCATTTCTTTTCTTTCTTCTGCCCTTCTTTCCTCATCTCATCCCTCTTGCCCATCCCTCCAACCTTACAAGCTCCAGACCACAAGTTACAAATAGGAGTTTTGCTAGTGCAACTGTTTTATAGATAGAATGAAGTTAGGGGTAGCAGGCATTCTAACTTGAAAAACAAAGTTCATTTTTATGTGAAAATATGACTGATTTATCTGATACGTAACACTACTTAGATATTTTTAGGCTGGCCTAAGAAACTAGCCACTTCTACGTTGCTTCTCTTGTAGAGTAGCTTATAAGCTTCTGATAACTATTAACCTTTGAGACTCTCCTGTGAATCAGCACATACTGTTTCTTTATATGGAACTCCAAACTTCTTGCTCATCGCAACACTAGTTTCCTCTCATCTTTCAGGACTCTTCAATGCCGCTTTTATTGTTGACTCGATTCTTGCTTATATATTTACTGGCTTTGAAATGTATCCCAAAAGAACAAAGTTGGCTCAATGCATGACTTTCAATCTCTCTAGAAAGCATAGCACTTATTCAATTTGTTAACTTAGGAAAAACAACTGAGAGGTGAATTTATTTGTGAGGGAGCTCATATATTTATGAAGATACATTTGTTCTTGACAGGTTATTTTCTGCAAAGTAAGATGCAGTGTTACTTCTGTCTTCAGACCTGTATGCAAAAGAGCTCTTTCTGGTCTCAGGACTAAGGGCTGCCATATAGCTAGGAAAGATATGAGAGAGATTTTTTTTTTCATTCTAACTTCTGATTCTTTAAACATTTTCATAGGCAAGGATAATAACCTTCACCATCATGGGTACTGAAATAGCATATAGATAAAACTAAGTTATTTCTCTCTGTGAAAGAACTCTAGTTTAGCAGAAAGGCAGTGGGTCTCAAAATCAAACACTGCTTATACTCCAGCTCTAACATGCACTGGATACGAGATAATTGGCAACTATTTAACCTCAGTAGGCCTCAATGTCCTCTTATGCAATATTGGTCCTTCTTCATACATTTGAACAACTTTTGGAACTGTCCTATATAATCATGAGCTATGGATGTGGTGGATAGCTTTCTCTCCAATATGCTCTTACAGTTCTGTGTAACTCTCCATTATAGTGTAATTACACTAGCTTACAGTGACTAGCTCTGCTGGAATATAAGCTTCCTTTATGTAGGGGCTATGTTTTACCTTTGCTCTTTATTATTAGCACCTACCATAGTACACATAATGGGCCCTCACTGGATATTGAATGAGAAAATTAATCCCTCTAGGAATAGCCCCATTATTTCCATTATAAGCTGAATATTCACACTTCATCCTGAAACACTAATGCAAGATGAAAAGAAGAACTTTTACAAATTCATGGATCAACACTGCTCACATTTTAAATTCATTTGGACCAAATCTGAGTAAGGAAATATAAGAAATTAAAGAGTGATAGGTACAAGTGTTGAGTAGGTTGTCATCTAGGGATTTTAGGAAATCAACAGTCTCAATTAATCAAGCCCTTAAGATCAGTAAAGGTGACCCTGAGTACAACCTACTATTGTGTGACAGAGATAATGTGATAAATTTGACTCTCAAATAATTCTCTACACACACTACAGCTCTTCAATTGGTTTTCTAAGAATTATTGGACACCAGCTAAGGAAGATGATGAAATAAAGCAATATGAGCTTCATCTCTCATCCTTGCTAAGCCTACTTACAATCTCATATATAAATTACTGAACAGAGACAAGACCAAAAGAAGAGAAATCAAAGTGTTTAGAAAATCTTTAATGATATATACCATCTACTGAAGAGTTGGAAATAGAGGAGAGTTTTGCCTTTTCTGTAATTTGTCATTTATAGGCATAGCATATACTGAGCATTTTGGAAACATTATATTAAAATGTGCCAAAAACTACTGAACACCATTTGTTCTTTCTCTTTTTAACATATAAAGTATTATTTATACAGTCTTCATGGTAGTCCCAGTATAATCTATTGAATGTGGAATATTTTACCAACAAGTCCTTTTGTCATTATTAGAGTAATGGCTTTGTCTTATGAGATAGAATTCTTAAAATGTCAAGCATATAAGGAAAACCCAAGAAACCAATTTTTGGTGGTGCAAAATCGAGACCTTCTACTAAAAAGTCTTTGCAAATGTTTCTTCTTGTGTTTGGAGGGTCTGCACCCTAAAAATATGTATTAGCATAGTATGATGTTTTCTTTTGAAACAAACTTTATTCCAGGGAAAATACACATTAAATCACACTGACTGCACTTTGTTAGACATAGCAAACTAATGTAAATAGTGTAAAATGCAAATGAATTGAAAAAAAAAAACTAGAGGCTATTGATTGTGGGAAAATGAAAACCAATATATTTTGTGTTTTAAGAAACATGTAGTTCTAGAGAGGGCAAGATGGCGGAGAAGTAAGGAGCTCCGTACTTNTGGATGTGGGGGGGAGGAGGGATGGGCATGGAGGAGGACACTTGTGGGGATGAGCACTGAGTGTTATGTGGAAACTAATTTGGCAATAAACTATTTGTAAAAAAAAAAAAAAAGAAAGAAACATGTAGTTCTTCCTGTAGGGAATGTGTTTTACCTCTCTATGGCAAAGGAGTGAAAAACAAAACAAAACGAAGAAAAAGAATATAATAGTATAGGCACATAGGGCCATGGAATTGTAACAATAAACTAATGGTATCTAACAAATCACCAAAACTTAGTAGCTTAAAATAAGAATGATGTAGCTTATCCAGAGTTCTGCTGCTCTGCTTGAAGGTGTGCTTGGGCCACTAATAAGGCTGTAAAATCTAACAAGTTGGCTGGGCTGCACAATAAAAATAGTCTCATTCACATGTTGGTGCTAGCGGTAGGCTGGGCCATTTGTCTTCAATAATTTGGTCCTAGCCTGGCTTTTTAGTATGTTGACAGAATTGCAAGGAGGCAAGCCCCAAGGTGCAAGTGCTATTCCAGCCTCTGCTTATGCTATGCTTGCTGATGTCCTATCAGCTGCAGCAAGTCATCTGACCAAACCCAGGACCAATGTGGCTGGGAATTACACTATATACATATATATATATGTATATGTATATGTATATATGTATATATATATACACACACACACACACACATTAATATATTTTTTTAAGATTTAAAAATTATCTGACATGTTTGTCTTCTAAGCAAGCCTCATGCTTCTGTGCAAAGAGCACAGGGAAGCTGAGAAGAGCTTTAAAAATGTGCAAATCCTGAGCCTCACTCCTTTTCTGCTATAAAGGCATCAGAGAGTCTTCATTTCCTCTTTATGTGTCTAGAGAGGAGAATTTTAGCTTTTCTGTCTTTTCTTTTCTTGCTTCCCCTCCTCCTTTTAATTTTCTTTCCCCTTCCTTTTCTATTTCATGTCTGTCATGTCATGGTTATCAGCTGCTAGTAATGTTCAATGATGCCAAGCTGTACAAGTCATGAACTGTGAATTCCCCCTTGTCTTGTATCAGATATCTTTCTACAGAGATATCTATTTCAATGGAATTGGGCTTCATCTCTCAACACTGCATAACATGTTCTGTTGGTAGTAGTTAGGAAGACATTGGTCAGTTTTTCTTATTTACATCTTGCTCATTCTACACCACGGATATCTACTTTCCCCCAGATACACACCCTACCCTTCTAACAGTGCCGCATTTGTTCACCATTCTCTTTTACATGAACCCTCTCATCTCTTAATAGGTCCAGTGTGCCCCACTCTACCCTTCTGAGGTTTGACCTTCCTGGGCATGTGTGTTCATCTTATGGATTTCCAACTGACATTTAAAAGTCAATTCATCCAAAAGAGGACCCATTTTGCCTTTATCATCACATCCTCATCACACCAAAATTAGTATCCTAAATTCTTGATTTCAAAGGGCAGTGATATTAAGGAGTCATCTCTAATTGAGCCTCCCACAGACCACCTTCAAGTCCTGGAAATTCTTCCTCTATATTTCTCCATTTTTTTCTTTTCTTTTTTTTTTAAACTGATTTTTCTCTTAAAACATTAAAATTTTTCTCTGAGAGTCTCATCATTTTCTCCTTACTCTTCATTCTCTAATGTTCCCCCTTTAAATCCGTCCCATACGTAACTGCCAGATTCATCGTTCTAAAGCTTAGTTTTGTTCACCTCCTTTCACTTTGCTCTCTGCTGCCTACAGCAAACAAGCAAGTAAACAAAATAATCAAAATAAAATGTTCTACAACCCTGTACCTGAATCCAAACCACCATCTCCTATTAATATTTCCAAGGTTCTTAAGCTTCTGTTTTCTTCATCATCTCATCACTTTACCTAAGCTGTTCTGTTTTCTCAGCCCAGGTTCACCCTAATCAGACAGTCACTTTCCCTTACCATCATCAGCACAAAGTTCCACTTCCATCGAGCATTATGTTACCTAAGTTTGCTAAGGATTATTGGTGCAAGATAATGGTATAGTTACCAACATAATGTATTACTGTGGTTTGAATATTGGTGTTCCCCCAAAATTCATATGTTCAAATCCTAAAGCCCAAGGTGATAGTATTAGGAGGCAGAGACTTTGGGAGATACTTAAGTCTTGAGGGTGGACCCTCATGAGTGGAATTAGTTTTCTTCTAAAAGAGAAGCCAGCACTCCCTCGTCCGCTTTCTCCATGTGAGGGCACAATGAGAAGGCCTTGGCTATGAACACTCATCAGAATACGACCATGCTGGCACCTTGAGTTTAGAGTTCCCAGTTTCCAGAAGCATCAGAAATAAATTTTTGTTGTTTATGAGATACCCAGTCAGTGGCATTTTGTTATAACAGCCCAAATGGACTCAGACACATACCAAATTATATTAGGCTTTGCTGGATGCCAGGAATGACTTATTAGACACTTTTTTTCCCTAGTAGTCTGACCTTTTACTGCATTTCTGAGACCCTTATCTAGACTTCTATAAGCTGCACCAATCCTCTCAAAAATAAAATTCTTCGTGTTTTTTTCCAAGTGTAAATTTAGACTTCTGAGACCAATGCTCATTTGGGACCAATGGCACCCGTTCTCCTCAGAATAGAATTCAAGTTCCCTGGTCCTTTATGAGCCAGCATCTACCTACCCATCAACTCTTTTCTTTTCTTACAACCCCGTCATAAGTTCTTCTCCCAGTGATTACTGAAATGGATGCATTTTTTTTCTTCTGAAAGTACCATGCTTTCTTTCCTCTGAGGATTTGCACTTGCTGTGACTTCTATCTGTAACATGATATGCAGTTTTCCCTGTCTCAGTCCGTAACCAGCTCACACATCATTTCCTAAAAGATTTTCCTGATTCCCCATCCATTCTGACCTCGTCTGTCATCCATCTTCTCTGGAGTTGTAGTTGCCTGGTCAGACATTGATCCTACATAATGTCTTCTTGCCTATTCCTGTTAAGTAGTAGATAGTGTGATTGTCCCTGAGAATTGACACTATGTCTTATTTTTAATTGGTATGACTCTGCAGTCCCTATCAGGTGCAGAATAGATGATCAACAAAAGTTTTTTAATAAATTAATTATTATTAGAGTTTTGATTTGCATATGATGGGACCACCTAATTCACTTTATTGACCTGTTTCCAAATATTTTTGAAAGACAATAAAAGCATGTATTATACCATATACTAATTTATACTTTAAACTGGTCATAAGGATTTATTTTCTCATGTTTGACTGATGCTATCATATATGTACTATTCATTTTTGATCTGGTTTAAAAAACTATGCATCAGAATATTGAAATAGTTGGTAAACTAATAACATTAATAGTTACTGAGTTTGGTAAACTCATCCTGTGCCTTTGTTTTTACTATGAAATCAGGAAGTACGAGAAGTTGTCTTATACAACATTAGCAGCCAGGATTTTAGAAACACTTGAGAAGGAAAAAATATGGTTTACAAAGTAAAGTGACAGTTCACTGAATTACTTCCTTTCTCATTGGAATAGCTTATTCTTGCACCTTTAAATTTCCCTTTGCTAAGCCATGTTCTCTGCTTAACTATGGTATCATTTAGTGCTTGGAACTATTTCTCCCTAGACATTTGTCTCTTAACATAAACAATTAATTCAAAGGCCACTTTGGAATGTGCCCAAGCTAGTTATAAGATATACTAGAAAAGGAGCCTTAGTATGTCCCGTGTCACTTTTCCCATTTGTAGAGTTGAGTAAGTCAGCAATTATGCTTCAAAAAATCATTCCCCCTCTCAGAGATCTAAGTACATCTACCCAAAATCCATTTACATTCTTCTCTTTTTTTAAAAATAATTTTTTTTAATGTTTTTTATTTATTTCTAGGAGAGAGAGAGAGAGAGACAGCGTGAGCAAGGGAGGGTCAGAGAGAGAGGGAGTCACAGACTGAAACAGGCTCCAGGCTCTGAGCTGGCAGTCAGCACAGAGCCCGACGCGGGGCTCGAACCCACGAACCGCGAGATCATGACCTGAGCAAAAGTCGGACGCTTAACCGACTAAGCCACCCAGGCGCCCCCCTTTACATTCTTCTCATATTGGATTTCTTCCATGAGCCTCATCTAAATCTCTCACGTGGCACCTATAGGAAACAACCCAAATTCTTCCTAAAATTTGGCTTCCCAAATGCTGACTGCTAATCCTTTTGGCAGTTATATGGTCCAGTGTTTATGAGCACAGTGTCATCCAAAATTCCACTATTTTTACATGGCTACTTTTTAACTCATCCTATTATACTGGCATCTCAGATTTCTTACCTTACAATTAAAGCCCTTAGAGTTTCTATGAGGGTCTGACCCCACTCTTGTTGCTTTTTCTATCCTGCACAGAGATGCCACTGGGCTGTGCCTCACAAACTGGTCTATGATGAAAGTTTCATATGTCTGAGTTAAAAACAAAAAACAAAAAATGAAAAAACAATATACCTCAGAGTTTTCCATTAAGCTGATTTGGTTCACTTAATGTATATTCTTTTCTTTTGAGATAATGTCTTTTCCTATGTTCTTTGTATTACAATACCATTTGTCCTATGAAATGATGATGACAGTAGACAGAAGTTAATTACTTTAAAATGTCATTACTTGGAAAATCAAAATCCTTAAAACTTACTTTTCATCCCCAAAACATGTTTTGGAGATACTTACTTGCCTGTGAAATTCAAAAGATTAAGACTTATTATGAAAAGCAGCAGTGTTTGCTTAAGGTAAGATTTGTGGCATTTGGGGCACTCTCTGGCACTTTGTACATATTACTCCTTCTAATACTCATGGCGTCCCTGTGAGATACTATTTTTAGGTCCATATTACAGATGAAAAAACTGAGGCTCAAAGGAGATTTATATCTTTTCTACAGTCAGAGGGACAATCAATACTAGAGCCAGGTTGTGGACTGAAGTGGTTTGTGCCAAGCATGTGCCTTTCAATTTCTATACTAAACTGCTACACTGCCTTTTTTTTTTTTTTCACATACTTCTCTTGGGTACTGGTTTATCAGGTGATTCTGTTAACTACTCCACTGACGCTGTAGCTCCTTGCTGACACAGGATCTCTAGATACGTGGACCAGCATATATTCTTCCTTTATAAGCAAACTATACAACCTCTCTGAGGTTTGGTTTCCTATAAAATACATGAACCAGAAATATGAATGTCAATACCCAGAGGTGGCATGAAAGAAGAAATGTATTTGAAGCTATTAAGACAGTTTTGAAAGCACAGAATCTCTATAAATGTAAGCTTTCCCATTTCAATCTTTCCATCTCATATCCTCTACTGAACTTACCTTGAGGCTAGAAAGCGTCTCTTTCCCAGATACTGATCCTCCCTGCAATCTCTATTACTTTCTTTTTACCAATCAGTGTTGGAGCTGTCCACATATAAAATATGGCTCTTTTTCCTACCTACATTTTTTTTTACCAAAAATAGATTAAGATAACAGCCACAATGACAATAATATTAACACAAATGATGGTTAACATTTATAGAGCGTCTGAGCCACGTGTTCAGCAAAATATCTTATGTACTCCTATAATCTCATCTAATCCGCACAACCAATTCACCATCACGATTCTCAATTTCACAATGAGAAAAGTGGACTCAGAGGAGTTAATACCTAACCCCATGTCATCCAGTTGATGAATTACATAAGGTGGATTTAAAGTCAGGAAGTCAGACTTTATAATCAAGATGTGCAATGAGAATGTCTAAAATGTCATTGGCTGGTTTGTGCTTTTTGTGTAGTTTTAAAAATAGGACTCTTGAGACTTGGTTTCCAGATTATACTTAGCTGTATAGTACTGGGGTTCGGCTGCATTTTGTAGTCATTTTTCCAAGGACTGGAATCTTATTTATAATCCTCAGTTGTCTGCTGACAGATTTTTCCAATGCTGACTATAGCATCAATCACTGCATGTAACTTGGCCCTGGCTTCTTTGTGCTCATGTTCTGATTGTTCATCAAAACTCCACAGACACAAATGGAAGCCTTAGTGCTGGCAATGCCACTGGATTTTCATATGTGTCTGCTCTTATGCTTTGCTTTTTGACCTTGGCTTCTTTTCCTAATATTAAAACTATTCTTGCTGTTCCTTCTGGAGCAATTCTCTACTCTTATTTTCAGATCTAGTTAGAGATCCCAGGCTTTCTTTCTTGTCTTATCCCGCTACTATCAAATTAGTTTCCTCTTTAAATTGCTAACTTTACATCCTTCATCTTATATCTTTAGATACCCGTTATTTTTGGTCTTATATAAACATGCTATACTTTAGTTTTTCTGGAAATATCATGAAAGCAAATTTATTAGAAATCCTGTATTTCCTGCAACATACAATACGTTTACCTGTGTCTAGTTGTGTTTCATGCACCTCAATGAGCTGGATCATATCTTAGAGTATTTGACACAACTTATCCTGACAATGTCAAGTGATTCTAGAAAAAAGGCTCACAAAATTACCATGGTGGAGTGAAAATACTTCAAGTGAAGTGAAATATTCCTGGAAAAACTCCTATGGAGACCCATCAATGAATCAATGTGAATAGTATGAGATTTAGCAGGTAGTGTATTGATAAAATACTATACTATATTCTTCAGGATATTGTAATAGTTTTGTTAACTCTCAGATTTCTTTAATTAGTAATTTGTATTTATTCTTTTAATTTTATATAATTATTTGTATATCTTATTTTGTATTCATAACATTGTATTATTTTTCTTTTATTTTCTCTTCTTTTCTCTGTCTTTTCTTTTCCTTTCCTTTCCTTTGAGAGAGAGGACAAGCGCTTAAGCAGGGAAAAGGGGTAGAAGGCAGCCTCGACACTCAGCACGGAGCTCAACATAGACCTCAACACAGGGCTTGGTCCCACGACACTGGGATCATGGTCAGAGCCAAAATTAAGAGTCAGACACTCAACCAAATAAGGCACCCAGGCACCCCTATTGTTTTTCTTAAAAAGGAAATAAAAAGTTGTAAAACTTCAGGTCTATAAACCAAGATCTGTCCCTAAAAGCAAAAGACAGAAAGACAAAGTATGAAATATTTTCTCCTTGGGGATAAGCATGGGGCAAGAAAGTGCCTTGTCATTATAGAAACCATGGAGAATAAGATTAATCCTGTTAGATAAAAGGGGCCAGTTTTCAGTTATGTAGGAGGATTAACTGGAAACAGTGGATGAAACCTGAGAAATTGTTCTAATTTTGGATCTTATAAACATAAGAAAATATCTCATTATGTTGGACTGAGAATGGTACATAACTTGTTACCAAAGGCATGAGGTTTTCCATGGATCAGTAAAACCCAGTGAAATCCAGCCAGCCAGATGGAGCTTTCCATCGATTATGACTGTCCTTGTCTTCCTAGGACCCATCTCTATAGGATGCAATGTGTACTACTAGTAAGAGGAATTGAGAATTCAAAGGTTGATTTCATGGGTTGATGATAGAGAAATAATTTTCCTATCACACTAATTATAAAATTATATAATTAAAACAATATAGTGCATATTCTGAAATTTTCAGAAAAAATATTTTAATTAGATCATTTAAAATACTTTATAGTCAAGACACACTCATTTCAAAAACCTTTTCCTCTCTATTGACATAAATCCAAATATTTATTCAACGGTTTCTTTTAGAAATATGGAATCTCAGAACCAATTCAATATTCTCCTATAAATTTTTAAAAGAATTTAGTAGTGGTGCTATAATTTTTATTCCACAAGCTGCCAACATCAGTCCCATCTCATTAAGGCTCTCAAGAAGAGATATAAAGCACTGTAAAGTTGGCTTTAAAAGCTTTATTGCCTAATACCATGTGATTTTACGCATATGTGGAATCTAAAAAACAAAACAAATAAACAAGAAAATAAAAATCAGACCTATAAATACAAAGAACAAGCTGATGATTGCCAGAAAGGAGTGGGGAAAGGGCAAAGTGGGTGAAGGGGAGTGGAAGATACAGGCTTCCAGTTATAGAGTGATAAGTCACAGAAATAAAAGGCACAGAATAAGGAATATAACCAATGACATTGTAGTAGTATTGTATGGTGACAGATGGTAGCTACACAAGTGGTGAACATAGTATGACATAAAGAAAAATTGAATCACTATGTTCTACTACCTGGAACTAATATAATATTGTGTGTCAACTACACCTAAAATTAAAAAAAAAAATTATCTTGACTGTTACTTGTTTTCTTTTGGCCTGTACTATGAAAATGAAAACAGAAAAACATGAGTAGAAATTTGACTTTTCTATTCACTATATTATTCTTTATATAACAAAAAAGGGGACATTTTGATCTCATGTCCTTGATGTCCATAATATATTTTACCACACAATTATGATATTATTTCATGTTTAATCTTAAGTAAAACACATGATCAGTACTTGGCAAAAAGTTCAATATTGAAGAAAATCACAAATAATATGTATAAGAGAGTTGAATAGTAGTGCTCACTACAAAATTTGGAAGTGATTTTAAATTAACCTTTAAAAGAACTTTCATTTATTTGCTCTTTTATTAAATGCTTATTTTTTCCTTTTAAAAATTATATTAGTTTTCAATTTTAATTCCAGTATAGTTAGCATAGTGTTATATTCATTTCACATGTACAGTACAGTGATTCAAGAATTCTACACATTACTCAGTGCTCACCATAAGTGTACTCATAATCCCCTTTACCTATTTCACCCATCCCCTCCACCCACCTTCCCTCAAACATCAGTTTGTACTCTATAGTTAAGAGTCTTTCTTGGTTTGTCCCTTTTTTTCCCCTTTCTTTGCTTGTTTTGTTTCTTAAATTCCACATTTGAGTGAAATCATATGTCTTGCACTCAATTTGTATTTGTCTTTCTCTAATTTATTTCACTTAGCATTATACTCTCTAGCTCTATCTGTGTCATTGAAAATTAAAAGATTTAAATTTTTTATATGGCTGAATTATATCTCTCTCTCTCACATATTCTTTATCCATTCATCTATTGATAGGCACTCGGACGGCTTCCACAATTTGGCTAATGTAAATAATGATACATTAGACACAGAGATTTATATATCCTTACAAATTAGCGTTTTTGTATTCTATGGGTAAATATCCAATAGTAAATGCATATTTTCATACACTATACTTATAAGATACTTTGGCTCTTAATGTTACAAAACAGAACAAAAGAAATCTTAATTTTTCAATGGAGTTCTAGTGAGACATTAGGCACATACACACAAATATAAAATAAATGATTCAAGTGAAACGAATACAAATGAGCAATATACATATTAAAGTACACTCCTTGATTATTACAAATATAAAATGAATACATATAAAATCATATCAAAACATATAAATTCAATTTTATTTTTTTTATTAATCAGATATGCCAAATTTAAGTAGTAGCTAGCCCTGGTTAGGAAGAGGGGAAATAGGTAGTAGCAAACACTCTTGGGTTGCTGGTAACGTGATACAAAATTTAGAGAACATCTCAGGAAACAACAGATGTTGGTGAGAATGTGGAGAAAAAGGAACCCTCTTTCATTGTTGGTGGGAATGCAAACTGGTGCAGCCACTCTGGAAAACAGTATGGAGGTTCCTCAAAAAATTAAAAATAGAATTACCCTACGACCTTACGATTGCACTACTAGGAATTTATTCAAAGGATGCAGGAGTGCTGATTCGATGGGGCATATGCACTCCAATATTTATAGCAGCACTATCAACAATAGCCAAATTATGGAAAGAGCCCAAATGTTCATCAACTGATGAATGAATTAAGATGTGATATTTATACAGTGGAATACTATATGGCGATGAACAAAATGAAATCTTGCCATATGCAACAACATGGGTGGAACTGGAGGGTACTATGCTAAGCAATATAAGTCAGTTAAAGAAAAACATGCATCATATGATTTCACTCGTATGTGGAATTTGAGAAACTTAATAAATGATCATAGAGGATGGGAAGGAAAAATAAGATAAAAACAAAGATGGAGGCAAACCATAAGAGACTCTTAAGTACAGAGAACAAACTAAGGGCTGATGGTGGTGAGGGACTGGGGAGAGGGGAAATGGGTGATGGGCATCAAGGAGGGCACTTGGGATGAACACTGGTGTTATATGTAAGTGATTAATACTGGAATCTACTCCTGAAGCCAAGACTACACTGTATGTTATCTAACTTTAGAATAAAAAAATAGAGAAGGTGTTTTGGCAGTATATATCGAATTTTAAACAGGATCACCTATACCACAGTAATTCCATGTGTAGCTGATTATTCTGATATAGCAGTTACAGTGATAGTTTTATTTGAACTATAAACATTGCAATTTATCACTGTATGTTCAGAAAGTCAGGTTATTTCCTCCTTCTGCGAAGGAAAAAGGAAATCAAATTAGTAATAAACCACTCATCTGAGCTTTAATTTTCTGGAATAGTGATTATCTTAAAACATTTTTTAATGTATTTTGTTATTTCTAAACTTTTGTAATTAAAGTAGTTTGTACCTATTCCTAGAATAAAATGAAACAGAGGAGATGATGGAAGCAAAGACTAAGGAGAAAAAAAATCTTAAAAGGATTTGTAGGAGGTGATTATAGTCATGTTTAATTTTCCCCAATAGTTCTTCAAATCAACTCTTTATACCTAAAATTTCATTAAACCCAATTTGGATTTGTGGGCTAATGGGCCAGTTTACAAATTTTAGAAAATCTAGAACTAGGTAGAGTGTTCTTTGAAGATATTAAGTTAAACAATTGTGAAGCTGTTGGTTTCACTATCTACTGCAAATAAATCCTCAACATGTATGCCTTGTGATTGGTAATAAGAAACAGCTGTGCCTGTTGGAAACTCTTGGAAAGTAGCAACCTGGTGACGGCAAGATAACATGAAAATTGTTCATTTTTAAAACAATAAGTTGGGAACTGAGACAACAATCATAACTACATTGCTGCAGATGGCTTCCACTAATTGGAATAATGCCAATTGGCACTACTGCTCAGCTTGATTAATAACTGTTTACTATGCCACCTGGGCCCTTAAAAAAGGACACTTTATGTTTTTAATGTGGCTGTTAATGTAATTAGTGCAAATGTAAACTAATTCATAATATTGATGGATAATTTCAAATACATTTCTTGTTTTCACTCCAAAATCCTTTTAACATGAAATTGTGTGCTATCAATGCTAAAAAATAAATTAAAAAGTTTTAAAAAAGTCTCCCAGGGCTGCTGACTGCCATTTTAGAAAGTGCTGAGTGACAGCTAAACCAGAACATGTCACCATCAGGGTGACACTACCTCTTAAAACAATGGGGAATTTTTCCTTGTGAGTGGTGTAGTGAAGTATATTGACACACCTCTTCCAGATGGGTGAAGAAATAGATATATTTTGAGGCCCCCGAAACTTGACTGTATGACCTCTGTCTTTTATGTACAATGTTTTTATGAAACTATGATGGTGATATTAATGATGAAATGGTTTTGATAATCTTAAAAGATTATCACATATTTTAATATGTTGAAGACAAAAAAAAAAGAAGTGAAATAACATTTACTGGATGCTACATGGTTCTCACCTACATGATTTATTTGTAAGAGAAGTATCATTGGCTTGAACACTTCCTCAAGAGTTCCACTTTTCTTTTAAAAAAAAATTATATGGAAAACTGTCTCGGGGTGCGTGGGTGGGTCAGTAGGTTAAGCATCCAACTTTGACTCAGGTAATGATTTCGTGTTCTGTGAGTCCAATCCCCTTGTGGGGGTCTGCATTGACAGCTCATAGCTCTGCCCCTCCCCCCACTTATTCTCTCTCTCTCTCTCTCTCTCTCTCAAATAATAAAAAAAAAACATTATGAAAAGAAACTGTCTCATTCCCCAATCCCATGATGGATATCCAGTGTCATTTTTCAATACCCTTAAGAATTTTCTGGGCTCTTCTTTCTCTCCCACCTAAGAAACTCATGTCTTACTTCTAATCATGCTTAGTTGCTCTGCTTTGTGTTACTTTGTTTATCCTCTAATATCTATATCTTACAGACCCCAAGTAAATCCCAAAAGTGCTGCCTCTCCCTTAATGGCTCCTAGCATCTAACAGACATAAGACAATCACTGAAAATGTTGGACAATCAACGAACAGCATAGTTCAAAAACTGAATAGCTTATTAGCATCCTTGTTCTTGGAAGTTTATCTGACATTTCTTACTGCTAATTCCTCATGGCCCAAGTTTTCTGCCTCATCCCTGTTCTTCTTTCACTTGTTGAGCTATTTCCCCCTTTCATTTCTTTCCTTTTTCTTCTATCTTCTTTTCACCCAATACTACCTTTTCAGGACACCTCACTTTTCCTGTCTTCTCTTACAGAAATACTCATACTTCCTTGACAGATCAAACCAACCATCTATTTGTGCATTTACTTATCATCTTCCACATCTTGAGCTTCAACCTATATTTTTACGCTAAAATTTTTACAATCAATGTTTTTCCTAACTAAAAGAACACAAAATCTTACTTAAAAGGGGTTTTCATTAAAAACGTAATTGTTGTATTTTAAAAAGAGGATATCACTTTTAAAATAAGAAACTGAGGCTCAGAGATTAATTAGCTTGTCCATGTCAGAGTGTAGCTGGCAATAGAGTTTGCATTTATATTAGTATGTCTGTTGATATGAGCCCTTGCCCTTGGGTTTTTGTTTTTGGTTGATGTTACTATTTTTTAAAATATGAATTACGTTTAGTCTTTTGGGATAAAGCTGGAATTTAGTGCAATAAGCAAAACAAGAAGACTTAGTGACATCAAGTGAAATTCAGGAAAGCCTGTTGGAGCCAAGATGGTGGCAGGTTCCAGAGAGATAGGGCAAGGAACACTAGACATGCTTTGGCAAAACAAGAAGAAAAGTTTTGAATAAACATAGCATCCACTCAAAAGTCAGATACACTATGACAATTTTTCTCTGTGTAGTCATGATTTACACCTATTTCCTGAAATCCACTAAATTTGATTTCCTACCACAATTTCTATATCATCTGTTTACATTTTGCACAACTGCCTCTTACATATCACATTTTACAATTGACCTTGAAAAACTAGCAATTTACGTTCAGTTTTACTGGGCACCTACTTCTTATAAGAACTAAATCCATTTAGGGGTGCCTGGGTGGCTCAGTTGGTTAAGCGGCTGACTTCGACTCAGGTCATGATCTCATGGTTCATGGGTTTCAGCCATGCATCAGGCTCTGTGCTAACAGCTCAGAGCCTGGAGCCTGCTTCAGATTCTGTGTCTTCCTCTCTCTCTGACCCTCCCCTGCTCACGCTGTCTCTCTCTCTCTTTCAGAAATAAATAAAACATTAAAAAAAGAGAACTAAATCCATTTACACACAAATACTTATTATTTATGTGAGCATGATTTTAATAGTCAAAAAACTGAAAGATGAGCTGACAAATAACTGTACTGTTTTTTCAGGAACTTAGGTAAACACATTTATCTGAAAAACAGATGATTACACTAGGCAAATTCCTCCTTCATAAGACAGTTGAAAGCTCATCAAGTGACTGTTTACTCTTGATGATTTGCTCAGATATCACCTTGCTGTGTTCACCATTTCTAAATTACTATGTCACCATTTCTAAATTACTACTCCACCTGGGTGGAGATTTTGGCTCAGGTCATGATCTCATGACCCCTCATCGGACTCTGTGCTGACAGTGTGGAGCCTTTTGGGGATTCTCTTTCTCCCTCTCTCTCTCTCCCCCTCTTTCTGACCTTCCTTACTTCTCTCTCTCTGTCTCAAAAGAAATAAATAAGCTAAAATAAAATAAATTACTATGTCATGAAGTTTGCCCAATGCTTATAAATTCCTCATCCCACCCCCATATTCAAGGAACCACCTAACCCACTCCATAGTCATCATAAAATTCAACTTTTTCTCTCCTTCTTCTGAGAGGTTATTAAGGTCAGTTGTGGTCCCCTTTAAGGCAGTAAAACTATTAAATCAGCTTTGCTCTATATCGAGTCGTTGTATTGGTATTTTATTGGATTCAGTAAATCCTGAAAACATTTGATCTGTAAATCTCTTTTCAGTTCCAGAAATTACTCTAGATATTGGGAATTTCATGACAAATAAAATATTTTTTCTTGTATTCCCAAAGCTTGTTAGTTACATAGAGATATCTCTATTTGTAGGATGCTTACTTATTTTTCTAAGTCCAGAACCTATCAGAATGCTAGAAAAAAGGGAGACACTTGAATGAGAATGAAAAAAAGGACAAAGATAAGGAGTATTTCATAAAGTAATAAGCAAGTGTATTTTATGTCGGAGGCCATCTCCGGCAGGTCCAGGGGTCCCTGAAGGATGGACGGTGTCGGTGAGAGAGAGAGAGAGAGATAGAGAGAGAGAGAGGCCCGAGAGTCTTTTCTGTCACCAGGCAGGCATCTCCGCTCTGACTGGGGCTCAACTCTATTTTATAATTAAGTGTTTGGGGGACTGCACAGAAGTGGCATTTGCCTTAGACAATGATTTCTGATAACAAACTTCTTTGATATGTAAGAATTTCCCAGAACATAGATTTGTAGAAGACTCATGCATAAACTTTATCAATAGTAATTGAGGTAGGGGATTTAGATGCTTATCTTATGGGGAAGGAAGGCATCTTTAGCATACCAGACAATGATTTAGCATAAAAGGGTGAAGTTACTTTCTCTGTGAGCAGGGATCAAACAGGTCTTTGAGGAAACACCTCTGTTCTCATAATCACAAAAGAAGTTCCTGAATAGGTTCCTCTACAGGGAGCAATCAGCGTATTCAAGGCCAGAATAAGTCACTCCAAATACTTGATAACAAATGCCCTGAGGTGGGGGGCGGCCAGTGCTCCAAGCAGAAACAACTGGGTGGGGGTGGATATCTGCCCTTAACTCTAAATTAGGCTCTTTGTTTCAGGGCTAGACTCAAGCCCCCTTTATTATGTAAGTCTTGGATCTGCAAGGCCCTTAGGAAGAGCCTTTTAACAATCATCCACAATGTTTTCATCTGAAATCTCTTTGGAAAAGGCAGGAATATGCCTTTCCTTATGAACAATCTGTGTGGGGAATATCGGTCTGATCTGGAATATTGTGAGGCCTGGTCAATACCAGCAGCCTCATTTTCAACATGAGCCAGTAGTAGCAGAAGAAGATACCAGTTTTCATTCCTCAGGGCAGGAGCTGTGCAAATGCTACCATTTCTTCGCTGTGACTGTCATCCAGCGAGGCCAGTGCGGCTCCCAGCAATTTTAAAACACTAAATTATTAAACTTCTAACTTTTACTAGTCAATGGTCAATTGGCCTCTCACTCATGCTCAGTAGGATTCACTGAGGTGAAGAATGTGTTTCTTCAGTGACTAGAGAAAAATTTTAAAGCGATCTGAATATAGCTAGGCCAAGAATCCTAAAGGCTATTTGAAATACGATATCTTAAAACTCTTCTTATGAGTAACTATTTCATCATATTTGTTTTCTTATTTAAAAATAATTTTTAAAAGAGTGTTCTGGGAAAAAAAACCCCACAAAGAATGACTTGAAGTAGTGAAAAAAATTTCAAAGAGGCTAGGTGCAGCAAAGAATGTGAGACTAATTATAGAAAAAATGACCCTGTCAATACATGATCAATGTGTTGCCTTCTGATTAACTGTGTGTATCCATTAAAAAACACATTTCACTAGTAGAGAAGGTATTCATGATTGGTTTATGACATAAACCTTCTGCAGCATATATCTGATGGTGGAGCCACATCCTAGTCTCCCCCTTATCTGTGGTTTTGCTTCCTGTGTTTTCAGATGCCCACAGTCAACTGCAATCTGGAAGCAAATGATCTTTCTTCTGATATATGGTCAGAAGGTCAATAGTAGCCCAATTCTATGTTACGGTGCCTGCATCATTCACTTCACTTCATCCCATCGTGTAGGTATTTCATCATCTCACATCATCATCATCTTAAGAAGGGTGAATACAGTACAATAGAATATTTTGAGAAAGAGACCACATTCACATACTTTTATTGTAGTATGTTGTTACAATTATTCTATTTTATTATTAGTTACTGTTGTTAATCACTTATTGAGCGTAGTATAGAAATTAAACTTTATCATATAGATAGATAGATAGAGATAGATATAGATAGATATGAAAAAGCATAGTATATACAGGGTTTGGTACTATCCATCATTTCAGGCATCCACTGGAAGTCTTGGAAGCATCCCCCATGGATAAGAAGGGGACTACTGCTGTCATTTGGCAATCCCGGTATTTTGCGTAGTTTTCAAATCTGTCATGTGCACATAATACCCAGTTAGGAAATGACTCTACAATGAGAAAATGAGAGGCCATAGGTCTGCATGATTTCTCTGCTTGTACATGTGGAGATCTCCAAAGGCACCTTTATAGTAATGAAATCATCACCTTTCATTTATATAAATCCTTTCATTTCAGGAGCTAAGTGTGGTTCAGAAATGCCATCCCACTGATCCTCACAGCTGCTCCTGAAGACACAGACAGAGGCCTATTAAAATGTTAAGTGGGTCTGGTCTTAGCAAATGATAATCATAGTCAACTTGGGGGTAAAGATAACGTTCTTGCCAAAGGAATAAATTTGTATTACTTCTCAAAATGGGAACATTTAGCTAGAGCTCAGACTTTGCCACGTGATTACTGCAATGCCTCATAATCTAAGGATTTGATTAAAGCAGTAGCTCAGAGAGGCCAGACACCACAGCAGCTATTTAATCTATGGGCTGCTCTAAGAAACTCAATTTGTTGCTGAGCAATCCGACATAAATCCTCCTACCACTATCTTTTCATTGTCTCTAGCTGTGTTTGAAGCTAACAGATATAAATATATAAATAGCACATAGAAGTAAATATTAATACAGATATTGGATGAATCACACCATTATTTACTTTCTGGGACCCTTTTAGAAAGACTTCAACTATCCAAATGACTTCATCTAAGGGAGGCTCTGTTGTTTTTGTTTGTTGTTTTATTTTTTAAGGAAGAGTCTGTGGCTTACTAGAAGGTACCTACATTAATTACAAGGTATTCACAAAAAAGGTTACAGAGAGTTTGGACACCTGTGGCTTTTCGTTTTTCTGTAGAATTTTAGAGTATATGAGTGCATTTTTCTTTTAGGTAGAATGTTTATAATCTTTACCAGATTCTCAAAGAAGCTTGTAAGTCTCAAAGTTTAAGAACCACTCTTCTTGAGCTGTTATAGAGTGGAGTCAACTAGTTAAGTTTTAGGGACAAAATATATTTGTCTGCATAACAATAATATCACAGCCAGGTGGCTTAAACAACAAAAAATTTAGTTTATTACACAGCCCTTGCAGACACAGAGCCACTTTTTTAAAAAATTTTTATTGTTTATTTTTGAGAGAGAGAGAGAGAGAGAGAGAGAGAGAGTGTGTATGTGTGTGTGTGTGTGTGTGTGTGTGTGTGTGTGTGTGTGTATGTGTGTGAGCAGGGATGGGGCAGGGAGAGAGGGAGATACAGAATCTGAAGCAGGCTCCAGGCTCTGAGCTGTCAGCACAGAGCCTGATTCAGGGCTCAAACCAATGACCCATGAGATTATGACCTGAGCCAAAGTCAGAAACTTAACCAACTGAGCCACCCAGGTGAAAGAGCTCTCAATAGTGAACAATGGAACAATTTGAGTAACAAAAATAAATAATGATAATATTGGATTATAATCAAAGAACAAACTAAGTATGAATCTTTATTATTATATAAATAAATAATTGAGGTTACGAAGGGTAGAAAGGGGACAAATCTTTCTTACACAAGATTCCCAAAGCATAAGTGCAGATACACACCCATTTAGGTGGTCGAGACTAATTTCCCTCCTCTTGAGCATGGACTGGAATTATCAGCTCATGAAATAGCATATGAAAGAGAAGAACATTAGCTTTACCTTGGAGGAATCTGCCTGATGTGATTTTAAAAATCAATAAATACTTAATAATGTCACCAGTGATCAGTCATATATCCACTCACATGATGTGAAGAAAGTGTTACTTCATATCTATGGTACTCTTTCCCCAAATCGCATAGTCTGATTTTGAGACAATGTCAGGCAAACCCAATTTAAAGGACATTATTCAAAATATATGACCAGTATACTTCAAAACTGTCAAGTGTATAAAAAATAAGAAAAATTTGAGAAAATGTCACAGACTGGAGGACACTAAGGAGATGTAATGAGTAAATGCTGTGAAGTATAACAAACTCTTCAGAAATAGTGGTTATATTTCTATTAGGTAGCTACTGTGGGTTCAGTGTTTTACAAAGGTTTGTTGCAAAATTAAATATATGTTATAAATATTTTAAAACATTTTTGAAGGAAAACAAATAAGAAAACACTACTGTAATTTTTTAATGTTTATTTCTGAGGCAAAGCACGAGCAGGGGAGGCACACACAGAGAGAGATGAGGAATCTGAAGCAGGGTCCAGGCTTTGAGCTGTCAGCATAGAGCCCAATGTGGAGCTTAAACCTTAAATCATGAAATCATGACCTGAGCAGAAGTCAGACACTTACCCAACTGAGACACCCAGGCACCCCGAAGACACAATTGTCAGTTAAGGCATAAGGTTTTACTAAAAATACAACCAAATGCATTTACTAAAAATGCAAAAAATGGAGGGGGGGGAGGACAAACAAATATCTCATGCAATATATCACCTTCATAATAACTTATATTTTTCTTTTATGAACAGTTATTATTGTTCTAGAGGTTGCCATGCATTATTTCATGTAATTCTCATGCCAAATGTAAAAGGTATACACTATTATAATTTTCCATCACATTTTTGGTGAAGAAGCAAGCTTAAATTGGATAAGTCACTTGTTGAAAGAGCTAATAGCAAGAAACTGGACCATGACAATCACCATTGTCTACCACTGTCCCCATTCTCTTTAGGTCTTATGCATTCATGTAATGATGGTGATAATGGTATCAACATCAATTTATTGAATATCTGCAAGACCTTGTAGTAGATGTTCCACTAATATAATTAGATGTAATTTTCACAGAAGAGCTATTATTGTTATCCTCATGTTAGGATTGGAACCACTGAGGTCTGAAAAGGTTTAGTGATTTTGCCAATGACACAGAGTGAGTCAGTTTTAGAGACAGGATTTAAACCCAAAAGCCATGCTTTTGAACCTGAATTTGGGTAGAGTATAGAGAATACAGAATTGAGGGGGGAGGAAAAGTCTTTCACTCTCCAGACAGACATATGAAATCTGCATGGCACAGAGGACCTAGAAGTTCTGCTTGGAGCATGTTGAATTTGCATGAAAAGTAGGTACATAGAATGGTTATTGGGCAGCACTTTAGGCAGCAACTTGATATTGAGTAAGATTTTGCCAATTGAATAATGTTGGAGAAAGTATATCCAGCATCTGTACATCACAGGATCTTGAGAAGCAACATGCATTTAGAGCAATGCAAATACATGCTAGAATTCTTCAAAGCTGTGTAAAAACAGGAGCGACTGTGAAGGAATTTGTGCTTGAAATTCTTCTGGCACTAAGTTTCTCTATGCTTGGCTAGGAGCCTTGGGCCCAGTTTCCTTACTATAAAGCAAGAAAGGTACTTGGTAAATGTATTACTAAGGGATAGCAGAATAAATTATAAAAAATCTAGTTTATTCCATGCTTAGTAAATGTCAACCAATGGGCAAGAGCAATACAAAGTAAACGTGATTACATACAGGTTATAGCTGAGGAAACAAAGGTTGATGTAACTATCATTTAATTAACACAATGCCTACTATGTGCCACGGAATGTCACCACCTCTAGATGATGATCAAGATATACAAAGTTTGTCACCTCAGGAAGCTTACTTTGAAAATACAATTTATGTTGATCTATGGACTCATTCAAATTTGGGTTGAAAATTGGGACTATCATATTTGCTGTATAACTTTGGGCAATTCACTCAACCAATCCAAGTCTCATTTCCTCAGACATAAAATGTGTGTAAAACATTTACTTTATATTGATCTTGACCAAGATTTTGGTGAAATAAATTTATAAATGTATCTTGATCATCACTGAATCCACAGCACCTGGAGGTGGTAGCATTCCATGACATTCAAGACATTGTATTAATAGAATATAGTTATATCAACATTTGGTTATATTTTAGTTTATTTTTAGAGTGCTTTGGGTATAGCAGATGATTGATAATGTAATAAATATGTGTGTAATCAACTTGTTGCCAAGTATATTTAGACATCTGTAATCTCTTTGAGCCCTCTTTTTAACCCTCTGAAGTAGGCCTATCAGAATTATTCTTTTTCAAATACATGGAAATTAAAGAACATATTTTGTGATGTGCCCAAGATCCGATGACTACTATGTATTTTTATTCTGTAAATCCATGTTTCATACTTTTTTCTCACTTCAAGTTCACTTCTTGCTTTCTCCATGTTATAATACCAAACTATTGTTTCCAAACTGGCAGAACTCTTTTCATTGACTGTTTCTTGATTATGAACTTTAAACTCATCAGTCATTCATCATAAGTAGAGGTTCATCTTGCATCACCATTATAATGCATTACACTCTATTATAATTGTCTCTATTCACTATTACATTGGAAGATTCATGATAGTATGTGCTATGTTTTTGGATAGTTATTTATAATTTTTGGAAAGTTATATTTCTTTAGCAACTATTTGTTAAATGTGTGTTTGTTTTCTTTCTGTGGTCACTACTCCTACCTGTTGAAGGCCCCCCACCTAAAAACCATACCACACAGTATGTTAACTAATTGAAATTTAAATAGAAACTTGAAAAAGGAAAAAAAAATCAACTGCTAATATTAGTAATAGAAATGAGTTTACATTGATAGTTATAACAATGATTATAATGTTCAACTAAGAAACCTCTTAGAGTTGCTTAATAAGACAGTGTATTTGCTATATAAGAAACACCCCAAAATGTAGCTTAACACATTTATTATCATGGTTTCTCAGGGTCAGAATAGTGGGTATAGCTTAGCTGTAATTCTGGATGAAGATTACTCACAAAGCTGCAACTGAAGTGTCAGCCTGAGCCATGATAGTCGCAAAGTGTGACTATGGGAAGACTCACCTCCAAGCTCACTCATTTGGCTGTTACCAGTCCTTAGGTTTCTATAGGCTGTTAGCTAGAGAAATGTTTCATATAAGATAGAGTCTTTCCATAGAGTAGCTAAGTGTGTCAGCCTACTATTCCCAGAATGGACATTTCCAGAGAGAAAATGAGAGAGACAGACTTGCATACAAGAAGGCAATTTTGTGGTGATTTAATCTCAGACTTGACATATTATTACTTGTGCTGTATCATATTGGTTAGAAGTCACTAGGTCCTATCCAAATGTAACAAGAAGAGATTATATACACAAGACAATGGACACCAGGAGAGGGGGATCATTGGCAATCATTTCAGAGGCTGCCTACCAGCTCTTTGCCTGTCAGAAAAATACCAGTTATTTTTTTTAATGCTTAAGTCATTGTCTGCTAAGGTTGGCTTTTTCAGATTAAACAAACATTTATGGGTTGAGGAATTCTATTATTTTAACAGTTTTTTTAACACTATCATTACAGAGCTTTTAAAAAAAAACATGGTTCTAGATTTCTGTGGACTTAACATATTGATCATAAATAATAAATAGATAGGACCAAATGGCTATTTGTCTTTGACTTCTTTGATCATGAACTGTGTGATTTTTGGATTTATGTAAGGATACCACTTTATTTCCCTTTGTATTTATAAAAACTAAGCTGGATCTAGTATTATCATACCTGTAGAGAACACAGTAAAACTTGAAACAGAGAGCCGAGATACTACATTTATATTCTTTTATAGAAAATAGACTTAGATTATTTGTAGAACAATTTCTCCCCCTATTGAATTTATAAAGGCCAAGGGTCATCTCATTCAGTTTGACCCACTGGGCACAGGGATGTATCAGTAGGTATCATAAATTCCGTATGTGTTCTTAGAACTGAGCTCACTAGCATGGTTTTTATATACATTACAGTTTCTAGGAATAAGTACTGGCATATCATGGTCCATACAGTTAAAAGAAACATGAACCTCCATTTTTCACAAAACAAAACGAAACAAAACTCTCCTGCCCCAACCCCTTTATAAACTGCCTTTGGAAAGTTACAAGGAAGCAACCAAAGTAATGTCCAGAAGCTTCTAAAATTTAGAATTAGGAAGCCCTTTTCCTTTTCCTCTGCTTTTATTCCCTCTCCCAACCCCCATCTCCAGAGCTGCATGCCATTGTGACTACTGTAAAATTATAATATAATATTTATTTTTCCAAGATAAACTCTGAAATGTGCCATAGTTTGAGAGACAGGAAATCAAGGGCAACAATTAAATTTAAAAAGATTAAAAGAGTTCATGTTGTAAATAATTTGTTGATACATTTTTAGTGTTCAGTAAGAATTTGAAAGGTAAGAAGATTCCTAAATACATAAATCCATCATAAACAATTTTAATAAAATTATTGAACATAGTTTGACCTCTTATACTATTGTACTTCCCTCTACATACCTTAGTCAGATAGACCCCAGTAAGTTTCTCCCTATCCATAGGTAGACAAAATTATGTTCAGTGCTATGGAATAACAGTACCAAAAATTGAGCAATGGGAATTCAGCACCCAGTAATTCTGGGGTTGGGTTAACCCACACCTATATAAAAACTATGAAGCTTTAACAAAATGTTATTTTTTAAAAAGGCAATGAAACTGTAGATTTATAAAAATAGGCAAAAACCAGACGAAAGTCAGCATTTGAATATGGGAATGACATTGGGTGAGATCTGAATATGTTGTAGCTTTTTATCTGAGGGTGGGATATTGAAAGCTTTATATTTACTGGCTGGATATGTCAGATGACAATTTTAGGACTGCCAGACTGGCAGGAAAAATCATAAAATAGAGTCCTAAAGAGGAGAGAGCTGCAGGGAGAGTAAGCTTCAGAATCTGTACTAAACCCTTTCCAAATGCTTACCTGAACACTGAACTACAAATGCATGGAAGATATTCTAAGTGTTAGACAAAGACAGCAGATGGAAGGTGGAAGAACTGAGCAAATATTTCAGATGTTTCCAGGAATAAATGAGATAAAGATTGGAGTGTGAGTCCAACAAAATAAAGTGCCAATGAATTAAAAAAAAAAAAAAAGACAGAAAAGAAAAAGCAAGAAACAAAAACTTTCCAGAGAAATTTAAGTTAATCCAGAGTTTCTACAAATTAATCACAATTTCTGGATATATTTTATGTTACATTGTAGAGATTCTTGGGTCTGTTATATTTCTCTAAAGAGGCTGATATTTTTGTTTTATTAGGTTACACTCAGACTCTCTGTCTTGTCTTTGTTGAACATTTTCAACCTATTTAGTTCTTTTGGTCTTAACTACAAGCTTCATTGATACTGTCTAGTTAGATGCATGTTTCAGGAATCAGCCTGTCAGTAATGTAGAGTTTAGACATAGACTTAGTTTATACACATAATAGTTGTGAATGTCCAAGCTCTGTTCCCTTGTTTTTAAGGTCAGAAAGATGAGTTTTTGATCAGGGGTATAGCTATCCTATGCTCCAAATGGAGCTGTCTTTCAAGCTAAATGTGAAAATTGGAGAATTCACACAGTGCCAGTCCCTACTCCAAGTTTTGACTCATAGACAAAATCTGACTGCTTTGTTCATCCTCCAGAGAGTTTTTGTATCTTGCTCCAGATTTATAGTTATTCCTTCAGGGAGAATTATGTGTTAGGGGCTTACTCTATGGTACTGGAAGCAGAACTCTTATATTCATGTATTTTGGAAACTAAAAGAGGGAATTCTAACACAAATTGGAAAGTCTTAAATTTTAAAATAGATTTTTCTCCCCTATCTTTTCTTAAAGAGGTTTGTTCTGCCATCTCAAATTTTAAAAAAGGAAATGAAAAAAAGAAAGAAAGAAAAGAAAACAGAATCTACTCTAACATTAGCTCTCTCTGAGAAAATATCTCATTGATAGACTCAATACCTTCCAGGTCCAAACCATAGCAGTAGACAGGCAAACCTGGGTTAATTGAAATGAGGCAATAAGAGCAATAGCATACCAAAGCAAAGTGTGGGGATCTCATTTAAAGGGACTAAGGAGGGTTCATTAGAGGGGATGGACTTGCGACAAAGTATTTAATCAGGTATCTGAATATCTAAATTAGCAGGTGAAAGGTAAAGAGCAGGGACTAAAGTTGTAATTGTAAAAGATGCAGTAGTCACTTACGTTTGCCAGAAGAGGACTTTTGGTTGTGTGTTTTTGTTTGTGTTCAGACATAATTACAGAGTGGTCTTTATTTTATCTCCTTGCATTACAGTCAGATAATGACCGTGTCCTACTTTGGTGTTCTGTGACATTAGTTATGTTTGGTATAGCATAGTCATTAGAGCCAGCTAACAAGTCAGGGCTGGGTGTTTGTTTTTGTTTTGTTCTTCTTTTTCAGTAGAAAATAGTAATGTTTTTTAAAGAGAGAAATTATTTGTGAAGCCATGTATTGTACATGGTAATTTTGTGGGACAAAAAGATATTTGTTGTTGATGTTGTTTTCTGTTTNAACAAAAAAAAAAAAAAAAAAGTGATTCTGGCATAGGCTTCCTTTCAGTGTCTCCAGTCAGAGACCATTCCAAAGTTCATATTGAGAAGTTTTCTTTCTTTATTTTCACAGAATGACTTAGGCCTCATAAAATATTTTTGATATGACAAAAGTCTGAGTACATAAGAATTACTCAGTTAGGAGTAGCAAAGGGAAATATAAGTTTTACTCTATTAGCAAGATGTGGGTAACTTTTTCTCTAGCTGGTAAAGTCACATCCTGGTAAGCTGTCAGCTTTCCAGCCTATTATATATATTACTTATATCTCTTCTCTTTCTTTTCTATTAAACTACAGAAGCAATTAGATCTTTGTAGGTCATTCAAAGTCAACTCAAAGAGACTGATAAGGTAATATATATGTTTAAAGACAAGAATCAGTGAAAAATAGCTTATCAATAGTATTCCTTGTGTTTAAGAAATAATGAGAGAAATTCTTAAGGATGATGAAAATGAATATACAAGAACATAGGGAATTATTAGAAGAATAATCGTTACTGAAAACATAAAATGTATATGAAGACATATACAAATATTAAAAAATAAAAGACTACTGATTGCTTAAATAACAAAAGGAGCAATTTGTTGCAGAATTTTTCAAATATGTAACATTATAGTAACTATAGTATTAGAGTTAACAGATAAAGTCCCAACAAGAATGTTCAAGAAAAAAGATAATAGTATTAATTACCCATATTAAGAACAATCCAAGGTTATAGGAGAGATAAGAGAAGACCATGATAATTTTTATTACAGATATATGGCATATAAAATTGCCAAGTTCTTTGAAAAACATGACTTATTAAATCAGAGAAAAGATAATAGAAAATTAATTAAATAATGAATCTGTAACTGAATATCTTCATAAAGATAACTCCATTCTCAAATACTTCACTGGTGAATTCCACCAAATATGTTCAGGAGAAGTATTACCAATTTTAAATAAAATGTTTCAGATTTTATTTTCAGATAGTGGAAAAGGTGTAATAACTTCTCAAATCTAGTTTTTTAAGGCCTACATAACCCTAATACAAAATCTGATATGAGAAGAAAAGAAAATTGCTGTCTAATATTACTCATGAATATAAATGCAGAAAATCTAAATAAAGTATTAAAAAACCAAACCAGCAACATATCAAAAGGATAATACATGATGGCATGTATAACCAAAGTGAATGAGAGGTTTAACAATTGAAAATCAATGTAATTTATCACCTTAGCAAAGAAAGGAAGAAAATCTTGATGATCTTCTCAATAGATTTAGGAAAAGCACTTAATACAATTTAATTTTCATTTATGTACAAATTTTCAATAAATTAGAAATACAATGGAACTCCTCAATCTGGTAAGGAATATCCACCAAAAATTAAATAAAAATACTCACATCATATTAATGCTAAAATGTTAAGTTTATGACAGGGGGACCTGAGTGGCTCAGTCGGTTAAGTGTCCGACTTCAGCTCAGGTCATGATCACAGGGTTCATGGGTTCGAGCCCCACGTCGGGCTCCGTGCTGACAGCTAGCTCAGAGCCTGGAGGCTGCTTCAGATTCTGTGTCTCCCTCTCTCTCTGACCCTCCTCTGCTCACACTGTCTCTCTCTCTAAGAAATAAATAAAATATTAAAAATTTTTTTTAAATATTAAGTTTATGACTCCCTTTTGTCTGAATAATACAAAGATATCCACTATGATTTTGTCATTCAACATTGTACTAGGTGTCCCAGGCAGTGCTATAGAGAAAGAAAAAAAAAGGCATAAATATTTAAAAAAAAGCAAAATATTTTCAGTCACATATGACATATTTTGTTTAGAAAATCCCAAGCAATCTACAATAACTACAATTACTGAATTTACATATTACTAGGTACAAAATATTATTAAAAATTTATTGTATTTCTACATTACCAAATACAAATTTGAAAATAGATCAATACCAGTTGCAGTAGCATTAAAAACATCAAACACCTAGAAATGAATTTAACAAAAATATGCAAGAGTGCCAATTAAACACTAAATAAATTTTTGAAATATTTTTTTTAAAACCTAAAAAAATGGAGGGATATATGATGTTTATGAATTGGTGGAGTCTTTAATGCCAAGATAAAAATCTGCTCCATTTTGGTGTATAGTTTCAACACAATCTTAATCAATATCTCAGTAGTATTTTTGAAGATACCAACAATCTGGTTCTACTAAAGTTATAGAATTATAATCTTGAAATACAGGAAAAACTTGGAGGCTTTAAACATATTTTAAGTCATACCAAAAAGCTGAAATTATTAACACAGTGAGGGATTGATGTGAAATATAAAGTGGGACAGAGAGTATAAGAGTTCATGTGTGTGTTTGTATGTGTTTGTGTGTGTGGAATCACATTTTTTAACTGTTTATTTACAAACAAATTAAGTTTGTTATGAAAAGAAAATTTAGCTAATGAACTGTGCTGAAGCAAATGCTATTCATATGAAAAGAAGTCAACCCTTAAAGCACACTAAACCATAAAATTAATTTAAAATGGAATACAGGTCTAAATATGAAAGTCTAAAATGTTTAGATTCTAGAAGAGAACATTGGAGGATGTCTTTGTTATTTGATATAAAAAATTCCTTAACACACAAGTTAATAGTCTATCATGTGTAGGCATACATATAACATTGTATATTATATATATATATATGTCTACATGCATAGTAAATTTATAGAGCAGATATATATCAGATATATGTATATATCTGAATTTAAAACTTGTACTCATCAGAGTCCAGAGCGCTAACCATTACACCATGGTATCTAAAACTTGTACTCATCAAATTATACCATTAAACAAATGTAAGCTATAACCATATTAAATATTTTCAATACGTATATTTGACAAAACGCTATATCCTTCAGATACAAATATTCTGACAAGATAATAAGAAAAAGACAAAAAAAGAAAAAGAGAGAAACAACCCAATACAATAACAAGGAAAAGATTTTAGCAGGCACTTCACAGAATATATCTAAATCGCCATGAAGCATATTATAATGTGCTAAGCTTCTCTAATCAAGAAAATACAAACCAAATGATATAAAAATATTGTTACACATCTCCCAGAATGGCTAACACTTAAAGTATTACAAAATACAAATCTTTCAGCAACTGCAGCCCCATGGTTAGAAAGAGTAATATGATTCTCAACACACACACACACACACACACACACACACACACACGGGTCTGATTTCAGTTTTTGCTTAAGGTTAGAATTTCAAGTGGCCTTTTATTTTTAATTGCCGAATTTCATTATAAACAAGCATCACACATGCTTTTGGAACTAGGATTCTTCATTGCCTTTAGTTTTTGGTAAGGGCTATCTAGTCCCTAATGTCCATATGCTTAAAATCCTGCTGTATCAAGAACAGCTGTTCCTAAAGATACATGCACCCTTATATTTATAACAGCAGTATTTGCAATAGCCAAATGATGAAGCAGCCTAAGTGTCTATCAATAGATGAATGAATAAAGAAGATGTGGTATACATATATATATGTATGTATGTATGTGTGTGTGTGTATATATATATATGCACACAATGGAAAATTATTTAGCCATAAAAAGAAATCTTGCCATTTACAATGACATGGATGAGCTAGAAAATGTTACGTAAGCAAAGTCAGTCAGTCAAAAATAAATACCATATGGTTTCACTCATATGTGGCCTTAAAAAAACAAATTAGCAAAGGGATAAAAGATAGAGAAAGAGAGAGAGAGAGAAGCTGAAAAACAGACTCTTAACTATTGAGAACAAACTGTTGGTAACTGGAGGGGAGGGGGGAATGGGTGAAATAGGTGATGAGATTAAGGAGGGCACTTATGGAGTGCCTAGTAATGTATGGAACTGTTTAATCACTGTATTTTATACTCAAAGCTAATATAACACTTTATGTTATCTATACTGGAATTAAAATAAAATGTAAAGAAAACAATAGCCTTCCATAATACAAATTAGAATTAAAAGCTTCTATCTTTTGATATAAAAAATAAAAATAAAGTATTACAAATCCACGTGTTGAACGTATGGAGTAGCTGAGACTTTTATACACTGCAGGTATGAGTGTAAAATGGTTCAAACATTTGAGACAATTCTTTAAAAATGTTTTTAAATATTTTATTCATTTCTGAGAGAGAGAGAGAGAAAGAGAGAGAGAGACAGAGAGAGAGAGACAGAGAGCAACAGCGTGAGCCGGGGAGAGTCAGAGAGAGAGGGAGACACAAAATTCGAAGCAGACTACAGGCTCTGAGCTAGCTGTCAGCACAGAGCCCTACATGGGGCTTGAACCCACGAACTACAAAATCATGACCTGAGCTGAAGTCAGTCGCCTAACCGACTGAGCCACCAATTCGCCCCAATTCTCTTTCCCTTATAAAATTAAACCTACATGTATCTGGCAACTGATTACTACTCCTAAGTAAACATTTAAGAAAATGAGTGCTTATGCTCATGAAAGAATATATTAATGTTTATAACGACTTTTCAAAAGTATACCAAAGTGAAAACAAAATAGAAATTACCTGTGATTCTAGCTCTTTCACATGCTAAAAACAGTTTTTAAAAGTGGCAACTTTTCTCACTGCAAATTATTTTCCAACTATATAAAAATGTGCATTGTATATAACAAACATGCACACCACATACACAAACATGCACACCACATACACATGAATGTACTAGAATAACACTTCTTTTCTATATTACATAATGATTAGTTTTCCAATTACAAAGAGAACATTTCTTATTTCTTTAGTAGCTATAAGATATTTAATTATCTTGAATTAATAACCTGAATATTAAAGAACACTTCAAGTCTCTTTCTGATAAATCCATTCTATATTATTTCTTAGAATTTATTATTATTTGATCATTATGCCTTTTGTTCATTGAAAGAGAAAAAAATGTATATATCATTTATGCAAAAAACAAAGTTTTAAATACCCAAAGTATTTAGCAAATTCATAAATAAATATTATTAAGCATGAAGATGATGTTAGATGCTATATCAAAATATAGTAAAGGACAGATTTTTAAAGACAGGAAACTTATTTTGATCTGATTCTGTTCGCAAGCACTTTTTTTCCCTCATACTCTTTCTCTTCTCATAATCAAAGTGGCAAATCTATCAAAACCTGTTTTCTTTTTTAATATTTTTATTTATTTCTAGGAGAGAGAGAGAGAGAGACAGCATGAGCAGGGGAGGGTCAGAGAGAGAGGGAGACACAGACTCTGAAACAGCCTCCAGACTCTGAGATGGCAGCCAGCACAGAGCCCGACGCGGGGCTTGAACCCACAAACCGCGAGATCATGACCTAAGCTAAAGCCGGACGCTTAACCGACTAAGCCACCCAGGCGCCCCTCAAAACCTCTGTTTTTAATAGAGAACCTTTATAGACTTTGAAAGCAAATGTGCTCTCACATGTGCCCAGAGTGCTTAAGGATATTAAAGTGCATTTTATCACCTCGGATGATTTTTATGGCTTAACCTGTTCTACATGAAATTCAATTTGTCTAAAAGTAAGAGTCAGCTTTAACCTTTGACTTTTACTAAGAATAGTTAGTATGCTTTCTGTTTATTCAAAATGAAAAACTAAAATTTTCTTTCTGAGAATTATTTTATAACTGTTCTCTAAGAATATTAATATTTTTCAATGAAGTTAAAACCTGCTGGAATTCTATCTAGGCCAATATTTTCAAAATGCTAATACTTTTGAAACAATCTAGATGTATTTTAAATTTCTGAATATTTGAATATTATATTTTCATAGAAACAGTATTACTATCTTGAGGTTTTTTTCTTTTAATTTTAAAAATTTATTTAAATAATCTCTACACCCCTGTAGGGCTCAGACTCGACTCTGAGATCAAGGGTCACCTGCTCTTCCAACTGAACCAACCAGGCACCCCTACTATCTTGTTTTAATATGAAGTGAACACAATTTGGATATTGCAGTGTATTTTCATTAAAATTAATTGTTAAATAGGAATAGTTGATATTGTATAAGAACAGTATACCAAAGTTTAGGTGACATAATGTGTACCAGTGAATAAACAGATCAATATAAGCTGTTAACATAATTTTTACAGATAAAATCATGGCTTTCATTAAAATATAAAATGATTTTAGTTAATTTGTTAATAATTGAGAGACATTAAGATGTTAAACCAGTCTAGAAGCCACCTAAGAAATTAGTCATATACAGACAATTTAAAAAGAGGATAAAAATGCTGAGTTAGATACAAAACTCTTACTAGATTTAATAAATAAAATAGAGGATATCCAGTTAAATTTGAATTACAGATAATCAATAAATATATTTTTAAAAATATAAGCATGTTCTAAATATACATGTACAGGATGTAGTCATACTAAAGAAACATGTTCTGTACTTTGTCTGGAGACTCTAAATAACCAGTAACTATTTTATTAGCAAACAGTTGGCGGTTGGAAGATTTGATTAAATGAGGTCTCCAGCAGTATGCCAAGGACGTTTGAAAAACAGAGTTGGGATGGGGAGAAAAAATAGTCATGGTATTTCTTAGAAATTGTTGATAAGAAACCAACCCTGACAAAACTGCATCTTTCCTTAGGGAGGAAAACAAAAGAGGAGACAGTTATATAAAGCGAGACACAGGAAGGAAAAGGAAATCCTGGTGTTTAGGGAGCAGAGCTATGGACACTGAAAACATGGGATATCTGCCCTGCCTCACTTTCCATGACATCAAGCATTGTTTACCTCATTAACTAAATTAATTAAGCACCTCAATTAAAAGTCACCTTGACTGTAGCAATCAATCAATTGTTAAAATTTTTCCTGGTGTCTAAACTCATCTCTTTAGGGAACATTAAACTTTTATTAACTTCCAGACACACACACAAAAATGTCTACAGAAATATTATTTTGGTATCCTAATTCCCTTTGCAATTAAACTGTGCTTAGTAATGACTATGAAATAGATATTATAATTTGCATGATTCTATGGATGAGCAAACATGCTTACAATATCTTTGTTACTTTACTGTAGCCACAAAGCTATAAAGTGACAGACTTAATATTTGAAATCACTTCTGCTATTTCTAGTCAATTTTTAAATCACTTATCAAAACTTACTAAATAGTATACTTAGGGGTTCCTGGGTGACTCAGTTAGTTGGGCATCTGACTTTTATTTCAGTTCGGGTCATGGTCTAGCTGTTTGTGGGTTCAAGCCCCACATCAGGTTCTCTGATGACATGGGGAATCTGCTTGGGATTCTCTCTTTCTCTCCCTCTCATTGCTTTCCCCCCAAACCAATAAATAAACTTAAAAAAAAATAGTACACATGAAAAGGAACAATTTTCTTTTGAGCAAAGATGGTAAAGTAGTAAGAGAACCCTAGGCTTGCCTGATATTAAAGTAGTAGGAGAACCCTAGGGTTGTCTCATGCATTGAACACAGTTCGATCAATACCAAGTCATTCTGAATACCCAATAAACTGATCTGTGAACTGAAAGAACAAACTGTACAACTAGAGGGAGAGAAGAGGCCACACAGTGGAAGGTAGGAGACACAGGCACATGATTTGAGAGGGAAAAGGATCATGGATGCTAAGAAAGGGAGGAATCTCTGATCACAGAGAGAGAGAGAGAGAGAGAGAGAGAGAGAGATGCACAGAATTGCACAAGGAAAACACTTCCCCAAAGCCATTGGCTGGGGAAATGAGAGAGGTTGATTATTGTGAGATTTTACAACCAGTGGAATTCAAAGATGAGGTTTAGAGTTCCATGCTGTGGCTGGTGTTGAGCCTGGTGGGTGCTGCAGTGCTCCTGTGAACAGGGAGGGGAGAAGCCCAGGAGCAGATGGCAGGATCTGAGGATCCCCTGGGATGCATTGGGAGAAATAGTTCCCCTTTCTAGGATTGCATCTGGGAGACACGACATTGACTCTCCAGGGACAAAAGAGCTGTGGGCAGTATTATGCTCCCCTGTCCTTTAGCGTAAGGAGAGAAACATTTGCTGAGGACAGCTAACCTGGACATTGGCTTTTTGCCACCCTTTATTCCAAACTCCAAACTCCCATACATTTGCGGAGCTGCTTTCTGGGACAAACCTGCAGCAGCCCCAGCACAGTCAGACCCTCTCCAAGAGGACCAGTGTTGGCCCTAAAGTTTGGACTTTTAAAACTCAGCCAACCTGGTAGGGATAAAACACAGGTGCACTGTGCTGCTGGGAGAGCAGACGGTCCAGACAAAGATAAAGTGAAAGTAGGGATCTAAGGGATGCCTGGGACACACATGGGGAGATTGTTTGTTCTTTCCAGAGGGGAGTGGGTGCCAATGCCCCTCTCCAAGGACAAGGGAGAACACTGGCACTGTTTCACTCCACTGCCCCTCATTTTACACTAACCTCAATAAGCAACACAGTGCCAACAGTAGTTGCCTAAACTGCTTACACCAAGCCCCACCCTCCTGCTCTCTGCAGGTCATTCTTTACGAGGGTGGGGGTGTGAGGTTGAGTGTGCCTGTGAACCAGAGCAGCAGGCCCCTCTACCAGAAAACCAGCACAACCCCACACCCCCACGTGCACCACTTCTACTGACCATAGAATTTTATATAGCTTCAGCTCTAGTAGAAATAGGAAAATAGGATCAGACCTCTTTTAACAAGAAGACTAGATCACATCTAGTTAAAACTTGACATACTTCTGGCCCATAGGCAAGGATAAACTCTGCAGAAGACTAACTTGAGGGAAAAAGCAGCCAAAGCACAGCGCAGAATGCATAGAGCATGTACTAGAAACACTTCCTGAAGTACCAGTCCCTGGACAGTATGTGACCTCTTCTTAATAAACCCATTCCTCTCAAAAGCAGGAAGACAGACATCTAGACAAAATACCATGACAAAGGAATTTATCTCAAAAAATAAAAAACCAAAAACAAACAAACACAAACAAGCAAACACAAACAACAACAATAACAAAAACCCAAGAAAAAGTCAAGGCCAGGGATCTAATCAAAACAGATATAAGTACTATGACTGATCCAGAATTTAAAACAATAATCATAAGGATAGTAGCTGGGCTAAAGAAAAACATAGAAGATGCAAGGGTGTCCCTTACTCCAGAAATAAAAGACCAAAAACTGATCAGGTGAAAATTAAAAAAAAAAGAAAAAAATGCTATAACTGAGATGTAGGCTGACTGGATGTAATGGCCACAAGGATTGAAGAATCAGAAAAACAAATAAGTGATACTGAAGCCAAATTTGCAGAAAATAATGAAAGAGAAAAGAAGAAAGAGAAATATTAGATTTATAAATGTAGACCTAGGGTACTCAGCAACTCCATAGAGTATAATAACATTCATATCATAGGAGTCTCATAAGAAGAAGAGAGGGAAAAAGTGGCAGAAGGTTTATTTGAGGAAATTATAGCTAAAATTTTCCTAATCCAGGGTAAGAAACAGAAATCAAAATCCAGGAGGCACAGAGAACTCCCATTAAAATAAAAAAAAGGAGCCCATACCAAGACATATTGTGGTAAATTTTGCAAAATATAGAGATGAGGAGGAAAAAAATCCTAAAACCAACAAGAGAAAAGGAATCCCCAACTTAAAAAGAAGACAAATAAGGTTAGTAGCAGCAGAACTTTCCACAGAAATGTAGCAGGCCAAAAGGGAGTGGCTTGATATATTCAACATGCTGAATGGGAAAAATATGGAGCCAAGAATACTCTAGCTAGCAAGGCTGATATTCAGAATAGTAGCAGAGATAAAAGAGTTTCCCAGGTGAACAAAAACTAAAGGAGTTCATGACTGCTAAACTGCCCTCCAAGAAATATTAAAGAGGACTCTTGGAGAAAGAAAGACCAAAAGTGACAAAGCCTAAGGAGGAACAGAAACAAAGCAACTAATACAATGATACTAAATTCATATCTACCAATAATCACTCTGAACATGAGTGGAATAAATGCTCCATTCAAAAGATATAGGGTGCCAGAATGGATAAAGACACAAGACCCATCTATATGCTGCCTATAAGAGATTCATTTTAGACCTAAAGACACATGGAGTTTGAAAGTAAGAGGGTAGAGAACAATTATCATGCTAATGGACATCAAAATAAAGCCAGACTAGGCATACTTATATCAGAAAAACTAGATTTTAAACCAAAGACTGTAACAAGAAATGAGGAAGGGCACTATATCATAGTAAAAGGTCTAACAAGAAGATCTAACAATTGTAAATAGACGTTCCCAACTTGGAAGTACCCAAATATATAAATCAATTAGTAACAAAAATAAAGGAACACATTGATAATATAATAATAGTAGAGGACTTTAACACTCCACTTACAGTAATAGATAGCTCATCTATGCAGAATATCAACAAGAAAACAATGGCTTTGAATGACATCTTGGATCAGATGGACTTAAAAGATGTATTCAGAACATTTCATCCTAAAGTACCAGAAAAAACATTCTTGTCAAGTGCACATGGAACATTCTCCAGAATAGAACACATACCAAGTCACAAATCAGACCTCAAAACGTACAAAAGGCCTGAGATCATACCAGGCATATTTTCAGACCACATCACTATGAAACTTGAAGAAACCATAAGGAAAAAAACTTTTTTGGAAAGGCCACAAATACATGAAGGTTAAAAAGCATCCCATTAAAGAATGAATGGGTGAACCAGGAAATTGAAGAAATTTAAAAAAAATACATGGAAATAAATGAAAATGAAAACACTACAGAGCAAAACCTTTGGGATGCAGTAAAATAGGTCATAAGAAGAACATATATAGCAATACAGGCTTACCTCAAGAAGCAAGAAAAATCTCAACTACAAAACCTAACCTTACACAGAAAGGAGCTAGAAAAGGAACAGCAAACAAAGCCTAAAGCCAACCCAAGAAGGGAATTATTTCCCAAGATTAGAGCATAAATTAATGCTAAGGGAACAAACAAACAAAAAGCAAAAACAAAACAGTAGAACAGATCAATGAAAGTAGGAGCTGGTTGTTTGAAAGGATTAATATAATTGATAAACTCCTGGTCAGACTTATCAAAAAAAGAAAAAAAAAAGAAAGAAGGAAAATAAAATAAATGATCCAAATATATAAAATGAATGAGAGAGATGAGATCACAAACAACATCACAGAAATACAAACAATATAACAGAATATTATGAAAACGTACATGCCAACAAAGTGGGCATTCTGAAAGGAATGGAAAAATCCCTAGAAATATATAAACAACCAAAACTGAAACAGGAATAAATAGAAAACTTTAAAAGACCAATTACCAGCAAAGAAATTGAATCATTTAGCAGAAGTTTCCTAACAACAACAACAAAAAAAGTCCAGGGCCAGATGGCTTCCCAGGGGAGTTCTACTAAATATTTAAAGAATTAGTACCAATTCTTTTCAAACTGTTCCGAAAAATAGAAATGGAGGGAGCTTCTACATTTATTCTATAAGACCAGCATTACCTTGTTTCCAAAACCAGACAAGGATCCCACTAAAATGGGGAATTACAGGCAAAAATTCTCAACAAAATACTACCACATCGAATCCAACAGTACACTAAAAGAATCATTCACCACGAACAAGTGAGATTTATTCCTGGGTTGCAAGGATGGTTCAATATTCACATATCAATTAACGTGCTAAGCCACATTAATAAAAGAAAGGATGAAAGCCATATGATCCTCTCAACAGAATCAGGAAAAACATTTGACAACAAATAGAATTCATTCTTGATAAAATTCCTCAATTAGGTGGGGACAGATGGAACACAGTCCAGTATCATAAAGACCATATATGAAATATCCACAGCTAATATCATCCTCATTGGGGAAAACCTGAGAGCTTTTCCTCTAAAGTCAGGAACAAGACAGGGATGACCACTCTCAACATTCTTATTTAACATAGTACTGACATTCCTAACCTCAGCAATCAGACAACAAAAGGAAATAAAAAGCATCCAAATCGACAAGGAAGAAATCAGACTTTCATTCTGTGTATACAACATGATGTTCTATGTGGAAAATATGAAATACTTGACCAAAAAGTTGCTAGAACTGATACATGAATCAATCCCATTTACACAGTCAGTCACCTCTTTGACATTGTATGTAGCAACTTCTTGCTAGACATGTCTCTGTAGTCAAGGGAAACAAAAGCAGAAATGAACTACTGGGACTTCATTAAGATAAAAAGTTTCTCAACAGCATAGGAAGCAATCAACACAACTAAAAGACAACTGATTGAATGGGAGAAGATATTTGCAAATGACATATCTGAAATAGTATACAAAATGTATAAAAAACTTAACTCAATACCCAAAACACTATTAAGAATGGGCAGAAAACATGAATAGATGTTTTTCCAAAGAAACAACAGGATGGCTAACAGACACATGAAAAGATGCTTAACCTCACTCATTATCAGGGAAATCAAAATAATAATTACAGTGAAATATCACCTCACGTCTGTCAGAATTGCTGAAATGAACAAAACAGTAGACAACAGATGCTGGCATGAATGCAAAAAAAGGGTAACCCTCTTACACTGTTGGTGGGAATGCAAACTGGTGCAGCCACTCTGGAAAACAGTATGGAGGTTCCTCAAAAACAAACAAAACAAAACAAAACAAAACAAAACAGACAAACCAAAAAAACCAGACTTACTCTTGAACTTAGCAATTGCCCTGCTAGGTATTTGCCCAAAGGATACAAAAATCCTGATTTGAAGGGACATTTGCACCCAGATGTTTATAGCAGCATTATCAACAATAGCCAAATTTCAGAAAGAGCCCACATATCTATCAACTGATGACTGCGTAGAAAAGCTGTGGTACATATATAGTGGAGTATTACTGAGCCATCAAAAAGAATGAAATCTTGCCATTTGCAAACAAATGGATGCAGCTACAGTGTATTATGTTAAGTGAAGTGAGTCAGTCAGAGAGAGACAAATACCATATGATGTTACTCATATGTGGAATTTAAGAAACAAAACAGATGAACAAAAGGGGAAAAAAAGAGAGGCATACCGTAAGACATTTTAACTATAGAGAATAAACTGAGGGCTGATGGAGGAAAGTATGTGAGGAATGGGCTAAATAGGTGATGGGTATTAAGGAGGGCACTTGTGATGAGCACTGAGTGTTATATGTAAATGATGAAACACTAAATTCTACTCCTGAAACTAATATTACTCTATATGTTAGCTACCTAGAATTTAAAGACTTGAAATGACAAAAGCTATATTTGCATTAGGTAATTTTTAAAACTGAATGTTTTAAAGAAGTTTAAAAAATCAGTTTTTTTGTGCAATGAAAATGTGAGTCATTTTTGTTCTTACCCTTTTACATATTAAAGGCATATTAATAAATGTTATCAAAAATGCAAAAAAAGCTAAACTACTGAAGAAAGCAAGGTAGTATTGAGATTAAGAGATGAACTTGACATTCTATTATATATCATTTAGAAACTTGATTCTGCCTCTAAATAGCTATATGACTTTGGGAAGAATTACTTAAACTTCCCAGAGTTCATTTATTCATCTGGAAATTGGACTAACAATGTTATGGTTATGGTTTCATTGAAGATTTAATGAAATCACAGATACCAAGATTTAATGAAATCACTATCTATGTGTAAATATATATATATATTTATATATATATGTGTGTGTGTGTGTGTATTCTACTATAGTGCACATAGTAGGTGGCTTTGATATTGGATATAATGAGTTCTTTTCCCTCCACTTCTTGAAGGTGAATTGCAAGGAGATAGAGAGAATAAGAATTCCTTTACTCAAAAACTGAAAGAAGAAAAGGGCACTAAGACACTGAGTCCCTGGAGAGAGGTATCACAGGAGAGACAAAAAGATCTATCAAGGAGGCAGGGGAAAAACAGCCAGAACGTAGTCCATTAAGTCTCCTAAAAGATAGGAAGGCTAAAAGCGGGGTCTTCTGAATTTATGCTTTTTCCTTTGCAAAGACTTATGGTATTGTCCTCTGAAGAAATTAATTTATTCAGGAAACATTTATTAAGTGACTCATAGAAGCCAGGTACTGGAGGCTTGTGTCCTGAAACTGTCAGAAATAATCTCTTAATGCATTTGGGTCACTGAATAGTGGATGTGGGAATAGCCACTAAAGGTATTGTGGCCCACTAATTTCCAAATATGTAAAGTAACTTATGTACACCCCTTATCCCCAAACAGATCCTGAGTAGAAATAGTTTATTGTGAGGTAAAGCAAAGACCAGGAAAGAAGAACAAGTAAGGAAATCCAACTGAAAGGATACAATACAATGACAGATTTTACTGTAGGTGACCTGAGCTTAGTCCAGAAGCCAGTCACACACACAGCTCAGGGTGAGGGAACTAGAATATACTAGCACCTCGACTCCTGCAGTGATGCTGGGATAGGGCGGAGTTAATTACTCAGCACTTCCGGTCTTCTTATGGGCAGACAAAACACCGAGAGTTGGGACAGAGAAAGCCCTCAGACAAGAGGAAGCAGGACTAGCAGATTGAATTCAGGCAGATTTGCACTAAATTGGTAAAAGGAAGGGGTTCTGGGTGGGGCTAATGGCCTTGTAAATTTAGACATCATTTTATAAGAGCTAGGTTAGGCAACATAAGCAAATTCTGTTTTTGTTTTTATTTTTTTCACTCCAGGTCCTTTTAATTCTATTAGTATGTGAATGAAATACGTATCGTGTAGCTGCTGGATAGGGGCATACTATGAGTATTTCCCACACAGTTTAACAAACACTCCTTTTGTCTCCCAAACATCGTATAAGACTAGGCTTTCTTAGTAGTGCGTTAGAGTTCTAAGATCTAATCCCATTGCCTGTATTTTACAAATAAGGAAAATTAGGTTTCTAGAAGTAGTAATATGTTCATAAGGACTAAAAGTGCAGAAATGTAGAAAGAAGACAGATTTGTCTGGTAAGAGTTAAGACAGTGGGAATCAGAATATGTGATAGCAACTTCCTGTTCCTTCTCTAGAGGTCCCTTTTAGGCAATAAGCTTGAGCAATGAAAACTTGAGCAAGCCAAAGGGCCCACAGTGACTACGTAATGCAAACAGGCTCAAACAGGCCACCCCAAAATGGCCATAGGTGCTAATTAACAAATGGGCTAATTACCACCAGGCACAGTTACCACAAAAGGGAAAATTCCATATGTTCCCATACTTCCCCACTCCAGCCTATAACTATAGCCCTTCACCACCACCTCCTGGCATACAGACTCTGCTTTGCTGTCTTGTCATCTGCTCCCCTGAACCATATTCAATAAATTTGTATCTCCTTTCTTCTGTCTTGAGTGAATTCTTCACCTGCACTGCTGGCTCCCACCTAACTGGAACATATCATATCTTCTTCAGTCTAATTCTATCTATTCTCTTCTTAGCCTCTAATTTCTGAGACCAAAGCTTTCCAGCAACCTGTGTCTAAAATATACATTTTTATAACCATCACATAAATTATGATTACCTAATAAAATGTATATCACTAGATAATATAATGATACTGTAATAGTAGTTAATATGTTAGCATTTGATACCAATGCATTATTATTATGCCATTGGTATTATTTCTCCTATGCTCAACAGACAGCTTGTAACTCTTTATTTTCTATTCATTATCCATATGAAAAAATTATACATGGAGGGTTATTCTTATTTATTAGGTGAGGACACTGAGGCTGAGAAATGTTGCTGATCTCTAAAAGTGATAAAATAACTTTTTCAGAATCAAGATTCAGGATCAAAAATCAAACCCTTGACTCTGACCAGGTGAGGCTGGTGCTTGTTACACCAATTTCCCTCTTCTCAAAGCCCTTGAGTTAATGTTTTAGAATATTTTAAGGAGGGTTATAGTGATCTGGTATAAAATTTAAATCACTATTCATAAACTGGTAGCTCTCAGACATGAGTTTTACATGACATACCTTGTGAAAATGTCACCATGTAAATGAAAATCATGATGGAAGTCACAACAAGTAGACTAAGCCACAATTGAGCTATAATGTAATGTTTATAGCAAAACCTTGGTTTGCGAGCATAATTCGTTCTGGAAACATGCTTGTGATACAAAGTAGTTGTACATCAAAATGAATTTAAAGAACCATTGCCTTAGTTGTGATCATGTGATATTCAGCATCACATAACACCCGTATTACAAGACATCGGTCATTTATCAAGTTAAAATTTATTAGAAATATTTCCCAGCCTTGCGGAACACTCACAGAATAAGTTACTTACAATAAAAGGTTTCACTGTATCTCCATACAATAACTGTTTTTCTGAGTTTGTTATTTGCAATTTGTATTGATCCTCAGTTATTTAAATCCTGGGAAACAACTACCTCTCAAAAATTGGTGGGTAGAGTCAAACAAATTTACATGAGTGTTGACAGAGGCTCCTGGGAAGGGACTGATCATGAAAAGAATACCCTGCTCAGAAAAACTATGATATAACAGCAAAGACTTAGTCAACCTTTCAGAGGGAAAATACTAAGAATCCTAGCTTTCTTGTTTGAAAGAGATCCTCGTGCAAATCTCTATGGAATAATGCATGAGTTATTTGGTGGTAGAGAAGTGCCCAGTTAAGGGGGAAAGGTCAGAAGTAGACATCCAATTTAAAAGAAGGCTAATCAAACAATACTATTTAGAATCCATCAGAAACAACAAAGGGCAAAAAAGAGAAACACATGTTCCGGATACTTCACACCCGGGCAAATCTAGTTAAGGTTCATTTCACTGTATGAAAACTGAAGACTTTGGAACCAATGGTCACAGAAGTTACATACAAATGGTGAATGAGGTCAGAGTGAAATAGAACTATTTTCATCAAATGGAACCCGTGTCTCTCCAGAAACACTTAGGGGGACAATATTGCTGGAATTTGTGTTACTTCATTAGTAAATCAGTTAAGAACACTTAAACAGAAGCTATCATGATAGTAATAGAAATAAAACAACAATGAAAATTTTATGACCATTTATAGTTTCCAAAGAACATTCTTATATATGATCACCTTTAATTTCAAATTATTCAAGTTATTCCAGGAAAAGCCAAGAGATCCATATTGTAACTGTTGCCATATCCTTTATCCTAAATCCTTGTTTCTTAAATAGGCAAGATCAGTTCTAAGTAAATGTTTGGCTCCTATCTCTGAGGTCTTTTAATTGTGCTTCTGAACAGATGTGTAATCTACTTAACTATGAAATTTGAATAATTCCAGTACTCACAGTAACTATTCTTATTGATATATTCCCTTATCTGATAAAATTGAGGTTAAAAAGGTTCATACCACAGAAGCGTTGTTTGACTTAAATATGAAGTACAGAATCACTATATAGTGATTTTTGCAGGAATCAATGCCTTAGCCTACCCATTAACTTGATACTTTACCACATACCTTGGTTTCTACCATTGCTGCCACTCAGCCAGATGTTGAACGTTGCCATTCCTCAACTATGTAGTTGTCAATCATCCACAGGACACACATTTCAGCTGCCAACTCTATTAGCTTTCCTGCATAAACCTTTACCAGAGGCCTAGTGGTACCTGCAGAGGTAGGGCTAGATCACATATGGTTGGGTTCTGGGTAATTGTCATATTTTTAATTTTATTTTTTAATGCAAATAACAGGTTTCCATTTGGTTTATAGATTTGATAATTGGAAAACTGTGTTTGTAAGCCTCAGGAAGTCAAAAGTGGAAACAATCATCACTGAGGAAAAACGAAACAATAGTTTGCCTCCCTGTCTGTTTTTATCTTATTTTTCCTTCCCTTCTCCTATGTTCATCCATTTTGTTTCTTAAATTACTCATATAAGTGGAATCATGTGGTATTTGTATTTCTCTGACTGACTTATTTCACTTAGCATAATATATGCCAGTTCCATTCGCATCACTGCAGATGACAACTCTTATTCTTTTTGATGGCTGAGTAATATTTCACTATATATGTGTGTGTGTGGATATATATATATATATATTTGTATATTGTATACACACACACATACACACACACACACACCACTTCTTTATCCATTCATTAGCTGATGGATATTTGGGCTCTTTCCATAATTTGGCTATTGTTGATTATGCTGCTAAAACATTGGAGTGCATGTGCCCCTTTGAATCAGTATTTTTGTATCTTTGGGTAAATACCTAGTAGTGCAACTGCTGTTCATAGGGTAGTTCTATTTTTAACTTTTTGAGGAACTTCCATACTGTCTTCCAGAGTGGCTGCCCCAGTGTGCATTCCCACCAACAGTGTAAGAGGATTACCCTTTCTCTGTATCCTCGCCAACATCTGCTGTGTTCATTTCAGCCATTCTGATGGTGTGAGGTGGTATCTCATTGTGTTTTTGATTTGTATTTTCCTGGTAACAAGTGATGTTGAACATGTTTTCACATGTCTGTTAGCCATCTGGATGTCTTCTTTGGAGAAATGTCTATTCATGTCTTCTCCCCATTTTTTAACTGGATTATTTGTTTTTTGAGTGTTGAGTTTTATAAATTCTTTTTTAGATTTTGGATACTAACCCTTTATCAGATAGGTAATTTGCAAATATCTTCTCCCATTTCATCCATTGCCTTTTAGTTTTGTTGGTTGTTTCCTTGCTGTGCAGAAGCTTTTTATCTTGATGAAGTCCCATACTACATGTTTGCTTTTGATTCCCTTTCAATAGTAATAATTTCAAAGAAAAAAAAGAAAAGCAGAGAAAGAAGATTAGGTTTTGGGAATGGGAAAAACAGTTTAAAGTGGCTGATCTCAAGGAACAGAAAAAAAAAACCCTGAACTGAGTGACAAAATAATTATTGTAAATGTATTGTAGATCATTAAAATCCCAATAGAAGAAATATCAAGTGCAAAGACCCTGAAGCAAGAGTTTGCCTGGTAAAGGCAAGAAGCCAATATGGATAGAATACAGCAAGCCTGAGTGAGGATAAAGAAGCAACTACATGAGATCATGTAGCAGTGAGCACACACAGAAGAGAGAAGTCTGAGAGCTGAGCCTTAATTCAGAATGACCAGAAGCATATCAAGAAAATCAACTGATTGAGGAATACTGAAAGGTAGATACAAAACATATATATATATATATTTTTTTTTCAAAGAAAAGAAAGTGAGCATTTGTTCTCCTTCCCCAATATGGAGGAGTTTGTTTACTAGGAATGCAGGACTACAGTTTTGCATCCAAGATTTTACCAAGATATAATAACAAATTATGGAAACAGAACTAGTTCTTATGATGTTTTTGTATGGCAGAAACATATGGATTATATAAAACCATTAGATATTCAATGCCACCTGTACCTCTCCATCCTCATACAATGATGACTAGTAGCACTGTGGATGATGTATAATATAAAAGTGTTTTAAACACCGTACACATTTTTGTCCATGTGCTGTGGATATTCTGTTAATATTGAAAAGTCATCCCATTATTCTTGTTTACAGAATCTATGGGTCAGAGGAAAGCTTACACAGAAAACAGAAAAAGCTGCCTACCTTCCAAAAACAATCTTCAATTCCTCTTCCATTTCTGAGCTCTTTATTTACCCATAAATGATGACTTCAACAACTCAGGTCTTGTGAAATATCAATAACCTTTAACTCACACCCATTTATGGAGTCATTTGGCAGTTGCTCTTACACACACAGAGCTGACTCTGGAGACTGAGCTTCTATTTCTAGCTCTCCAGATGAGTCATTTAACCTCTCTTTACCCTTTAAAGATAGGAATAAATTGTTCCTTGGCCTACCGCACCAAGATGAAATGGCTATTGGTGAGATAATGTCTATGAAACAATTTGAATGTCTTAGGAAATAAAAAAAGGCCAAATGTTTTCAGAGCAGCTTGCTGGAATTTCCAACCTAGAGGCTGAAAAGGAACCATGAAATTGCATTCTTTCAGTGGCTATATGAATACTGGGGAAAGGTGAAGGGAGATCCTCTCTTGCCTACACCAGAGAAACCATTTCTCTATGGTTGCATGAAGGTTTAAGGAGAGAGACTTGCGTGCCTTGAGTAAATTTCTGATGAATAGTTACTGCTTTCACAATGGTTCACTAGGTATAGGCATATCTAAAAGATGCACGTGACACTGTCAAAGACAGCAGACTGAAGAATTCTAGCTTCTGAGAAAGCAACTCCTCCCTGTTTTCTGGCTTATGGGATTAGCATCTAACAATGTGGCCTCAGATATAAATCTGGAACTCATTCTTGTGTTCTTCATTCACCACATACAATGACCTTCCAAACTCTGTCCACCCCTCTGTCACCACTCCCTTGCTCAGCACTATCTGCCTCTTTATAGTTACTATTTGCTTTAATCAGTCTACCACTGTGCTATTACCTTGATTACTGTGGTCTTCTCTCACTGATTACCTGACCTACTGTCTTACATTTCTGCATTTCATCTTTCACATTCACATCTTTTTGTCTGCTTCTTGATGTTTCCATCAGGCCCTTCACCCTACCACTGACAAACGCAGCCTGTGTTCCAGCCATGCTGAGTTATTTATAGCTCTCCAAAAGCACACTGCTATTTCACCTCTGGCTTTTATACATATAGCTTCTGCCATAGGTACTTTTCTCTCCTTCTAGAAGATCAACTTTATAGTACAGTGGTTAAGCAAGGGCTTTAGCAAAGATTGAACACCCCTCCCCTATCAAACTAGTTGTCTTTGGGCAAAGTTTGAACTTCTCTGTTCCTAAGTGCCTCCTCTTCAAAATAGAGATAATAATAACACCTATGTCATAGGTTGTGATATGATCAGATGTGATAATTTATGCCAAGTACTTAGCACATCTTAAGAAATCCAAAGCTTCAGTTATTGCTATCATATTTTGGCTAAGTCTTACTTATACTTGCTTATTTCCTTTTATGTAAGTCATGGTGATCACCCTCCTCTCCCCCTGCATCAGGGCAATTGCTTCTCCTCTTAAGTCCTCCTCCTTTAACTTAGGTAGATAATGGAAGAATCCTAACACATGTTTGAAATCCTTTGCTATGTCTGTTGTGCGAACAGGATTGTGAACATTTATTGAAGGTAGATCCAGGCCTTATTTATCTCCCAAATTATGGCAAATAATAGGCTCTTAATTATATAGGTATCAAAGAAATAAGGTTACTGTTACTAATTCTGAATCTGTACATTTCTGAAATTTGGTACCATTTTTTTATACTGAATATGTTACATGCTGAGAGAAATACCACTGCAAAATTGCTGACAATCTTTCGCTCATAGATGTAGATAGATAGTCACTGTAATGTAGCAGGTCAGCTAGTCGCCATAGGATCTACCTTTTTGCAAGGTCAACGGGGCTTTGCCCTCCCTCCCCTTGCCTAGAGAACTGTGGCCTCCAACAGTCTGTCATTTTAAACTAGTTTTGATACTTTCAGCATTATTGTTCTATTTTATTTTGTTTTACAAAGCAGCCAAAGCCACACACATTAATTACAAATACAGAGGTGTACATACACATGCCATTAAACGATCTTCCCCAACACCATTTCAACTGGCCAATATTATGTCCTTGTATGAAATGAAATATCACTTACTTAACCATACCCTTATCGTTATTTATTTATATTATTTCAAACTTTTCAACATGGTATAATAAAGACTTTTACTTGCATTTAAAAAAATTTAATGTTTTATTTATTTTTGAGAGAGAGAGAGAGAGAGAGCATGAGCAGGGGAGGGTCAGAGAGAGAGGGAGACACAGAATCCAAAACAGGCTCCAGGCTCTGAGCTAGCTGTCAGCACAGAGACAGATGCAGGGCTCGAACCCATAAGCTGCGGGATCATGACCTGAGCTGAAGTCAGACGCTTAACCGACGGAGCCACCCAGGAGCCCCCTTGCATTTTGGTATAACTCCATTATTTTTTCTCCTTCAGGATACGAAAGAACATTATAAATAATGAGGAAGATACTGCAGATTGGCTCATTAAATACTGACTGACTCCCTTCTAGATTCCCGTCTGCACTCTACATTTACTAGGCTCCAGGGTTCAAGGCCATGGCAAGGAGATGGATCCTCCTTCAAGCATAGAAGCAGTAGTGTTTAGTTCTTCTGGCTTCTGTGGCAGATGTGTTGGTTACAAGCCCCATTTGTACTGTAAAAGAATACTCTTTAATAGATCTTCGTTAGTTCAAATTAGGCAGAGTGGTTACTGTTGTCATCTACCAGGAGTCTGGAATGGTATAGGTGATGCTTCTGAATTTCTAGGCTTTTGAATACATATTACCTAATTTATTTTCAAAATATTTATACCATTTTCATTCCCACAAGCAGTGCACAAGTTTCCATTTCCTGAAACTTCATCATCAGTAGGTATTATTGTTAATAAAATAACAAAAGACACTCTGAACAACCTAATTCCAATATCTCCATGCTTTCTTCCAGAATCCTGGAATAAATAAATAGTCATTTATTTTCTCAATAACACATTTTACTTCCTTTTATTTTATATTGGGGGGTTTATTATATTTTTTCGTTTTTATTTCATTTGTTCACAGTAACAAGTATACTCCTTAATCCCCATTCCCATCCCCCCACCCCCATCTACCTCCCCTCTGGTAATCATTTGTTTATTCTCTAAAGTTAAGAGTCTGTTTCCTGTTGTGGTTTCTCTCTCTCTCTCTTTTTTTCTTTTGCTTTTTTGTTTTGTTTATTAAATTCCACATATGAATGTGATCATATGTTATTTGTCTTTCCCTGACTTATTTCACTTAGTATTTACTCTTAATAGGATATTTTAATTCAATCCTATTTGTTTATATTCCTGAATGTTACATGTTAAAATTTTTTTTTAGTTTATTTATTTATTTTGACGGGGGGAAGGGCAGAGAGAGAGGGAAAGGGAGGATCCCAAGCAGGCTCTATACAAAGCCCAATCCTGGGCTGGATCTCAGAAACTGTGAGATCAAAGTAGGATGCTTAACCGACTGAGCCACCCAGGTGCCCCAAATGTTACATATTGAAGGTCTCTTATGTGTACATATTACATATACCTTCTCTAATTAAATCCTACAAAGCCTAATGATTTGGGATTTTAGCCATTAACTTTCTACAAGTTAAGGTCAACAAGAGTTTACAGGTATACTTACAACAAGTAAGTGAAAGTATGAGAATCTAAATCCATGTAATCTGACCTATTAGCCCATGCTAATTCCAGCTCATCCCTTATCCTATGGGATCATCTGTTAGTCTTCACATTCCTTCTCTTGATATGTGTAACTTATAAAATTTTATTAATTATTAATATTTACTGTGAGCGAAAGAAACAATTTGTAAATAATATATTTTAAAATTTAAATTTTAATCATTGTTGCTAGGGCACTAGGCTAATTTACTAAAATATAATATGTTATTCATGACAGTTGCTTCACTCAAAGATAAACCAGTGTTGTTTAGCCCACCTATTCTCTGATACTGTACTGATATACATACACCTATACCATATACAGTATGAAATTGTAAGGATGTATATGAAAACATGATTTACATACAAGTGATACATCATCCCTATCAGTATTTTCATATCCTAATAAACAAGGATGGGATTTATATATTAGCCTTGACCGACACGGAATATCTGAATGGCAAGGTCACTTACATCATCTGGAACTGTTTTATTAAAGAATATACCCAAACAAAGGATTGCTCTGGTATAATATCTAGGAGTAAACAGTAGGTCGAGTAGGAAAGTGACTAATGTCCTGGAAATGGAGTGTATACCTTCTTTACTGTTGGCTCATAGCTGTTTCATTGCTAAATTGACTGAATGTGTGATTGACTTATTAAATGAGAATTAGGGAAGAGAGTAAATTGTACAGTTTCCAGGTTGCCTCTTCTGATTAATATCTTGAAATAACTCTAACCCGAGTTAGACAAAAATCTGAAGTCAAAGTGAGCATTCAAATAATATAATTGACATGTGTCTCAAATAAAACATTTATCTTCCAGGCAGGGTTAGTAGGTCACTCTTTTTTGCCTCCTTATCACCATGTTTATTTCATTGATTGCACTTATTACATTGAGTGTGCATGTGTTTTTCTCTCTGAATATTTTGTTTTTATTCCCCAGATATTTTTCTGCTTGAGATTTTTTTACATACCTTAACATTTAGTTCATTAGTTGGTACAGTGACATGAGAATGAAATCTATGAATGGAAAAACAAACGTTTCTCAGTTGCTAAGACATGAGTTCTAGAATCCTAGGGTATAGCATAGAGGAAGAAAAAAAAAGATATGAAAAAGAAAAGGTATGATTCAACATTTCCTAGGGTGTGCTTATTTGTAAGGGGGGTGTACAAATAGTTAATGCCTAAGTAAAGCTGCAATCTATTGTGATTGGTTAGGGGGGAAATAGGAGATGATTATTGCAGTTGAGCACAGAAAAATTCAATCTCCACTCAAAGGTGATTTCTAGAAAACAAAAGAATACAATACTGACACATCAAAGACAATATTGGAATACCTGATGTCCTCCAAAGCTGTAATTTTCTCATTGTTAAAATGTTAAAATGATGATAATGACATTTGATCAATATCTATCTCCTAGAGTTGATATAAGAAATGAAAAAGAAAATCTATACAAGTCTTAATGGATACTTGATTAAAGATCACTGCTTTATTTTCTATTTTGCCACTTATTGATCTAGCATATACTATTTAAAATCCCTCTGTCCATTCATAGAAAGGGATAAGGATAACTACTTTCTGATTGCTATACACCCAAGGCTTCCACTGTACCCACCTAGATGTCCTCACATATTGATATAAGTTCAAAGAGTTCCAGCAGCAATAAGATTAACTGATAAAAAAAAAAAAGCTGATGGAATAGATGGTATTAAGGATACTAGTTGATTTTTTTCCTAAAATCATAAGTTGGTTGATGATTGCAAAAGAACTGAGTTATTTATGATACTTAAAAAAAATCTGAGTGTTTTTATAACCCAAATATACACTTACAAAACTGAATATTCAGGTGTATTCCATAATCCATAAAAAGTTTAATGATTCATCTGGATGACATTCCCATTTAAATCAATCCAAAGAAAAAATTACTTGGAAACTGTTCTGTTTAAAAAGTTAAAATCCTTGCTAGACAAAAATACGTTAGTAAGATAGTCAGTGATCTTAAGAAATTCAATACCTAGTACAAAAGATAAGAAAATGTTAAACAAATTAACATTGAATAAATCAAAATATAATTAGCTATATACCAAAAGTGAGGTACAAAGTTCATTATATAAGCTCTTGAAACTGTGTGGTTACTAAAAACAGCATTTATCACACTGAATCCTCATTTCCTGAAACTTTATATATACTAAGTTTGGATATATGGATGAATGGGAATTAACAAATATATTTGATTTCTCTATGTTGGATATAGCATTTCCCAAGTGGGCTATGTTGTCTGCTCATTTGCTGTCATATTTGGTCTTTAGTACCAATGGTCATAGAACTAGTGAACACCCTCTTTACTTATAGCTCAATGAATGACATCAACATGTAACTTGTCTATATCACCCAAGCAAGAAATTTGAGACTTGTAGATAACGTTTCCTTATATGTCCAATCAATCATGCAGTTCTGTTAAGTTTACATCTTTAATATTTCTTATATTTCTCCTGTACCCAATATCCTTACTTATACAGTCAAAGTTTAGGACCTTAATTGTTCATTACTTAAACTATTGCAATGCCTTTTTTGACTCTCTGCCTCTAGGGGATGCTATAGTTAAAACGAAAGTCTGACGGTATCCTTCCCTATTTTATAACACTTCAATGGTCCCTCATAATCTTTTGGGCAAAGATAAATTTTGATAAATTTTATAGGACAGCTTACAGGCGCTTCCTTGGTTTAGGCTCTGCTTCTTTTCCCCTTGATCACCAGCTATTCCTGTTTCACAAAGAAGGTCCAGTAAGAAAACATTTATTGTGATTCCTAAAAATCATCATGCTATTTCAAAGTTCTGAGATTTTATTAAATCCTTTGCCTGTGACTATAAATTTCCATTTTTTTTATCTAGGTAATCTGTACTCATTTTATAATATGAAACTCAGTTATATTCTCCATGAATATATTCTAGAGAGTCCCAACCTCAAGGGTGTGTTGGGTAAGTGACCTTTGCATTAGCAGACTACTCCTTCCTCAATCCTAGTGCTATGGTGCAGTGGCCACGACTGGGGCTATGAAGATAAATGCATAGGTATTCAAATCCCTTCTCTTCTACTTTGGAAAATTACCTTTACGTTTCTAAGAAACTCTTTTCTCATCTCCAAAATGAAGCTTAAAATGAAAATTCATCAAGTTGTGAAGATTGCATGATATTATGCAAAGTTTTTGCAGAGGATCCAAAAACATAGAAAATTAATTTTTAAAATTTAAAATCAATAAATTTTACCTATTGCACCTATTGCACACCGAAGGGAAATTATGTCTTACTGTTTTTCTCATTAGACCAGAATATTTTGAGAGTAAAACTTGCTGTATTCATCTGTGAATCTCCAGAGGTAGATCCAATGCCTAACACTTAGTAACCACCTAAAAGCTCTTTGTTGAACCAAAACAAGCATATGGAACTTCCTTTATGATTTATAAACACTATTAGGAATACTGTCATAGTAAAAAAAATGAACATATTCACTATATATTCAATTATTATTATATCCATTCTGTAGATGAGGAAATTGAAGCATGAAGGGGTTAAGGTAATTGTCCAAAGTCAAGAACTAATAAGCAGCAGAGTAGCTGTGGCAGTAGATTTTCCAAAAGCAAGGCTTTTGTTATATCTACTGCAGCACAGCATAGTCTTAACATGGAAACGCTGGTTCTTCTGACAGCCTTCCTCATCAGCTACAAGAGTCAGACACGGTTTTATGCTTGTCATCATTTGCACTTAATGCATCAGGGAATTTAGGTTTTGCACCAAACAAAAGCCATTAGGAGTGATTCTAATGACAACATAAGGTGTCCAGCAAATAACTCTATGCTGATGCTTGAGCATATCTTATTTCCTGGAAATTGCAATGGACAACTTGACTGGAATGAAGCATTGGATTGTAATGAGAATTTCTTTATAAAATACATGTCCTGGTAAGAGAAAGATTATTCATGAAGTAAAGAATTGCAGTAACATTTTACTGTCCTCAAAATACCCAGACTTGATCACAAGTAAGCTATAATGAATGCAAGTAATTAAAGCAGTTACCAATAAGTATTAAGTCATTTCCTCCCTTAAATTTTGAATACGTTAGTTGAGCAGGAAGGGTAGATTTTTATCTCTGTCACTGGGAACACCTGGCAGGCTGTATTTGGCTTGGTCTACTCTAAATAAGCTTGCTGTGGCTAGAGTTTTATTCTGATCCTTACAACTTCCTCCCCAACTGCTGTCTATCTAGAACTTGTCCATTCTTCATGGAGAAAAGCATATTCTTTCTCTAACTCACAGCTTCCTTAAAAAGGTCACATAGGCTATGAAATAGATCAGATTGAAGCAAGTATAACTGCCAATATTCAGCAATTTTTGGCCACTAAAAATAGAAGAAGATTCATATATTTCAATCAAATATATGTGCTATGAACTCACCATCCACTATCTATTTCTCACTTTGGTTTTTTTTTTAATGTTTTGTTTTTATTTTTGAGAGAGAGAGAGAGAGAGAGACAGCTTGAGCAGGGGAGGGTCAGAGAGAGGGAGACACAGAATCCAAAACAGGCTCTCAGCTGTCAGCACAGAGCCCAACGCGGGGCTCAAACCCACGAACCGTGAGATCATGACCTGAGCCAAAGTCGGACGCTCAACTGACTGAGCCACCCAGGTGCCCCTCACTTGGTATTTCTAAGATCTATAAGTGCTTTGTCTGGAAGATTGATAAATAATCATATATAGAAGCCCTAAAGTATAATACAAAACAAAAACAGAAACCCTCTATGTCTGTGCATATTTGTGTTGCATATACTTGTGTGTTCAAGTACGCACAATCTGTGAAGTGATGTAAATATATGAGAAGGAAAAGTGAGTCAACAGTTTTCACTGCCTCCCAAATACACCACTGCATGTTAGGGGATCTTCTATATTCTTTCAGCCTCACAGACTTGAAAGTTGGGCATCACTGTACCCATTACATAAACAAACAAAACAAGACAGGCCTAAAAGAGGCAAATCACTTGAAGTTTTAGTGTGTTAGCCAGGTTTATATCCTAGTCCAGGCATCTCAAATAACCACTCCCCTCTCTACTGCACATCGCCACAACATCTTTTAAAGTTTTATTTTTTATTATAATAGCTATCCATATAAATTCCTGCAAGTCAAATCAGGACCAGGATATTACTGGATACTTCTGTGAATGCCTCAGTAGTTGATAGCTTTGTGTCACTGAAACCTGACACACTGCCACCCACACCTGACACCTACTGTAAACCAGGGCAATCAGCTACACAGACCATGGAACATTAGCACAATGCTGTGTTCTCTATGAGAGTGGAAATTCTGCAATATCTGGCCTCCCTAAAAGTAAAATAAAACAAAAACAAACAAACAAACAAAAACCAAACAATCCCCCCCCAAAAAAACTCCTAAAAGCAAAGCATGGGTTATCATTTTGGGAAGACATCTAAAATATTTTTAGGACGCTTAAGTTGTGTTTTTTTAAGTTTATTTATTTTGAGAGAAGAAAAAGAATGCAGTGGGTGAGGAGTAGAGAGAGAATCCCAAGCTGGCTCCTCGCTGTTAGCACAGAGCTGGACAAGAGACTCTATTTCATGAACTGTGAGATCATGACCTGACCCAAAATCGAGAGTCAGATGCTTAACCACCTCCCAGGCACCCCAAAGAGATCTTTGTGTCAAAAATTCTTGTGCCAGCATATATCATTCCAGGCAGAGTGCCTCTGCTGATCACGTGTATGTTTATTGAAAGAACAATTTTATACTATCTGGGTAGAAAAGGGAATATTGTATTATGCATTCTCTCCTTTAATATATACAAATATCTGTATACATGCATGTATATCTCTTATATTTCCTATATGGCAGCTGCTAGTAAATATTTACATCTATTGATTTTCACCTTCAATTCATCCTTGCCCCAACTCTGGAGTTATTCAACTGGGCAAACGTAGACACAAAGACTTTAGATGTTCAAAGTCTCTGAGATATTGATGACTTAGCCTATAGAATTGTTAATTTACAGCCCAGAGGTTAAAGTTTTCTTGATATAGATTCCGATCACTGAACCTGGGGCCTCATGATTATGCTTATGATAGTAATCAGGGTTAAATCTCAGATAGAGAAGGGATGCCAGGTGTTACAAGAGTCTTTGGTGCCCTTAGAAACGTGTTGCATTAACATTCTGCTCCAATGCTTAAAAGGTTTAGTTTTAATCATGTGTGTGTATGTGCATGTGTATGTTCTTTGTTTTGCAAAAGTGATACTAATTATTCTTCTTTGACTTCATTCATGACACAGGTGCATCAACAATAGTGACAAGATGTTCAACATCACTAATCATCAGGGAAATGCAAATCAAAACCACAATGAGCCAGAGATGCCTGGGTGGCTCAGTTGATTAAGTGTCTGACTCTTGATTTCCACTCAGGTCATGATCTCACATTTCATGAGTTCGAGCCCTGCGCTGGGCTCTGTGCTGGCAGTGCGAAGCCTGCTTGGGATCTTTACTCTCTCTCCCTGTCTCTCTGCCCCTCCCCTGCTTGTGCTCCTTCTCGCTCTCTCAAAACAAATCAATGAACATTAAAAAAAAAAAAAAAAAAAACATACAATGAGATATCACTTCAAACCTATTGGAATGGTTGTCATCAAGAAGACAAAAAATATGTATTGGTGAATACAAATTTATTTAGTCACTATGGAAAATGGTTCATAAATTTCTCAAAAAGTTAGGCATTGAACTACCATGTAACCTTACCATTCTACTTCTGGGTATATACCTAAAGGAAGTGATGACAGGATATTGAAAAGCTATTGCACTCCCGTGTTTATTGTAGCATTATTCACAATAGGTAAGGTAGATATGGAAACAACCTAAGTGTTTATCAAAAGATACATGGATAAAGATAATTATATATACATATATATCAACTTATGAATAGACTGATATATATCAATAGATACCTCAATAGATACAAATATATAATGGACTATATTTTTCCAATTATGAGAAAAAAGGGAATCTTGCCATTTGACAACATGGGTAGACCTTGAGGACATCATGCCAAGTGACATAAGTCAGACAGAGAAAGATAAATATTATAAGATACCACTGATATGTGGAACCCAAGAAAGCCTAACTTCAAGAAACAGAGAGTAGAATGGTGGTTACCAGGGTCTGGGGAGTAGGGCACTTGGGAATATACCCATCGAAGGATCAAACTTGTACTTAGTAGATGAATAAAATCTAGAGATTTAATGTACAGCAGTGATTATGGTCACCAATACTACATTACATCCTTGTAAGTTGTTAAGAGAATAGATCTAAAATACTCTCACTACACACTCACAAAAGAAGATAATTATGTGACACGATAGAGGTGTTAGCTAACAATAGGGTGGTAATCATCTTGGAATATATAAATGCATCATATCAACATTTTGTGCATCTTAAACTTACACAATGTTTTATGTCAATTATTTCTCAATTAGAAAAAGCAACAGTGACAAAATATCTATTATTTATTGGATCCTTACTGGATAGTTTAATGGGTTATCTCACTATCTGACTACAACAATGGAAGCATAGTACCATTATGATCGCACTTTATAAATAACAAAACTACAGAAAGACATAACCAATGCAGTTACCGAGTTAATAGTGGCCCCAGGACTATTATCAAAAACCATCCAATCTCAGTATCTGGGCAGTTAAACAATAGCGATCTCTTGAGGTGTTGGAGAAATTGACACCACAGTAATTTTAATTTCACTAGCATGATTTTAATTTCATTAACATTTACCCATTATAATAGCAATTGACATGAAAGAAAAATATGGAGTAATGAAAAGAAACAAAATAAAAAGTGATCTCAAATTCCACACATCCAGGGACCACATCTGCTAACAGCTTCATGTAAATCTTCCCAATAACTTTTCTGTTGTTCTGGATACATGCTGGGAGGATATATATTCTTCTGATAAACTATGTGTACATCTACATATTTATTTGAGTCACTTTGATCCTGCATCATTCTTCCTGTTTACCCTCAGGGCTATCTAGACCACCCTCTTGATTTCCATCAGATTTCTCCTTTTCCTTAGGGAAAACCATTACCAACAGTGAAAATTGTGGGGTTATTCCCGGCAGGCAGACATTCACTCTCTCCACATTCACTTCTGTTTAACACTCTTCTTTACTTTGACTTTGACTTCAAAATCAGCCCACATGTTGATAGGCAAGCCTGTGGATTTGGCTAATCAAGATATCCCCAAATGTGAATATTGTATTTAATGGGGGACCTCAAATCATTGTTCATTAATCAAACAACTTATTGCAAAGCATGTTGGTATTCTATAATTAAACCAATTAGGACCAGAAAGTTAGATGGATTTTTTAAAGACAGAGGCCACATTCATTTATCTGGTATAGTTTTGGGTAACATTCATGGGGGGATAAAAGGGGGAAAAATCCTTAAATGCAAGAACTTAGTAATCTTGCAAAAATTTCTATTTTAATACCTATTTTTGAGATTGTAAAGAATGAAATATAATGGGATGCTCTTGGCTGCAAGCAACACTAAATTCTGACTCACTTGACTTAAACAGAAAAGAAGATTTATCATACAAAAGTGGCTCCAGGGTTAATCTGTGGTCTAACGATGTTATAAGGATCCAGAATTTTTCATCTTTCTTCTCTGACATAATCAGTGTGTGCGTTTAATTTGACCCATGGTTACAAGATGACTGGCAAAGTTCCAGGCATTTCAGAAGACTTTCATCAGAATAAGAGGGCCTCTCTTCCACTATGCCTGATAATTGTATGTGTCAATTCGGCTGAGCAAAATTGAATCTTGATGGAATTCTGATTGATACATCATAATTCTCTTTTTATCAAGGACAAAGGACTTAACAAAAAGCGACTCCTAAAGGTCTTCCTGTGACATTATATTGGGCAAAATTGTATCACATGTTTCTTCTGAAAGTAACTGTTAAAAGGGTAAAAGGATTTATACTTATTAGGCATTACCTCCAGTCTGTTACATAGGAGTGGACACTGAGGGAAAAAAAAGTGCAGGTATTGTTAATAAAGAAGTGGCTAGTTATTAGTGAAAGATATAAAGAGAAAAAAAATCACCAGCATCCTTTCATTGCAATCTGAGGTATAATACTATTCAGCAGAAAAATGATTAACGGACAGATACTTCTGGGGTCCCAATCTGGCGCGATCTCAAAATCTTTTTGAAAACTTCACTATATCCTATAGCCTCTCTGGTCTTTAGTTTCATTATTATTAAAATGGAGAAACAGAACTAAGTGAATTCCAAGCTTTTCCAAGTTTGTTCTAAGATAGAGCTACTATTCTGTTCTTTACAAACTTGGTGAAATTAAACACATCCTTATGACCCAATTCATAGTCTTCCTCTCATATTAAGTCCTCTTACTGCCCTAGAGAGAGTAAACCTTCCCCACAGCATTTTATCAAATGAATATCATCATACATATATTACTATCATATATATCTAAATAATGTACATTTTTAATATTATTGCACATTAGATACTAAATTTCTTCAAAGAAATAACACTGTCTTAGTCATGGTAATATCTACAATGTCTAGATTGCCATCTGGCTCACACTGTTTGAGTAAACATCTGAATTAAACTGCTGAAAATATATAGTAATTATATCACTTGAGAGACTGCTCTTTTAAAAAACAAATAAATTCTATGTCTGAGCTAGGGTTTATGCCGGTGCATTTGTGATAAATGCTTTAGAGAATAACTTGTGTCCTCCACATTTTAGAAATGATGGTTCTATCAGGGGAAAGCAACCTTTAAGAACTGACCTAATGTTAAAATTGAAGGACTATTTAGTACAACCTTTGCACATTTCTGGAAAGTATGCTACAGCCACTGGTCATTATTAGTCAGAATCTACATGACACTGACATGATGAATCATGGGAATCTACCCCCAAAACCAAGGGCACAGTGTATACACTGTATGTCAGCCAACTTGATATTAAATGATAGTAAAATAAAATAAAATAAAATAAATAAAATAAAATTGCTTGTGTATTGTCCTTGAATAGGGAATTAATCCAGTATTCAAATGCAAAGATTTGGTTTAGATTGTAGCATAGAAAGTTTGTTCAATGACTCTAAAGATTCACTTATGTATGATGAAAAAGTTCCAGAGATCTGCTATACCAGCTAATGTCTAAGTTCACAATACTGTGTTTTGCATGTAAAAATCTACTAAGAGAGCAAATCTCATTTTAAATGCTTTTATTACAAAATTTAAGGAAAAAAGGACACAAGGAAACTTTTGGAAGTGATACATATGTCTGTAACCTTGCTGTGGTGATAGTCTCAGCAAGGCATATATATGTCCAAACTCATTAAATTGTACCCATTAAATACGGGCAGTGTTTTGTATATCAAATACCTCAATAAAGCTGCTTAAAAAAATAAAGTTCTTCTTTAATACTGATCAGGCAGAGCTTGCGGGTATGATAGGTAGATACAGATGGAGCTTCTCATAGGAGGTAGAAGTTTACGTAAAAGAATTCAGAAAACTGAGAAGAATAAAGCACCATTTCTGATTTATCACCCCTTTATTTGTGTTCACGACTTAGGTAGGGCTTCATTTCCTGCTCTCTGCTTCTATGGCACATATTTCTTTGATGTTGAACTCTGAGTTTTGAAGGCAAAAGCCATTTCATGTTCACATTATTTTTAAAGATTTTGTTTTTAGGTAATCTCTACACCCAATGTGGGGCTTGAGTTCAGAACCCCGAGATCAAGTGTCACACAGTCCTCCTACTGAGGCAGTCAGATATCCCTATGTTCATATTTTTATTCACAGCTTTTAAGGGCTCTCAGCATTTGATTAGCACAAGTCCTAGAATATAGTTTTTGTTACATGGAAAATCGACAAGAATGAACAACAATGCTGCCATTTTATTTTAATGCTTTTCTTTTCTTGTTGCTGGACACATTTTTAAATAGTTGGATGAATTCAGATCTGCCATTAGGTACAGATCTGCCATTCTGTACAGCGAAATACAGAATCCAAGAACAAGACAAAGAAGTCAGCCTCTCACTTTCTCCCACTAGAAACAAGCTGTGTTACTTAGGCATGCATACAAAACACTTTAAGCAGCAAGATCAAGGTTTCGTGCTTGACCAAAATACCATAATATGAATAATACACTGAATAACTCCTTATTACCTGCATAGTTTCAAGAGTTATCAGCAAAAAAATGTTGACAATCTGCATGCCAGCCAAATCTGTCTTAAAAGTAAAGCATTTCATCAGCTGTCAAACCATGGCAGCTCTTCTCTATGTGAAAATTCAGGACAAAGACAGCAATAATGAGTTTCCAGAGCTGTGCCACTACCTGGTATTAAAACTATGTTCTTCCTAATTTGATGAGAAAGGATGATGCCTGACTGAGAAAAGCAGTTCCTTTTTCATGACAGAAAAGTCTGGGAGGGGACATGATCTGACATAAAAGAGACAGGCAATAGAAATGTGTTGGATACTCATTGTACTGGAAAGAACCCTAAAATTGGAAATTCTACCATTAACTAATTATAAGACCCTGAAAATCATTTAATCTCTCTGAAATTAATTATCTTTGTGTATAAAGCAAGGAGATTGGAATTAAAATCTTTAATGTCCCTTTTAGGTTCTTATATTCAAGAGTTTACCCACCAATTTCTAAAATGAAACCCCAAAAGTGACAAGAGCAGGGCTGTGTGTGTGTGTGTGTGTGTGTGTGTGTGTGTGTTGGATTGAAGCAATGAAATTTAAATGGTTCTAATTCAAAGACTGAGAACCTTGTCCTTGGTCCAAAGCTGAAATTATGGAATTCTAAGTATTCTTCGTTTTTTCATGAATGCTGCAGGATGATTATTATGTGAGGCTTTTCTGTGGTGTTACCTTATGTCTTCAGAAAAAAAGTAAACCAAATAGTAAAGCTCACTTTGAACATGAAAGCAAAGGCTTGGTTTCATAAAACTGACTATGAATTTGATATACTCTGTTTTCCAAATACTTTTTATCTAATGAAACCTCAGCATTCCGGTGTTTTGTAATACAACAAGCCCAAAACCAGGGGCTGGATTCACAGTACAATTCCAGCTTTCCAATTCATCTAATCGAAGTTATGCTACCTCAATGACCTTTAATGAACCAGCTGCCTGTAATTTGCTTCTTTGTGTCATCTTCTCCACCATCGACTCTGAGCTAGAACAGATGGAACGTTAGCAAAAGGAATGAAAGCAGAGAGTCGATAACCTCTTGTACAGAAGGGAGATCCAGGGACCATAGCAAACAGTGGACAAGGAAATTCATGTAACTCAGAATAATGAGGGTCTAATTATGAAGGCCTTCTGTCCACAAAAAAAGAGCTTCAAAATCTTTGCCTGGCCATATTGCTATGAGCCAGGGAACACTGTATGTTTTCCATTCTTCTCTTTTTTGAATGGGAAGAATTATTGCTATGATCTCATGGTGGGGCTATCATCTCAGTCCACCACCACATATGGAGTGGACGTGTGTGTACAGATGATAAATAAGTTAACTTTTTATTTAGTATGCTGCCAGATATATGAAACTACAATATGTGAAGATCCACATCATATGGAGATCTTGGGCTTTTGAGTTCAAAGCAGTTATTTGTGCTGTCCCCTTGGGAAAGGGTGAATATGATATTTTTATATACTGAAAGGGGATAATGTGAAGGTTTGGTGATCCAGAAGATATAATGTGGCAAAGGTTATGTTTTTACCAAACCCTATTATCTCCTTTCCCTGAAAACCTAGCAAAGCTACATTCCCCAGTCTCTTTTACAGTCATATGTGATTATGTGGTTGACTATAAGCTACCATAAATTAGGCAAAGGTGATGTTTGTTATTTCTAGGCCTGTCCCATTAGAATATCCCATATTTGCTCCAAATTGCATTATGGAGATAACTAAATGATATATATTAGACTTCTCATCAAAGACTCCTGTGTCTTTTATTTTACTAAGAAAAAAAAAAGACACAATTATCCACTGCCAACAAGAAATCAAATATAAAGACATCATAATGTTGAAAGCAAAAGGATGTAAAGATATACCATGTTAGTACTAAGGAGAAAAAAAAAAACCTGGGGTGACTATAGTGATGTCAGGCAAAGTCTATTTCATTGCAATAAATATTACCAGGGATAGAGAAGATAATTTTATAATGATAATACTTTTAATTCATTAAAAAATTTAATAGTCCCAAATGGTTCTATACCTAATAATGGATCTTCAGAACCATGAAGTAAAAACTTCACATAAAGTAAGACCATTTGAGTCAGATATTTCCATATCAGTGTTTCAGTAATGATAGAAGGTATACCGAACATCAGAAAGAATAAAGAAAACTTGAACTCTGTGAACTACCTTTATAAAATACTGGATGTATAGACCCATACATGAAGACTACTCCACTTATGAATAGCAGAATACACATTTTTTTCAAGTATATACAGAAAATTTAGGAAAACAGACCTGTTCTTCCCCGTAAAGCAAATATTGATACATTTAAATGATTCAAGTCAGGCAAAGTGTGTTTTCTCTAGAAAATGGATTAATTTAGAAATTTAGAATAAGAGAAATGAACCTGGGAAAATTCCCAAATATTTGTAAGTTATATAGACACATCTAAATAAGTCATGGATCAGAGGCATCTGGCTGGCTCGGTTGGAAGATCATGTGACTCTTGATTTCCAGGTCAAGAGTTAGCCCCATGACAGATGTAGAGATTACAAAATAAATAATAAATACATAAAAACTAAAAAAGGGGGTCCTGGCTGGCACAGTCAGAAAAGCATTTGACTCTTGATCTCTGGGTCATGAATTCCAGCCCCACATTGGGTGTAGAGATTACGTGACTAAATTAAGTTTAAAAAACTATTAAATACATTTTAAAAAGGTCAATGGGCAAAATAGGAAAACAGATCATATGTGTACTGAATGTGAGTGACAGGCCAACATATCAAAATGCATGAGACGCAGCTAAAGAAGAATTTAAAGGGAAATTAGAGTAGTTAATATATATGAAAAAAGAATGTTTTCAAAGCTGTGAACTCAAATTCCATTTTAAGAACTAGTAAAAAAGGGAAAATGACACCAAAAATTTGCTGGGAAAAAAAGGAGATAAAGATTAGAGCAGAAACTAGTGAAATAAAAAAAGAGAGGAAAAAAAAAACCAAAAACCTATTCTTTAGATCAATAAAATTATTAAACCTCTAAGTCAATATTTCTCAAACTTTCACTAAATTTTAGCGCTGAAGGGGATTTTTTTTAGGTATTTCTTTCTCCAATAATTGCCCAATTTCCTCTATTGAAACTTTAATACTACAGATATGGTGCATATCTATTCTGTACTGTATACATATCTGTGATTTGTAGATAAAAGAGTAAGATTTTTTTAAAACTTTTCTCTTGCCCTGACAAGAACTACTTTTTCAAGACCTTGTTAGCAATTATGCACCTTACTCAAAATGAATGACCTAAGTATTGGTATGTGTAAGTTGGGGAGATTATCATTTTTTTTCAAATAATCACTCCATTTTTCTTATGTTGATCAATCTATTGGTATGAAACTATTCATAATACTCCTTGACAATCTAGCATATATCTAAAACCTTGGGGTGCCTGGGTGGCTCAGTCGGTTGGGTGTCTGGCCTCTGCTCAGGTCATGATCTCATGGTCTGTGAGTTCAAGCCCCGCGTCAGGCTCTGTGCTGACAGCTCAGAGCTTGGAGCCTGCTTTGGATTCTGTGTCTGCTTCTCTCTCTGCCCCTCCCCTGATCGTGCTCAGTCTCTCTCTCTCTCAAAAATAAACATTACAAAATTAAAAATAAATAAATAAAATCTGTAATGATATCCTTTCTTTTATTCCTGTTGTTGTTAACTTACATACTCTCCCCAACATTATTTCAACTAATCTATGAAGTAGGTATTAATTTAATATCAAAAGGAAACTGCAGACCAATATCCCTTATTACTATAGATGAAAAAATTCTGGGGGCGCCTGGGTGNAAAAAAAATTCTTATCAATTTAGCCAATGAAATTCAGCAATATATAAAAATGAGAAAACATCATGATCAAGTAGAGTTTATCCTAGGATGTGAGAACAAAGACAGTTCAAGGGAGAAAGTCTTTCAAAAAATGATGGGGCAGCAACTGGATACTGATATGGAAGAAACAACAAAAACAAAACAAAACACAACACAACATTGACTCATACATAACTTGGCCCACATGCAGAAATTAACACAAAATGGATCACAGTCTTAAATGTAAAAATAAAACATGAGAAAAGATCTTTCTGTCTTTGTGTTAGGCAAATATTTCTTAAATGCAGCATTGAAAAGCACAGTCCATAAAAGAAAAAAAAATGATAAGTTTGACTTCAACAAAATTAAGAAATTTTGTTTTTTGAAAGACTCTGTTAAGAGAATGAAAATACTTGGTCCAGGTTTGTATAAAATATTTGAAAATCATATATCTGATAAAGGACTTGTATCCAAAATATACAGATAACTCTTAAATCTCAATTATAATGATAAAATGACCACAAACCAATCCAGTAAAAAAACGAGTGAAACATTTGGATAGACACTTAATCAAAGAAGTCACTGAAGTGATAATTAAGCACATTAGAAAGATGCTTAATACCATTAGTAGTTACAGTAATGCAAACTAAAACCACAATGTGATATTTCTAAATACCTATAAGTATGGATAAAATTTAAAAGACTTACCATATCTAGTTTTGGCAAAGAGGTGGGACATCTAGAATTCTCATCCACTAATGGATGATATGTAAAATGATACTATCACTCTGGCAAACAGTTTGGTGTATTTTTTAAAGTTAAATATTCATCATATCACATAAGTTAAATATTATCCTACCAAGCTACTCTTAAGTGATTACTCCCCAAATGAAAGAAAATGTCCACACATGTACATATACATGAATGTTCATAGCATCTTCATGTGTAATGGCCAACAATTGGAAACACTCTAAATATTCATTAACTGGAAAATGGATAAAAACAAGTTGTGGGAGATCCCTACAATTCTACAATGCAATAAAAAGGAATGACTATATATGCAATAACATAGATGAATCTAAAAATAATTAAGCTGAGTGAAGTATGCCAATTAAAAAATAAAGCTACATTTTGTGTAATTTCATTTGTAGAAAATTCTTGAAAATGCAAGCTTCTCCATACTAAGAGAAAGCAGATAGCTCTTGCATGGAAATGGGGGAGGGTAAGGGGAGAGGGGTTACAAAGGAGCATATGGAAAGTTCCAGAATCATCTGTATGTTCATAACTCAATTTCTGATGTCCACATAGGCATATACAATTATCAAACTTAGCCTAATTGTATTTATTAGGTATATAGAGTTTATTTCATGTCATTTTTTTTAAAAAGCTGTATATGAATGCTTTGCTCAGCTTTATTTAAACGTATTGAGGTATCTCTGTACATTTGAGTACTCAACAATAAAAATGATAAGCTACAAGCAATAATATGTATTTCCTATCTAAAGCATTATGTTAGGTAAAGAAGCTAGACTTAGAAATTTCCAACTGCATGATTTCATGTATATAGCACTCTGGAGAAGGCAGACATGTTTGGAAAGAGAAAACAGAGTAGTGGTTTCCTGGAATGGAGGGAAAAGAGATGGATTGTTTACAAAGCAGTAGGAGGGAACTCCTGGAGGTAATGGAAGTAATCCTGTATCTTTTATGTAGTAGTGTTTATATGACTGCCTACATTTGGCATAATTCACAGAATTATGTTCCTAGGAGAACTAAATTTTGTCTATGTAAATTATAACTCAATAAATCTGTCTTAAAGACATATTCTGGGGCGCCTCGAGGGCTCAGTCCGTTGAGTGTCCGACTTCAGCTCAGGTCATGATCTCATGGTTCGTGGGTTCGAGCCCCGCATAGGGCTCTCTGCTGACAGCTCAGAGCCTGGAGCCTGTATTCAGATTCTGTGTCTCCCTCTTTCTCTGACCTCCCCCTGCTCACACATTCTCTCTCTCTCTCTCAAAAATAAATAAAACATTAAAAAATAAAATTAATTAAATTTAAAAAAGACATATTCTAAGCCTGCATTAACAATTGCCCTTCTTGTCCCTTTAATTAATTACATTCACAAATTCAACAATCTTTCTCTATGCTAAGTGCTAACTGCATGGTGTACAGGTTTAGTACATGAGAACTTTATAAACACAGTCATGCCTTTTCTTCTATCTTTACACTTTTCTCTTACATAAAAACATTCTGTCTTGCATGTCGCATACTCTGGAGCATTGCTGTATTTAAACTGATGCATTATAACTTTTCCTAATATACTGAAGAGTTAAAAGAAGAAAATGTAATCAACTATGGAAGATTTTCATCAAATAGTCTATTCGTGTGTTTAATGGATTAAGCATGCACATTCTCTAAAGCAGTGTTTCCGGATTATTTTTAACCCCTACGTCTCAATTCATGCAAATTTCTCTGATTCATGTTATGAGAACAATGATACTGTTTTTTGTTTCTCAGATATAAAATGGTATTATAATATTACATGTGACTTATATCCCTCTACCCTGTATTCTCCCAGAATTCTCTTTTCCACTCCTAGTCCTCTCTCAGAACTACTGCTCTAACACCAGGGAACGGCCACACTGTGCCCATGGTCCCTCTCCTCCATCTCAGGGCCACAACTTAGCCTGGCCTCATTTTGGACCCTCCACACCTGCTCTACATATGATGAATCTGTTGGACATTTTCCCAATATAAATAATGGATAGATGTCTATAATTTCATTCCATCTTCTGACCGACAGCCTTTGAAATAGTTATTTTGGTCATCAGAGGTGAAGTAAAAAAATAAAAACAAAATTCAGAAACCTCAAGCATTTAATCCTCACTATTGGGGTTTTTGTTATTCTTTCCCCCAAGGAAATTAGACACGCCTGCTGAGGCCTGTCCATTCTAATCAGATCCTGTGGACCTTCGTACCATATGTTTTCAAGAGGCTGCATAGAAAAAAAAAAAAAAGATAGCAAAAGAAACTCAATTGCCTTGTTTGCCTTTGCAGAAAATAGCTTTCACAGACCTTAATTTTGCAAGTCCTGTCTTGTGCAAATGAGTGTTAACAAGCGTGGTAAGCTGGATAATGGTTCCCCAAATACATTCAGGTCCCCCAGAACCGATGAGTATGCTACTTACATAGAAAAATTGGCTTTGCATATGCAATTAAGTTTTTAAAAATCTACTATAAATCATAGGCCTTACCGAGAACAATTTGGCACTATAACTGTCTTCCTGTTACTAAATTAGTCTTTAATATATCCAACTAGCTGTCTTAATGTGTCTCGAACATGCTAGGTATATCTTCCACTTAGGGCCTGAATTATCTATCATTGCACAACAAATTACCTCAAAACTCTGTGACTTAAAATAACAAATTCACATAATAACAAATTCCTGTGAGTCAGGAATTTACAAGGGCCTGAATAGGTGGTTTTAGTCAGTTTCCCATGATCTTGAAGTCAAGATGTTAGTCATCTGAAAGACAGACCAGGCTTCGAAGATCCACTTCACAAGGTGCATTCACATTGCTACAGGCAGGAGGCCTAAGTTCTCCACCAGAGGCCCTCTTCCTATGGCTGTTTGATCTGTGCTCACAATATGGCAGTTGGCTTCACTCAGAGTGAGTGATCCAGGAGGAGACCAAGACAGAGCTTTGATGTGTTTTGTTACCTAGTTTCAGATACCACGTTCCATCACTTTTGTTTTATTGGATGCATTGAAAGCAAACTACAAAGTCTGGGCCACCCTAAAAAGGAAGGGAACTTAGATCCAATTTTTGAAGGAAGTGCCAAAGAATTTGTGGGGTTATTTAAATTATGATAGGCCTTTGCTTTAGCTCTCCTTACTTGTTGAAATGCTCTCCTCTTAGATTTCTGCTTGGCTGAGCCCATCAACTCTCAAGTCTTTGTGCAAATCCACCCTGTCAAAGAAACCTACCATGACTATTGTAGCAGACACCATTATTCAAATCCCCTCATGTTCATTTTTCCATTTCTTTACACCATTTCCCTAGCTCTCCTTCTAACACCTGCAACCATGACACTCTATGAAAGATTGTTCTTGTGCCACTGGAGCTGCTTTGCAATTTGCAGAGATGCAGGAGTACCTGGGAGCTTACATTCCACCTCAATCCCACCAGCATAGCCCTCAGCCTGATGTGGAAGCATAATAGCCGAGGCTTCTTATTTCTTGTTGAGACAGAAACTGATCCACAGTCCGGAGATCCTCTGCAGTATCAGACTAAGGCCAATAATTTGCTTGAAAGGGAATCTTTGTTTTCTTTTTCATCATTATTCTCCTTGCCCCAATCTATTATCATTTTCTTTTGATAGCACTTTGTAAGAAGTCATTTGTACCCTTACTTTGACCTCTGGATGAGTTTCCTGAGAACCTAATGTAACTAACTACCCAATTTAATCTTGAAAAATTCCTACCACCTACTGATATATGTCTGTTACCTCTTCTTTCTTTTTCTAAATGTTTATTTTTTTTTGAGAGAAACAGAATGTGAGTGGGATAGGGGCAGAGAGAATGGGAGTCAGAGAATCCAAAGCGGGCTCCGTGCTGGCAGCACAGAGCCTGATGTAGGGCTCAGACTCATGAACCACGAGATCATGACCTGAGCTGAAGTCAGACACTTAACCAACTGAGCCACCCAGACTCCCCTCTTATTTCTTTATTATTCAGTAGCACCTATCACCTTCTACTATACAATATGCTTACCCATTTGCCATTTACTGCCTGTCTTCCACAACTAATAAGTAAATTCAACTAGCATGGAACCATTGTCTGCTTTGTTTTCTATGGCTCTAAGAAGGTTTTGTTCCTTCCATTACTTTGGGAATGCTAGAAATTTCCCTGTAAGGGTGATGCTTAGTGACAAAGTAAAAAGTGGGCAAAGTATCAATTATCATGGAAATCTCACAAACCCCATTACAGTCCAAAAAGCAGCTATCTACATAGATGATGACTGAGTTTTGAAATTTTCTACAATTTTAACACAGTAGAATCTTTGGGAGAAATTAATGTGGACAAACATCAGCCTTCGGCAATCAGTGGTGCAAAAGTAGAAATCTAGTAGCCAAAAATCTTTCCCAGCATCACACTGATGATTAAAATTGCAGACCTACAGCCCCTGTTACTTTTCATTGCAGAATGAAATATGATCATGAATAAGCAAGAATAGAAACTGAAAGTCTCCTAACTACCCCCCACTATAATCATTTTCAGAGTACAGAAATTCTAATCTAAGAGTTTGGAGCAAGAATATGTGTGTGCATGTGTGTGTGAGAGAGAGAGAGAGAGAGAGAGAGAGAATGTGAATGTTATATATTGTATCTTTTTTCCCTTTTCCAGAAATGTTCTTTGTCATTTCTAAATTGTTTATTTCTTTTTTCTAAAAAAATTTAATGGTTTATTTATTTCTGAGAGAGAGAGAGAGAGCATGAGCAGGGGAGGGTCAGAGAGAGAGGGAGACACAGAATGCGAAACAGGCTCCAGGCTCTGAGTTGGCTGTCAGCACAGAGCTTGATGCGGGGCTCGAACCCATGAACCGTGAGATCATGACCTGAGCTAAAGTTGGATGCTCAACTGACTGAGCCACCCAGGCGCCCTATTTTGCTCATTTATTTCTTATTGTTAACAGAGGATATCAAAAGGACTGTGTACCTTATTCATAGGCTTCTTTGCTATATACTAGACTCTATCAGAGATCCAGCATGTAATGAATATCTATTTTACCCTGTTTATTGCAGACTTGGCACATGGAATCTCTTATACCAATTCCCCACCTGTGTGTAGCAAAATATATTTTATATCTTTGATTTTCTCTTCCCTTTTCCCTTTCTCGTGGCTATTAAAGATGATGGAATACAGTGTGAAAGAATGTGAATGTGAAGAAATAAAATTTATAGCTCCTTATTCTTGATTTTTACTCTTTCAACAAAATCATAAACATTCACTAAGTGCTGTGTTGATTTTATCTATTATTTGACAGCATATAGATAAATGTCTCATTCACTGTGCTAAAGTCAAGGAGCCCTACATTTTAAATGTCTAAGCTATAAACCTCAGTTAAGTTGCAAACTCTAATGTTTTATAATGGATGATTTCATCATTCATTCATTTATTAAACAGTAATTAACTGAATGCCTACTCTGTGTCAGAGATTGTTGTAGGAACTGAAGATACAGCAGGGAACAAAATAGACAATAATCTTGATCTAGTTTTCTGGGTTTCAGAGACTGTGCATATAGTCTTACCGATGATACCATTCACATAGACTATACGATGTGGATTATGTAATGTGACATACCCTAAATAATATGAACACAGAAAACAGTTTAATTATTCACTATATCTTGTTGACTATTTTCATGCACTACTCTCATCTCTGTTCTACTAGATACTTGGAATGTCTTGAAGAGTGAAATAAACAAAATTCCAAATTTCATGGAGATTTTGTATTTTGTTGAGAGGAGGCAGATACTTTAAAAAGTTTAAAAAAAACCCAAAAAGTTAAAAATAAGATTATAGTCAAGGCTAAAAGATGATATGTCATATAAAAAAAATAAACAGGGGCACCTGGATGGCTCAGTTGGTTAAGCGCCTGACTTCAGCTCAGGTCATGATCTTGCAATTTGTGAATTCAAGCTCTGCATCGAGCTCTTTGCTGTCAGCTCAGAGCCTGGAGCCTACTTTTGGTTTTGTGTCTCGCTGTCTCTCTGCCCCTCCCCCGCTCGCGCTCTGTCTCTCTCTTAAAAATAACGAAACATTTAAAGATTTGTTAAAAAATAAACAAATTACATGGTGAGGGGGACCTGAAGAGGTTGGTATTGCTGAGTAATTTGCAGCAATAAACAGGGTAATCAGGGTAGATATTATTTGTAGAAGGTGAGGGATTTTGCCAAATATCTTATGGTAGAGTACTAGAGTACTTTAAGAAGTGGGAGCAGCTAGACCAAAACTGCTAAGATGTTAAGAAGGATAGTGGGGAATACAGTACTGTAAGGCTTTTTGGGCCATTGCAAGGGCTTTGGTTTATAATCTGAGTAAAACTGACAAACTCTGAGGTTTCTGAACAGGGAGTAAAACAGTCTGACTTGTGTCTTAAAATCATCAGTCTGACTGCTCTGTTTTGACAACAGAAGCAATGAAACCAAAGAGACGTTGCTGGATAATCCAGATGAGAGATGATGGTGGTTTGAGCTGCTGGTAACATTGGATGTGCTGATAAGTAGTGGACTTATGAATGCGCTTTAAATAATGAGCCAAAAGAATTTTTGATCTATTGGACCTGGGGTTTAATAAAAGAAGGAAGTAAGGTTGACTTTGAGATTTTTGACCTGAGCAATTGAGAAAATGTAAGGAGAGGCTTGCCATCAACTGAATGGGAAAATCAGGTTTGGGAGTTGAGCAGGGGCGTATTGAGTTGAAATGTCTAGACCCCCGCTGGAGTATTAGAACAGGTGGATATAGAAGTCTGGAATTAGAATTCTGGGCTGGAGGTATATGTTTTGAAAGAGGCTGGAAGGTGATAATGATAATGGAGACATTTTTAATTATGGGGGATATCGTCACTGGGAGGATAGCATTTGCATAATACCTGAGATTCAGGGGAAAGAGTGATTCAGCTATAAATGGGGAAAATATTCCAGGCCATAGTAACAGAATATGCAAAATCCCTGGCTGACGGAATTGGGAGAATATTGGGCTTACTGTGGTGAAGACCAGCAAGGAAGGTAATGTGGCAAGAGCAGAGTGAGCCAGAGAGAGAAGAGTAGGAGGAGGGGACGTCAGAGAAGGAGCCTGGAGTCAGATCATGCAGGGCCTTCCTAAGTCCTTTGATGTCAATAAATGAGAGTTTTTTTAATAAATTAAAAAAAATTTTAATGTTTTATTCATTCCTGAGAGAGAGGGAGACAGCGTGAGCAGGGGAGGGTCAGAGAGAGAGGGAAACAGAATCTGAAGACAGGCTCCAGGCTCTGAGCTAGCTGTCAGCACAGAGCCTGATGCTGGGCTGGAACCCACGAACTGTAAGATGACCTGAGCTGAAGTTGGACACCTAACCGACTGAGCCACCCAGGCACCCCTAATAAATGTTTTTAATGTTTATTCATTTTTCGAAAGACAAAGAGAGACACAGAGTGTTGAGTGGGGGAGGGGCAGAAGACAGTAAGGAGACACAGGATCAGAAGCAGGCTCCAGGCTCCGAGCTGTCAGCACAGAGCCCAACTTGGGGAACACACGAACCGTGAGATCATGACCTGATCCTAAGTCGGGGGCTTAACTAACTGAGCCACCCAGGTGCCCCAATAGGAGGTTTTGCAAAGATTTTGGTCAGAGAAGTGACACAATTCGAACAGTTTGTAGAAAACACTCTAGCTGGTGAAGTGAGAATACTTTGCAGGAGCTGCAAAGATGAAAGCAAGACAAAAATTACAGAAATTACTTTAAAAATCCAGATCAGAGATAACGGTGGTGTGGACAAGTGTAGCAGTGAAGACGGAGCTTTTATGTGTGTTTCCCCAGATGCAGATTTTGAGGCAAGTATTTCAGGGCAAGTGGACAGGAGACACAGCAGGGACTGGAACAGACGAGAAGGAAAGAAAGTCAATAGAGAATACATCATCTAACTAGTTACTTTGCCTGCAGGCATCTGGTGCCCAATTCCTCTAGAAACCTTTGGGAGACAGGATAGAGTTTTCTTGAGAGTTATTCCAGCCAAGGGCTCAGGAAGCTGGGCAAGATTTCCATCAAATTTTTGCTAATCAGTGGTTGAGGACTACTTAAAGGGACATTTCTGGTTTGCCTTCTTCTCGTCAAGAATGTTCCTATTGCAAGTCAAAAGCCCTGAGCCAGAGATTCACAGTTTTCATGATAAGCAGGCCTTAGCAGGTAGAGGGAAGTGCTGAGAGGGCATTAACACTGCAGTGAGAGCAGCTGCTTCAGTGGTGAGAAGGGCTTAATTGCGGATATATTATGAAACTAAAGCCTGAACACAGGCATGTGAAACACATGTGCGTGTGCATGCACACACACACACAACTATAGTTCTATAAAAAGTGTTTATTGTTAATATGATAACTTTGAGTTTCTAATTTCATTTTTTAAACAAATACACAGCATCTACGCAGTACCATGCATTTCCGAGGAACTGTGAGAGATACCAGAAGGAGGAAAGCATAAGTATGGGCCTCAAGGGACTCAAATTTTAGTAGAAACTTTAATTTCTTTTCATTAATTACAATATGCACTAAAAGATGGAGAATGGTGAGGCACCTGAGTGGCACAGTTGTTGAAGCCTCTGACTTAGGCTCAGGTCATGATCTCACAGTTCAGGGGTTCAAGTCCCATATCAGGCTTTCTGCTGTCAGCATAGATCCCACTTCAGAACCTCTCTCTCTCTCCCCCTCAAAAATAAACATTTTTTAAAGATGAAGAATGGCATAATAAATATTAACAAAATCACATAGTATTTATCTTAGGAAAATAATGATAAGGGCCTAGATTAATGAAGTGATCCTAGAAACGTAGGCTAGAAACCTTGCTTACTTTATTCCACCTTGAATTCCCAGATCCAAACCCAGAGCCTGGGACAGAGAAAGTGTTCATAATATATAGTCATATCACTGTCTCACAACATGGTAGCTTCCTTCTTCAAATGCAGCAAGAGGGTCTCTCCCTTACAAGCAAAGGCCCAGGTTTTCTTTTAAGGTTTTCATCTAATTAGGCCAGGTTCACCAAGAGTAATCTCCATTTTCTTTCTTTCTTTCCTTCCTTCTTTATTTCTTTCCTTCTTTTCTTTCTCCCTTCCTTCCTTCCTTTCCTTCCCTTCCTTCCTTTCTTCCTTCCTTCCTTCCTTCCTTTCTTTCTTTCTTTCTTTCTTTCTTTCTTTCTTTTCTTTCTTTCTTTCTTTCTTTCTTTCTTTCTTTCTTTCTTTCTTTCTTTCTTTCTTTCTTTCTTTCTTTCTTTCATTTATTTTTTGAGAGAGAGAGATAGAGAGAGCATGAGCAGGGAAGAGGCAGAGAGAGGAGAGAGAGGATCCCAAGGAGGCTCCATCACAGTAACTTTTAGCCTGATCTTCTCAGCTTCATCCTCTGCAATCCACCATAAACTGGAATCTAAAGGCCAGTCATCTATATTTAAATACACAATTATCTTCAATGTTATAAAATATAACCATATTAAATCCTCTTTCTTTCTTCTATTTTGGTTGCAAATTAAAGGACCTCAATTCAAATTTACTTCAGCAAAATGGGCCATTTCTTTTCTTTTTTTTTTTTTTAATGCTTTACAAACCAAAAAATTCAGAATAATTTCTGGCTTTAAATTAGGCTCTGGCTTGGGGCACCTGAGTGGCTCAGTCGTTTAAGCTTTATGACTTCAGCTGAGGTCATGATCTCATGATTTGTGAGTTGGAGCGCCATGTCAGGCTCTGTGCTGACAGCTCAGAGCCTGGAGCCTGCTTGGAATTCTGTGTCTCTCTCTTTCTGTTGCTCCCTTGCACATGTTCTCTCTCTCTCTCTCTCTCTCAAAAACAAATAAACATTAAAGAATTTTTTTAAATTAGGCTCTAGCTTTAGTCTCTCTTCTTTTAACCATCACAGCAATGCTTCTGACCTATATTCTTAAGGAACTAACATGAATCATATCCATTCTTAAATCACTATCATTGTCAGAAGAAGGAACACTGTATACAACCTATCAGGCCTCAGGTACATTCTAATCACTAGAGTCATCTCCAGTAAAACAATACTCACTGCAGATAGAAGGTAATTAGGTCTATCAAAGAATTATATTATTTTGTGGGGCGCCTGGGTGCCTTAGTGGGTTAAGCGTCCGGCTTTCGCTTAGGTCATGATCTCGTGGTTCGTGGGTTCGAGCCCTGCGTCGGGCTCTGTGCTGACTGCCGGCTCAGAGCCTGGAGCCTGTTTCAGTCTGTGACTCCCTCTCTCTCTGACCCTCCCCTGCTCACGCTGTCTCTCTCTCTCCTAGAAATAAAATAAAAATATTAAAAAAGTATATATTATTTTGTGAAAAAAAGAGGCAGAAGTCAGACAGTGGGGAAAATGTCTATACAGAAAATTGTCTTAAAATTAGCAGGGTCATCACATCCATATTTCTTTGATTGATATATAAGTCCTCTAACTACATTGTCTCTATCCAATTTATTAGTTTCTCCATGACACTTCTTTCAGATAAAGATAGCTTTATGTTCCAATATCACATTATTATCTAGTCTCTAAATTTATTCTCCATATCCAACTCTCTGCTCTGGTTGTTCTGTCTGGAAAATTCCCTCTGCCTTACCCCCAAGGAAACATCCTCTTAAAGAGTGGGGAAAATCTCTCATTCAACAAAACCAGTTTCCTTGTGAAATTGTTCATGTGTCTCAAGCAGAATTAATTGTCACTTATTCTCTGTTCTCAGTGATACCTTATACAAACTTTATTTTGACCTTAATTTGAATCTGGTAGGTCTCTGGAGTCTGCCTCTTTTGTTATCAATTGAACTTGAAGTAAAAAAGCCTATCGTATTCAACCTTGTATTCCTAGTGCCTTGTATGATGCCTATGTATCTTAGATCTCACACAGTGTTTGTCAAATTCATAACATCAAGGAACTGGCAGGGATACAGTATTCAAACTTCATCTTGCCAGCCAAAGTAATGGGACACTCTCTCAGGTATGTTGTGAAAATAGATTAGACTAAAGATTTTTTGATGGGAGAGGCAGGAGGAAACTACTAGCAGTGTCTGGTCAAAAATTATTTTTATTCATGATTCCCTATGATTTTATCTACTAACCTTATGATCAAATATATGTTCTTGTTTTTTATGAAAGGGTTGCCGTTGGTGATGACAAACACCTAGCTTTAACTAGTTTCACAATAAGTAAAAATACAATTTTTAGGGGCACCTGGGTGGCTCAGTTGTTTAAGGATCCGAGTTTGGCTCAGGTCATAATCTTACCATTCCTGAGCTTGAGCCCCTCGTTGGGCTCTGTGCTGACAGCTCAGAGCCTGGATCCTGCTTCAGAATCTGTGTTTCCCTTTCTCTCTGCCTCTCCCCTGCTCATTGCTCTCTTTTTCCCTCAAAAATAAATGAAAAAAAAAAAACCTTTAAAAAAAGAAACACAATTTTTAAATGCCTTTAAGTAGAGTCTGAAGATATGTATTTTTATTTGGCTAGGTAGACAATTATGACCTGCCTCTCCAAAGACCTGAATAGTCATTAAATAAATAAGCAAAGACTAACACATACCACGAGTTTCATACAGAATACAGCCCTGGTCATCATGTAAAATATAGTCTGTTCCACATTCATTTTTGCTTGAAAGTGGTTGGGTGGAGTGTGGATGGAGTAACAGAACTTGGGGAAAGGATGCGAGTGGTGGGCAGTGAGAAGAGGAACTTCCAGGTTGCTATAAGTCTATGGAAAGTTGCTCTTTATCATTTTATGAAAGCTAACAGAATTCCAGAGTAAGAGAAAATAATAGAGATGATCTGTTTCTTTATTCTGAATAAGTCTCACAGCACAGATACATTACACAAAAACCTAATGTCACACAGCATAGGTGTGGTAAAATGGATATTGAAACCTCTGAGGCCCAGCCCAGTCTACATATTTTTTTTAAAAATTTTTAATGTTTTATTTATTTCTAGGACAGAGAGAGACAGACAGCGTGAGCAGGGGAGGGTCAGAGAGAGAGAGAGTCACAGACTGAAACAGGCTCCAGGCTCTGAGCTGGCAGTCAGCACAGAGCCTGACGCGGGGCCGAACCCACAAACCGCGAGATCATGACCTAAGTGAAAGTCGGACGCTTAACCGACTAAGCCACCCAGGCGCCCCATGAGAGGGCGTCATTTTAATAGAACTTTTCCAAAGCCCTGGAGAGTGCCTGAAAGTGTCTTCACATGATCATAAATTTTTTGAAGCTTTATTGTGGCATGATTGATGTATAATGAATCACATGTATTCAAGTGTGCAGATACATGAACAACCATGAACAGTCTTCATCTTTAAGACAAACAACATATCTATCACCAGCAAAAATTTTCCCATGATTACTGTAAACTTATTATAATCTTAAGTCCTCCATCTTTGTTAAGTTTTTCTGGTTCCTTTGTATTTTTATATCAATTCAATCAGTTTGCCAATTTCTTAACTTGTGTTTCCATTTAATTCATAGATTGATTTTGGAGGTATTGCTATCTTAATGATATTTATTCTTACAATCAGTATGCATGAAATTTATCACGCATGACCATTTACTTTAGATCATTTATAATTTCCATTGACAATGTTTAATTTTCAGGTATAGGTCTTGTACATATGTTGTCAGATTTATCTCTAAAAAGCATATTTTTATACTATTATAAACTCTATTTTCAAAATGTCAGTTTCTGGTTCTTTCTTTGTTACTATGAAAAATATAATTTGGGAATATTGACTTTTCTGTCCTACCACTGTGATAAACTCACTTATTAGTTATTACTAACACTTTTGTAGATTGTATAGAATATAATAAATAGTTGATAATTTTGTCTGTGAATAAAAAAGTTTTCATTTCCTCTTTTTCAACCTGTATGTCTATATTTCTTTTTCTTATTATACAACTTGGGCCCTCCTGTATGATGTTAAAGATGGCAAGAGAAGGCATCTTTACCTTCTTCTTGATATTAGTAGGAAAGCATTCAATCACTCATTAATACGTATGATGCAAGCTAATGGCTTTGAAAGACATATTTATGAGGTTGAAAAGTTTTATTTCTAACTTACTAAGGACTTTTTTAGTTTATTTATTTAATTTGGGAGACAGCATGAGTGGGACAGAGGCAGAGAGAGAGGGAGAGAGAGAATCCCAAGCAGGCTCCATACTGTCAGTGCAGGGCTGATGTGGGGCTTGAACTTCTGAACCATGAGATCATGACCTAAGCTGAGGTCAGATGCTCGACTGACTGAGTCACTCAGGTGCGCCATCTTACTAAGGATTTTTATTAGGAAATATTGGCCTAGGTCAAGTGATTTTTCTAAATATGTTGAATGATCACATGATTCTTCTTTTCTGCATGCTAATTTGTCAAATTACATTGATTAACTTTCAAATGTTAAACTTAACTTGCATTTCTGGGATAATATCTACTTGTAATTGATGAATTACAAGTATTGTAATTCATACTTGTATGAATTGTTTTGTTATGTATTGTTATATGTGATATGTGTATGTATTGTTATATATGATTTTCTCAAAGTGGGTTAAACTTTGCATTGATATTTGGTATTGGTCTCTATTTTATTATAATGTTTTTGTTTATGTTGGTATCAGAGTAATACCAACCTTTTAAAATGAGTTGGTAAATATTTCTGCACTTTAATTTTATAGAAGAATTTGTATAAAATTGTACTATCTTTTCCTATGTGTTTAGTAGAAGTTAGCAGGAAACCATACGAGTGGAATATTCCTGGCATGAAGATTTGTAACTAAAATTCAGTTTTGTAGCAGATATTGAGTTGTTCAGGTTTTTTATTTTTTCCTGAGTATGATGCCTAAGTTTATGTGTCAACTTGACTGCGCCATAGGATGCTCAGGTATCTGATCAAACATTATTCTGGATGTTTCTGTAAGGATATTGGGGATAATATTAACAATCAAATTGGTAGATTGGGTGAAGAAGATTGCGCTTACTAATGTAAGTGGGCCTTGTTCAATCAGTTGAAGGCCTGAATATAGTAAAATGGCTGGCTTTCCTCTTAGGAAACAAGAATTATTCTGCTTGATAAATAGTTCAAACTGGGGCATTGGCCTTTTCCTGCCTTCAGACTCTAGTTGAAACACTGGCTCTAATGGGTCTTGAGTCTGCTAGACATTGGATGGGCAAGCTTGGTGACTACCCCTACAGATGTTAAAATCTGCCAGCCTCCATAATCATGTCGGCTGACTCCTCACAACAAATACCTCTCTCTCCATATAAATGCTGATTCTGTTTATCTGGAGAAATCTAATACATTGATTTTGGTAGTTTGCCTTTTAAGGAATGTGTCCATTTCAGATAAGCTGTTAGATTAATTTACAGAAAGCTGTTAAAAATATTTCTTTACTATCTTTTTATGTCTATGCAATCTATGGTGATATTATATTACTTCTCTCATTTCTGATGGGTATTTTGTGTCTTCTCTCTATTGCAATAAGTTCCATTCTAGAACTCTCAGATCTATTATTTGGAAATATAATGCTCTCTGATACACAGATGTGATTGGTTTGGAGAGACAGAAAAGTTTTAGATGTAGAAAACCTTTGTATAACTTTTTTCCTCACTAGAAGTTTCTGAGGTGGCTCCTACTGCCAATTTTCTGGAAACTGTATATTCTACAAAAGTGTTCCTTAAATTTAAAATTTTCATTAAAATCTTTCAGATTTTGTTTTGAGCCATAGATCTTATCTGTAAGGTCTTATAGGACCTTATACTGACATCAAATCACAACACACTGGGGCGCCTGGGTGGCTCAGTTGGGTAAGTGTCCAACTCTTGATTTTGGGTCAGGTCATGATCTCACGGTTTGTAGTCTCACGCTTACAGCAAGAGCCTGCTTGAGATTCTCTCTCTCCCTCTCTCTGGCCCTCTTCCACTCAGTCTCTCCCTCTTTCCCCTCTCTCTCAAAATAAATAAAAAACATTGAAAAAACACACTGATTTGAATCATAAATATTTATATGCTTTTATACTCCTCATTGAACAAGGGTTTCTTTCAGAACAAGAGTTCTTGCCCCCATTCAACCCTGTATTCAGATCCATGAGACCACAGAATGGTGCACTCAGTACAAATTTTCAATTGACTTGCTAAAGATACGACTACATTTGTCCGTGTTGAGACCATCAGTAATACTCAAGATGGCCATTTCTCAAAAGGGAGTGGCTGGAAACAGGTTAAAAATGGTTAAAGAGTGAGGGGGTGTGAGGGAGTGAAAACAGCAAGTTCTAGTCACACATTTTACACTGTGTGGAGCTGTTGAAGTGAAAAGTTTCCATGACCACTGCTGTGATAATTGGTATTAGCACTATATATTCTTGGCATTTTAAATGAAAATTACTGCCTTCGTTCATACTCCCACTGGTGTACTAAAAAGCTCAGCCACTGTATGACTTAGAGCTGTTAGTCCCAAGAAATACACTTAGATCATTTGGTTGAACTTGTTCTTTTGATTTTCCTATTTTTCGTCTCAAATTTTCCATCACTTGTGCTTTTTTAAGTACTCCTTTAAAATCTAAGAGAGACCCTAACATTTTAGAGTGTCCACTTTTTGTAGTATGTAAGGGAAGCAACTTCTGTAAAGTTACCTTGTTGCCTATGGCTGCTCGTGAGATTTCCTGCAAGGTGGGAGGAATTGTGTTACCCACTTCCCAGCACCGGACTTATATAATGTATACATATTTATCAAATTGGCATGATGCGTTTAGGATAGTTTGACTTAAAATATGAACTATATATTATGTGGAAATATATATGTATTTATGGGAGGATCCCTAGGGAGTTCTTTACAAAGGGTGTATATGTACATCATTTTTTTAAAAGTATATATAGATATTAAGTATTTAGTAGACTTTAATATACATAAATTAAAATATATATATATGTACATATATATATTATCAGATAGATAA
>NW_027530617.1:0-23885 GCF_008692635.1 Crocuta crocuta | reverse complement strand
CAGGTATGTACTTTCTGAAAAACTAAAAAAAAAAAAAAATTAAAGAAAGTGTAGCCACCTAAAGAGAGAGGGTTTGATTTCCAGAGAAATTGACCCTGAAGTAAAATGAATAGACTGTTGGACTGTTGATTGGATGTGATATGTTCTAGTATTAGGAAATAAAAATAAAGTCCAGAGTGAGCAATGTCCAGAAAATAATTGGAAGAGACAGGTCACCAGGATCAAGATGTCTTAAATGAGATAAATTTGGATGATTTCAAATATTTTCAATATGTTATATTAAGGAACTGGTCAAGTAGTTCACTACTTCAAATTTTCCACTAATGTAAATTCTGACACAGAAAGGGGACCTAGGGGCATAATGTAGATCCCCACTTGTAAGATCATGTTTCAACCAATTCTTGTGACTCCACTGACAATCTTTATTAATGAAGAAACTTTGTGAATCCAGACATGGGAGATGACATTCAAGTCTACAATATATTAACCAATAATAAAAAAAAAAAAAAAAGAAGAATTGGTATTTATCACCCAGGTATCACTCAGTTCCCCAAAATAGGAAATCATTAAAAATTTCTTTATAATTATAATAAGCCTCATCAAAGAAGAAGATCTATAGTGGAGGCTTTAAATTTTATCTGGCTGCTTCTTATATGGAAGATTTTCAGTCTACACCCCACAGTAAGCAGCAGAATAAATGTATTCAGATGTGCTCTGATTAATGTAAATTATGGAATATTAGATTTTGTTATAAAAGTTATTATTAGTCCTTACTAATTGTTACAGTATAGAAAAACATTACAAGTATATTTTTCTATTAAAATATTTAGGTGATCAATGATTCTCCCAAATACTTAAAAATACAGCTAGTAATAAAATGTTTTAGTATTTCTTTTTCAATACTACTTATTTAATGAGTGCTTAATATATATCAAACATATTATATATCTATCTAATCCCACACACCTTGTAAAATGTTTTGATACCTTTTTTAAATCAATGAAAACTGAGGGTCACATAATTTAAACAACTAGCCCAGTGTCAGATATGACAATTAGACTTACCAAATTAATGTTTAAGTATTTGATAATTATTTATTTAATGTGTATCTCTTCTTGTTAAACTTTGGACACTGAAAGTAGAGACTGTCATGTTTGCTACTTAGGCCCTTTTCCTGGCACAACAAGAAAAATAAATAAATAAATGGTTTGATGGGCTCTATTTTCAGAGGTTTGAGATTTCAGAAAAGCAATTAGATAGGTAGGTTGTTGCTGTATTTGTGTGAATTTCCTGGTGCACATATATTTCTGAACTTAAATATCCACATGAGTAACCTCTTTTTGTAAGTATTTTTGGAATTTCCCTTTGGGGAGTGAATTTAATCTTATTCATAGGAATTTTCTGGGTTGTGTTACATATGTGCCATTTGTGGATAGGTTTGGTTTCAGGATCATGTAAAACATCATTCGAGTTAACTCTAGGGTCTATGGTGGGTGATTAAAATAGAAAATACATTAAAATAAAGTGTGCAATAAAGTAAGGGAAAAAAATTAGTAGTAGTGCTCTGAGCTGGGCTCCTGGTGGGCTCAGTCGGTAGAGAATAAGACTCTTGATCCCAGAGTTGTGAATTTGAACTCCATGTTGGCTGTAGAGAACTTAAAAAAGTCTTTTGGGGTGCCTGGGTGGCTCAGTTGGTTAGGCGCCCAACTTTGGCTCAGGTCATGATCTCACTGTCAATGAGTTCAAGCCCCATGTTAGGCTCTGTGCTGAGAGCCGAGCCTGGAGCCTGCTTTGGGTTGCATCTCCCTCTGTTTCTGCTCCTCCCCTGCTCATGCTCTCTCCCTCTCTCTCTCTCTCAAAAATAAATAAAATATTTAAAAAATATATTTAAAGTGCCTTCAAATGTCCTAAAAAAGAAGTACATGCTTGACCTTCACAGTGGATTACTTGAACATAGTCAACATTCATTAGGTGTTTTTTTTTTTTTTAATGGAATCCTGATTTAAAAATCAAACCAAATCTCAACATAATTTGAACTTCACAGATTTAGAATTTATAGTTATGAATGTTAAACATTTTCAGTTCTTTTCATTGGTCAAAACATTTTTATTTTATTTCATTTTATTTTTTATATGAATATAATTGATACACATTACACTAATTTGAGGTGTACAAAGTGATTTTTACAAGTTTATATATTATACTATGTTTCACATGTGTAGCTACCATCTGTCCCCATACAACATTATTATAATATCCCTGATAATATTTCTGTGCTTTTATCCCTGTGATTTTGAATGGAGAATTCTTTTAAAGAAGGGAAATAAACACCATTCATGCCAAAGTTAATAAAAAAAGCATTTGTGTGTGGTGTGTGTGTGTCTATATATACACACATTGAGGGAGAATTTTGCTGACTTTGCAATTTGTTTTGAGGCTCTATTAAAATCAATGTAAGAGAAGAATAGCCAAGTTCCTTCGAGAAGTATTCTATTCTGAAAATTTGGAAGCCAGCATACACTGTAAATAGAACATGCATCACTATTTGAAAAGTGGCTCACAGGGGATAGTGGGGAAAGAATTCACTCCCAAGAAATTTACCACCTTTTCTATATGTTCAAAAGAAAGAAGAGAAAGGAATATACTGGAGACACATGTAGCATCACTGGTGATTTGCTCATCTCTCCCAGGTCTAAGAAAGTAAGTGAAATTCAATGAGCTCTGGGTAATCTGGGTATCATCACCATGAGTCTCATCCCATATTGTTTTAGCTTTGGGTTTTTGATAGGTTTAGAGAAAGGTATTATGGCTGAATTAGGTCAGAGGAGTTATTCTTTAGGTGGTGAACCCCTTTTTATGTGCTGTTTTAGATTATCTTAAGGTTGTTTAAAATACAATTGTTTCATATTTCAATTAAGCATTAAATATTTGGGAAGTTTTGCCTTAAGGTACTAAGCTTACATGTCAAATAAGACAAACAAAATCCTCTGTCCTCAAGAGCATATACTCTAGTCAGTTCTAATAAACTGACAGGACACTGGGTAGTAACTCAGATTATAGACCCTAGGAAAGTTTAAAGTCAAACCAAAAAAATTGGCTCAATGGCTCATTGGAATAGTGCTATTATTTATCTTGCAGAACATTTCAGAGAGATTGCAAACTAAGACTCTCTCTAGCAACATAGAATTCAGGTATTCAAAAAGAAATAGTAAAAAAAAAGTCTTGTCCCACACAGGGAACCTGGTGGCTGACTGGTAGTGACAAAGGGCAGGTTATTGAGAAGGGGAAGTGTGCCTGTGTCTCTATTAGAAATATCTGCCTTGGGGGATATCTGGGTGGTTCAGTCAGTTAAGCAACGACCTCTTGATTTCAGCTTAGGTCATGATCTTACAGTTTGTGGGATCAAGCCCCACATCAGGGTTCACAGTCACACTGCAGAGCCTGCTTGGGATTCTCTCTCCTACTCTCTCTGTGCCTTTCCCCCTGTTTTTTCTCTCTCTCTCAAAATAAATAAGTTAAATTAAAAAAATAGAGATATCTGCTTTGGATGATAGGGAGAAGAATGGACCTGCTAGGCCATTATTTCTTATCACTGCTCTAAAAAAATCTGTTAATGCATATGCTGTCTCTCAAGCAGAAAAACGTGAACATCCTAACTCAGTTCCATACATTAAATACATATTGTTCAATGTGAAAAAAATATAACATTTCTATCATTCATAAACATCATGATATTTTTCCCTCTGAAGAGAATTCAATCCCAACTCTCCATATTATAGACTCAGCAAATCCTCTTGTATGACAGGAATAGATAATGGTAGCATCTTGGTGCAATAAAACAGTACACGTCACTTGTCGATGGTCAAACAACATTGTCAATGTATCTATTGTAATTCTGTGCTTGCTTCCTTCTCTCAGCACTAGACTGGACTCCTTGGCAAATGAGGGGATTCCCTTCTGCATCTTCAGTGGCCAGCACAACATCATAGGCACTCAACAAACATTTGATGAGTGAGCAAATAAAGAAAAGTTGTCATAACAGTTATCCTGTCAAATGTATGATGATGGTGATGGGAAGGGGGAGGTGTTTCAGTCATTTATCTGAACAACCACAGCTGCTAAAAGATCAGTCCACGAAAGTGATTTGTCAGACAGGTCCAGGCAAGAAACTCTTTTTGGATCTTCTCATTCTCAGACAGGCTGATTACAGCTGGTAAACACAAGCTCATAATGTGAGATTCAATAAGCATTGCAATTGTTGTGCGTCCAAGCGGTTTCAAAAATCATCTTGCCATCAGCAGGATTCCTGGCCCATTTTTAGGAATGTCCTGCCTATTTCAGGCAGTTTGTCTTGATTCCTAGATCCATATGCTCATGGAAGTGTCCCACTGAGCACAAACTGGCCCAGATGCAACCATAAATGTGGTCCCTCTGATTCCCAAACATTTGCCCTTTAATGGCAATTAAGTGATAATACATTGTTCCTGACTTCATGATACATTAAATCAATGTTGCACTTCTGTTTAAAAAAGAATCTTTGGTACATGATTTAGCTGTCATACCTTCATTTTGGGCATGTGAATTACCATTTTAAATGAAGCACTCTAAAGTGACTCAATTTCTTTATCATATGAATCTACTCTCACCTATCTTATCGGTTTAGTTGTTTTGTTGCTATTGTTAGTTGCTAATACAGGTAACCGTCATCACTCCATTCTTTCCTCCTGCTTTACTTTGGGGAATCTTGTTTTGTTGGTCACTTACATGTTCCCACTGTCATGAGTTAAGTATATCTGGATCAATAGGAGGATCAATCTGGATCGACTACAAACCTGTCTTGGGTATGGGGCCCTCTGCTCCATATGGCTGCTGTGCACTTCTCTAGAAACCCTGGCCCTTGTCATGTGGTTCACAGGATTTTCTCCTATAGATCCAGACTGCTACCATTTCTCTTCACTACTTTGTCCCACATGTCCTCACAGACCCTTGCTTTAGCTATAGTAACAGCTAGGACCAGATAGTAACTTGTGATATGATATTAGACGCAAATTGAGAGAGAAGGAAAGAGAAGTATAAGACAACAGAGTAATTTATAGTTTCTGCTAAAGCCCACCTGTGCAGCATCATGGCCATGATGATCCTGTTGAGAACAGGGCTATCTCTTCACAAATTTTGTCAAATTTTTCCCCTATCTCCAGTGTCCATGTTAGTGGCAATACTTTACAGGTGAGTATCGTACTCACTGACTTCCTCAGTTCTTGTGTCTTGGCACCTGATCTATTCTTATAAACCATGATTAACAATAGAATACCCACTTTTCCAGCAAAACCCCATTAGCCAGGCACAAGGATGTGGTCTTGTCAATGACCACTAACAGAGATTAATTACTCTCAAATACAATAAGCTAAGAGTAGAATCTTCTAGAATTTCTAGTCTTATACCATGTAGTATATAGTATATAAAGAAAATATGAATAATCCAATCCTGTTTGAGACTGATGAGGCCAGTTTATTTCTGTACATTTTCCCTTTGTCTTTTGCAGATGTCTGTGTATCCTTTCTACATTATTCTCTCAGCTCTTCACCCTCTAAGAATTTCATAATCTACCTTGCCATGCACATGGGGACAAATAATATAAGAAAGACCAATTTGGGAACAAGTAACAAGGAAACAGCATCATTTAAACTCTCCATAGAAAAAAATATCATTTCCTTTAAAAGATAAATGGATAATAAAAAATGTCTCAGAAATACATTCTTCTCTTACCATTCAAATTCAACATTGTATTAGAAGAATTAGGCAGTGAAATGAGAGAAGAAAGAGAGAAAGAGGCTTACATGTCAGAAAGAAAGAAATAAAACTGTCTTTTTTTGTAAATGTAATGATTGTCTACACAAAACATCCCAAAAAAATCTATGAAAAGCTCTTAGAACTAATAACTGTGATATAAGACCATGAGATAAAAGATTATATACTAAAGTCAATTTTCTCTATGTACTAACTCATCACTGGTATTTGAATTATGTTTCAACTGATAATGAAAACAAAAATAACCCAATACTATTAACAAAAGTACCCAAAAATCCCAGATCACTGGATAGACATCTAATTAAATATGTAGAGAATTTTTATGGTAATAGCTAAAAAATACTTACAGCCAAATTAAGATGTTAAAAATGGAGAGATAGACCATGCTTATTTATGCACTGTAAGTATCAATATTAAGATACCAAATCTTCCCAAATTGATCTAAAAATTCACTGTAAAATTCTTTCAGATTTTTTTGTAAGTCAACAAGTTAAAAAAAAAATCATTACAAGATAAAGGAACGAGAATAGTCAAAATAACTTTGAAAAGAAAAACAAAGTTGGAGGATTTATAGTATTTGTTTCCAAGTCTTGCTATAGAGCTACAGTAATCAAGACAGTGTGGAAATCATGCAAACATAGCCATAGAGAACAATGAAACAGAAGAGAAAGTCCAGAAATAGACCCACACACACAAACTGCCATAAATGGTCACGTAATTTTGAGAAAATGAACAAAATTGCTAAGTGAAGTGTTACAAATGTAGCTTCAGTCAATTGATTGATCATAATCAACTTTCATCTCTGTGTACATTTCTGGCCAGTTCCTGGCCATTAATTATCATATGTACTTCTTTGGAATAAACTTACACCAGTCATCTTTACTAAATGATTAGCATTGCTGAGCCTCTCACATCAGTGACACATGGCGACATCCATTTACAGCTTTGTGTCAGCTGTGTAACACTGCCTGGCCTAGAAAGAGCTACGCTTGTGACCCTTCTGATTACTGAGCTGGATGGAGTACCATGAAAGCAAAATTACACAGTCAGAAATGTAATCATGAAAGCACCCTTGCCAGAGTGGATAGGTGTTTCATCAAGCAACTTCCAAGCCTCTCTAATGTGGTAAAAAAGAGTTACTAATGTAGAACAAGCAAGACAAATAACAAAAAAGGAACAGTGTTAAAGCCTCATTAAAACCGTGAAAGACTCTTAGCTGCTCAGACAGCTAAAGTGATGATTAGCTCACACTTCTCTACTTAAACTTCTTCATGTTTCCTATCAATGCAGTGGTCAAAAGTTTCCTTCCTTACATTAAGTGGATCATTTGCATGAGTGTCCTGGGTCTGGAGAGACACACAGCCTTGGGATTGCTAGGGGCAAGAGAGCTCCGTAATGGCAGAAATGTCAAACACCTGACATCTACCACCTGAGGATTTGACGGTGATTGTTCAGATTTCCAGGGCAAATGTGCCATTCTCTCAGTGCAATTACTTCAATGCATTTTAAGGGTATTCAGTGTTCTTGGAGTATAGTTTTGTATTGGCAGATCTTAGTTCTTGCCTCAGCTCTGCCATTTAGCATCCATGTAAACTTTACCGGGCAATTTCATCTTTTGAGTCTCTGTGCCCTTTTCTTTGATACAATAACCTTTGGCACTTATTTATTATAAAAATATATAAAGACAATAGACTCTAAAAGTAACCTGTAGGGGCACTGGAGTGGTTCAGTCAGACTAAGTGTCAGACTCTTGGGTTTGGTTCAGGTCATGATCTCATGGTCATGAGGTCAAGCCCTGCATCAGTCTCTGTGTTGACTAAAGGGAGCCTGCTTGGGAATCTGTATCTCCTTTCTCTCTGTCCCTCCCTGTATACTCTCTCTTGATCTCCCTCAAGATAAATAAATAAACTTAAAAAAAAAGTGACCTGTAGGTATTTAATCATATGAAGTGTATTATTATTCCTAAAAGAGTTCCATGAGGGGTCGTAGGGAAGCCAAGTTGAGAAACAGAGGAAAGGACACAGGGATCAAGATGTTTGTTGCTAGAGAACATAATAACAGTTCAGGGCAAGTGTCCCTGGAAAACATAATATGACTCAGGGGCAAATGGACTTTTGGTAGCTTCTCTATCATTGAAAACTACATGCACATACATACACAAAACCAGAAGAAGGGTTGCTGGGCACTGCTGTGGGGAAGCCCCAGTGGCTTAGTCCACGGATTGCTAGAGAATGAGCTCATGTTGAAAAAACAGAGAGGTACACTTCCCTTGTATGTATAATGACCATTTTCTCCTCAGATTTAATTGTCAGATAAATATGAATGGGAGATCAAGAGGTAAAGTGTTAGAGCTTTCTTCTCCATACTTCCTAAAGAACACAAGTTTCAATTTTTTCTTTTCAACCAAGGTACAAATACAAGAAGAAAGAATAAAATGCCCTAAGCCTTGACCAAGCATGTAGAACTTTGATTATGGTTTTAATGGCACAAAAGTGATAAACTGTGTCAGCAAACAGAATTTTACAGAATACGATTAATTTTCTTTGAGGAAAAAACAAACTGACAGAAATTATAAACACAAACTCTAACAAAAGACAATTTAAAATTTGTGTCTGTGATACTCTAGGAATCGGACTTCCTCATGAATTCAAAGAGTAACTAGATAAGTCTGAAAAAAAGTTCTTAGTCTCAGAATCAAAAACATGAGAATAAAGAATGAATACTAAAAAAAGGAAGAGAGGAAAGAAAAATGAAAGGAGTGTGTGGAGAGAAAGAAAGGAAGAAAGAATGAGGGCAGTTGATCTAGAAAACCAATAAGCACTTTTTCCATTTTGTTTTATGTATTTTATTATTTTTTTAATTTTAATTCCACTGTAGTTAATATGAAGCGTTATATTAGTTTCAGGTGTACAATACAGTGATTCAACAACTCTATATATTACTCAATGCTCATCAAAATAAGTGTAAAATGCAAACATTTAGGAGGCTAAGGGAGCCAAATATATAAAGGAGAAGGAGATATATTCAAACCGATCACTATTCAAGAATATGGAATCTAATTCAACTGTCACTAGGGTTAGTGGGAGCCAAGGTGGTTAAATGGAAGAAAATGTGTGTGAGAATTAAAAAAAACAAACAAACAAAATTGATTACTTTCTTCCTGAGATAAAATCAGAAGCAGGAAGATATTGAAAGTTTGGCTCTTAATGCTGTAAGTCAGGAATAAGTGAGAATTCTGGAACAGGAATATTCTGCTGTTACATACAACCTTGAGAAATTTGAAAGTGATGATGATTTGAAATATATCATTCTTTATCAGATGAGATTCAAGGTGACAGTTATTTCTGCTGGTGTGTAGGTGAAGCAATTGCATGACAACTGTCCCCAGCACATGTATCAGATTGAATCTCTTTAGAAAAGAGAAGCCATATGGAAGAATGCCTTGTGGAGGAATGGGAATGGATGGAGACACTCCCTGAGGGAAATTATCTGCTTAGGGATGTGGAGGTGAGCCAAATGTGTTGGAACATATGAACCTTCAGTTACTTCATTTTTCTGTCTTTAGAGGATATCCATAAATCCAAATACAGGGAATACATAATCAGAGCAAATAGCTTGGCCTTAAAGCAGACAAACACAATGTAAAATAAACAATGGCACACTGCTCTGCTCTGACCAACAGTGATAACACTGCACAAAAAATAACAGTAAAAAAAGACAACAAAAAAAGTAGGCTAAAATGTTAGAAACTAAGGAGAGATGACTAGGTGTGTGTGTGTGGGGGGGGGTTCAAAACAGAGAGGAGTGAAACATGAGGGCCGTAGCTGCAGGAAAACTTGTGGCATAAAGCAATATACTTTTGATGAGCTTGTGTAGCTAAAATGTGAGAACCTATTCCAGATAATTCCTTTATGAAAGCATATAAAGGACGCAGAAGAGGAATTTATAGGCCTCAAAATTCCCCCAAATAAGACAATGATAGTACATAGGTCTATCTATGTACAATGATAGTACATAAGTCTTATGGTATAATAACATATAATACATTAATTACATATAATAATATTAAAAAGGTGAAAGTCTAAGAATGTGGTGAATACAAAGCTAAGAAATGAATTTGAAAAAATTTCCTTTCCAAATAGATATATATTAATATATCAACATGATAGGTGTGGAATTGAAGTTATTAGAGAGAGCCCTCATTTAATTCACAATTAAAGTTGATTACCAGAGGCACCAAGTAGCCAAAGTAGTGCTTTTAATCCTGTGGCAATTTATAGGTTCAAATAAATGACTTCTAATATAGCATCCCTGAAATGCCATATGCAATAGAAAACATTGTTTTTTAAATGTATGCTTGAGCAGTTTTTCATGAAAGGCAAACATTACAAAACAAATTGAATCCAGGGGTTTGAATTATAACTGGTTCCAGATTTTGACTTCAAGGACTTGGCTGATCCCAGAGCCTGAATCTTCATTACAGACACTTCAGTACATGGTGATGGGCACCAACTGTGGGTGGGTCACCCAACCCAGAGCAGTTGTGGTGCAGGGAGGAGAGCCTATGCAATTGGATAAAAAGATTCAAAAGCAGTGGCTAACAGGATGCTGGTCAGATCAGAAGCAACTGTATAAAGCAGAGACACCTAATAGAGTGACACCTTTGGGGGTATAATGGCATCTCGAGGAGATACTTAAGAAGACTCTTAAAGTCAACTTATCCCTCATGTGGATTTGGGTCTAGAATTTATGCACATGTATGCTCTCTTCCAAAAAAAAAAAAAGAATAATTAATTAATTTTCTTTGGTAAAGTTGCAGAAGCATAATAGATACAAATATAATTTCTCTTTAAGACACTAGGATTCAAATAGTTCCAGGGAGATGAGGTTACAGAGAAGAATCATTAAACCATTTAAAAAAAAAAGACAAGTCATGGGAAATGGTTAGTAAAACTTTTAAAAATCTATACACCACAACCGTGACATTAATGACCTCTCTCCTATCATATATAAAAATTAAACAAATTTAATATAGCTAAGAAGTAAATAGGTGAGGTATTATATAAAATAATACGAGGCTATTGAAATTAAGATGACATATGGAAAAAGAACAGACAGTATAAATTAATAAGGCATATTATTAATTAGGATTCTATAAGTATTTAAATACATTAAAATATATATTAATACTGCAATTTAATAAAAAGATTATACTGGCTAAACATAAAGAGGAAAAATATGGATTATCAAATGAAATACCTAATATATCACAAAAAATAACTGAGAATAAATTTCAGACACAAAAATAAGAAAAATATTTGAAATGAGGAATGAATAATATGGAATATAGAGTGAAAAAATTCAATGTGAATCTAAAGAGAGAATAAAAGTAGAAATGAAAGAAAATGTGCAGAGGAAATTATATGAGAGAAGATAATGGCTGAAGATTTCCTAGAATTAATGAAATCTACCAATTCTTACATTTGGGAAACTCAATAAATTCCAAGCAGAGTTAAAAAAAGAGAAAGGCTATTGACATTTAGAGATTTCACAACACAGTTACAGAACAACAAAGTTAAAAAGAGAGATATAAAAGCAGAGAATTACTAGGAGCAGTCAAAGGTATTGATGAGAGCTATTCAAGATCAGCAATAGAACCCAATAATAGAAACCAATAATAGAATACCAATGTAGAGTAGAATCATATATTCAAAGCCTTGAGGAAAAACAATTGTCATTCAGGAATTTTATGTCTACCTTTTCTCTAAGGTATGAGAATTACATAAATATTTTCAACCAAAGAAAATCAGGCTATTCTTTACTAAAAATACTTCTAAGGATAATATTTAGAAGGAAGAGAATGACCCAGGAAGAAAGGTTTTAGGTGAAATCTTGAGAGTAATATTTACTTGGGAAGCATATTGGATCTGTGACATATTGTATTTTTTTTAATGTTTATTTTATTTTTGAGAAAGAGAGACAAAGAGCAAGTGGGCAGAGAAAGGGAGACAGAGGATGTGAAGCCGGTTCCATGTTCACAGCAGAGAGCCTAATGTGGGGCTTGAACTCATGAATCACAAGATTATAACCTGAGCCCAAGTAGGACACTTAACCAACTGAGCCACCCAGGTGCTTCCATATTGTTGTTGTTTTCTTAATGGCTCAGAATAATTATGATCTCCTATGCTCATCTAAAATTTTGTTAGTCCTTTGTCAAGAGATGGGACCTATTTCTCCTTCTTTTTAACTTGGGCAAGCCTTGTGATTGGCTCAAGAAATAGAATATGGTAGAAGTTACATTTAACATCTTTTGATACTAGGTTGTAGAAGTTGATCCGGTTTCTATCTGGCTCTGAAGAGACCACATGGAAAGATCGCAAAAAGGCAGACAGAAATGCTCAAGCAGTCCCAATTATTCCTGTCCTCAACTGTTTTGAGTTTCTTGGTAAGGTGATCAATGTGTAGGGAGATTTCAGAAGATGCCAGCCCCAGGCACTGACTGCAACTTCCCCAGGGAATCTGAGTAAGAACCACCCACCTAACCCAGCCACTCATCTAAATCATGACAGATAATCATTAAACAGGTGGTTATTTTGAGTCACTCAGATTTGTGCTGGCACACCGCCGCAAGAGTAACTGGAAGCTGTTTCAGCACCTGAAAGAGGAGTGATGCTAAAACACGTGGAAATGGTTGCAAGCCAGGTAGCAGGAGAAAAAAAAAAAAAATAAAACTGCCGTAAAGAAACTTAGCAAAATGGGGCGCCTGGCTGGCTTAGTTGGTTAAGCGTCCGACTTTCGCTTAGGTCATGATCTCGCGGTTCGTGGGTTCGAGCCCTGCGTCGGGCTCTGTGCTGACTGCCAGCTCAGAGCCTGGAGCCTGTTTCAGTCTGTGACTCCCTCTCTCTCTGACCCTCCCCTGCTCATGCTGTCTATCTCTCTCTCTCCTAGAAAGAAATTAAACATTTAAAAAAAAAAAAAAGAAAGAAACTTAGCAAAAGCCTGATGGGTCTTGAGGAGACCATCAATAAGAAATTAAAAGTGAGGACGGTGATCTTAGGACATATAGGAAATGGGCACTTGGCCTGTGGTGACAGAGAGTTTAACAATACCGTTACCTGCACTGACATGGAAAATAGAAAAGTACCCATGAAAACAGGTGATCTATAGAAAGAAGTTTCTAATTGATTGTCTTCTTATTGACTATTAAAATATGAGAAGAGAGATGACCAGTGAGGTAACTGGTAGACAGAAAGGCACCAGGATCTGCCTGGACCTAAAATAAAACCGATTCTTATTCCTTTTCTTCCTTCTTCAAGTTTTTATTTAAGTTGAAACTAGTTAACATATAGTGTAGTATTGGCATCAGGAGTAGACTTTAGTGATTCATCACTTACATAGAATACCCAATGCCCACCACAAGTCCCCTCCTTAATGCCCATCACCCATCTAGCCCATCCCCCCCCAGCCTTCCTACAGCAACTCTCAGTTTATTTGCATCAAGCGTCTCTTACAAAAACCAATTCTTATTGTGATGATCATATTCTCAATGTTAAAATTGAGAAATGGCTTCTGGGAAGAAATAAAATCCAGGGTGCTGTCACGGAGAATGGTTTTAAATACACGATTCCAGTTATGGAATGAGTAAGTTACAGTAATAAAAGGCACAGCATCAGGAACACAGTCAATGATATTGTAATAGCATTACATGGTGAGAGACGGTGGCTACACTTGTGGTAAGCATAGCATAATGTATACAGTTGTGAAATCACTAAGTTGTATACCGGAAACTAACGTAACATTGTGTGTCAATTATACTTAAAGATAAAAAAAGGTATGTGACAAGATATGATATATAAGCTTTTACTGACACCTCAGGAAGATTTAAGGAGGTGGCATAAACAGAATTCCATTCAAGGATCTTAACAGCATGTCTCACAAATCTTTTGTTAGGCAATAGAATTTTTCTTTCTTTCTTCTTTTCATTTCTTTTCTTTCTTTCTTTCTTTCTCTTTTCATTTCATTTCTTTTTTTTTTGGAAAGAGAGAGCATGAGTGTGGAAGGGGAAGAGAAGGAGAGAGAGAGAGAGAGAGAGAATCTTAACATAGGTTCCAGGTCTAGTGAGGAGCCTGATTCTGGGCTCAATCTCATGACCATGAGATCAGGACCTGAACCAAAATCAAGAGTTGGATGCTTAACCAACTGAGACACCCAGGTGCTCCTAAGCAATAGAATTTCTAGAAGTCTTAAGGATGTTGTCACATAACAACCTCATAGGAAATCCAAAACAGAAAGGGCATATTTTGAAGAGATTTTGGGGTGTGGCTTTTGTCTATAACATAAACCATAATAAGAAGTATAGGAACTACCAGCAGTTTAGAAAGAATTATGTTGGCAGAACACCATCAACTAGAACTAAAATGGATAGACTGTACAAAATCAGGAAAGGTCTTTGGATCCTAGAATTACCACTGAGAAAACTGACTCAGTTTTAAATATTGTTATTTCTGTGGCAAAGAAAGGATGACTTAGAGAGAAGAACCAAGAATCCAGAGGTTGAAGTTAAGAATCACTATAAATTGTTTCCAAATGGTGGGATTTACTCCTAATGAAATAAATTCTAAAATACATCATTTGGAATTACTATGGATCAATGGCTTCTGGTAGCTTATCTTTTTCACTATTTTGGGTGGAATGGTCTATAATTACTATCATGACTGTCCCACTATTGTATGTTGGTTTTGTATGTGGGGGTGGGGGCAGTGCAGATCAATTTCTTTAGTTTACACAGGTCATTACACCAATTATCTAACTTAAAGTTAATTGCAAGAGAAGAGACTCATCTACACATAAACCTTACATATATTATGAGATCCTGGACTTCAAGCCTACATCTGATGTAGTCAAGAGATGAGATATCCTAGGGAAAGGTTGATTTCACTGTGCTGGTGAGAGGGATATAAATTGTTTTGAGCAGAAGACAAATTGCAGTGTATTACACTTTCCAGAATTAGCCATGGCAATATATTCTGTCTCATGTGGTCTTCCTACCTACTCACCATCACTATGGAGGACCTACTTCATCTCTTGAAGCTGAATGAAGCTTTGTGGCTGCCTGAATGAATAAAATGAGGCAGAGTTGACATTGCTTTATTTCCAAGACTACATCATAAAAGACAGTATGGTTTTGGCCTGATGTTCTCTCTTTAGGGATAGATGTCTTTGAAGCCTGAGACATCCTGAAGGAAATTTGTATCTCTTCATCTTGATACATAGGGAGGACATGTGAAGTCATCACATGGAGATTGAAATAGAGTTCCTTCAGCAACAGGCTCTTTAACTGTTCCCTTCTAAGATATCAGATATGTAATCAAATGAAACTTCCAATGATTCCAGACTGAGCCAGTCTGAAATAGTGTGTGGATCAGAGATCACAACAACACAACAACACAAAACAAAAACGAACAAAAAACCTATCTGGCTAAGTGATAATAAAATATTAATGTTTTTTAAACCACCAAGTTTTGTAATGACTATTACTCAACAATAGATACCTACAACAGGGTTAAAGCAGGAGCCTCTCTCTGGTTTAAAAATGGAATGAAAATATGAATTATCCACATATTTTTGTTAAGTCAAATACATGGGGTAAAATTCATATGTCAACATTTAAGAACATCAAAATAAAATGTATATGTAGGGTACATATATATTGATGGTAAAAATCACAAAGAAAAGCAAGAAAATCATGAATACCAAGTCAAAGAGAGCGGTTGCCTCTTGGGAAGGTGAATACAATCAGAGGGAAGCTTACAGAGGACTTTAAAAGCATGATGGTGCTGGGGGCGCCTGGGTGGCATACTCAGTTAAGCATCTGACTTCTGCTAAGGTCATGATCTTGCCTTTTGTGAATTCAAGTCCTGCTGTCAGCCTCTGGGCTGACAGCATGGAGCCTAGAGCCTGCTTTGGATTCTGTGTCTTCCTCTCTCTCTCCACTGCCCCCGCCCCACTCACACTCTGAAGGTCTCTCTCTCTAAAAGAAATAAACATTAAAAAAAAAAAAAGTACGATGGTGTTCAATTCATGAGGTTTGGTGAAGGGCACAGATTTTTAAAACACTTTTAAAAGGCTTTATATACTTTTGGGGGGATGCACACGATTCTACAATTAAGATATAAAGGCATTAAAAATAGAAAACTCCAACAAAATAAAAATCTCAGTAAAAATAATAAAATAATCATGATGTACCACTTGGCTCTTTTCATCAAAATAGGTTGGCTGTTGGTACAAGAGAGATAAGTTCCCATCTATCCTGGCAGGTGTCAACAAGTATTTAAATGTCCAAAATTAATAATTTCAGAAAAACCGTTGTTATCAAAGATCTACCAGAGGAAATAGTTAAGAACTCCAAAATGGTGACTGTTTTAGGAAATAGAAATGAGATGGGGTACAGGAATTTTCATAAGCATTTCTGCATATTTGAATCTTTAATATCCATTATTATGCTTAAAAATACTATAAAAGTAAATATTAACCTTACCAGTTAATGTATGTTCTAGCATAGAAAATTCTAAAATTTCAGAAAACAAGATGGTTGCAAATGCTATTCTATGAGAGAGGAAGCACTATGTTGTTTACCTAAACTCTGAAACATACAGTATAACAATTTGTCTCTAGTTGAAAGTTTTCTTTCAATTTTGTTTAATTTTAGAAGTTTAATGTTGAAATTCTAAAAGCTATCAAATACTAATTGTATCATATCTTAAGCTGGGCTGACCCAATAACTTTTATATTTGCTCTTATGAGTTTTTGAATACCTTTTACTGTCTGATACATTATGCTTATATATATACTAATTGCCTATCAAAAATAGTAATGTGATTCTAAATTACAGTGTGTTTTGAGATTTAGAAGCATCATTTTCTTGGGATAACTATTGTGAGGGTTAATGATTTGCTCCCCCCGCCCCCAGTTTTTCTTTTGATAAACATGTCTCATCTTGATACTTTGGGCTTACTTAAAAAATGAAAGCCACTTCAATACACAATAAAAATTTCTAGACTAGAGCATATCATATTTGAGAGGGTTGCTTAAAAATCTCTCTTGAAAACATTAAGATATTTTCCCCCTGTGTTGATTGAAAATGTCATGTGATCTCTCTCCCTTATTCTATGGATATTGTATATTATATTAATTGATTTTTGGATATCAAACATCCTTATTTTCCTGAGATAAACCTCACTTGGTCCTGGGAAGACAGATGTAATAGTGCAGCTTTGAGATGAAGGCAGAAGGTGACTAGCCATGGAATGTGGGCATCTTTTAGAAGATGGTAGAAGCAGGTAAATGCTTATTTGAGCATACAAAAAAGGAACTCCACCCTGCTGGTGTATGGATTTTATCCAGTGGGAATCATGCCAGACTTCTGATATACAGAACTGTAAGATAATAAATATGAGTTATTTTAAGCCACTAAGTTTGTGGTAATTTGTTACGGAAGCAATAAAAAACTAAGACAATACTCCTGGCTGAAATATTTCCCAGGCAATGACAATGATATAAAATTATAATACCTCTCTGTAAGGGGAAATAAAATGATAGAACGTGTTATGACTGTGTGCAGCTTTTGCTCATGGCGCTGTAGGCAAGTTCTTTTTGAGGAATCGATTATGGTCTTTAAGCATAATCACCTTGAAAAGCATGATAGTGAACACGATGCTGTATATACTTTCTTATTTTCTGTGTATGTATTCAATCAACATTAAATCTGTATTCCCAGTCTAAATAAGAATCAAAGTAAAGCTTATCCTCAGCAATTTATAGAGCACTACAATTTAGGCATTTTAAACATGAGTATGACCCTATTTCAGCATTTATCTTACTTCTTTCTAAGCTTGTTACAATATTATTAAAAATTATTAGAAAAGGAGGTGCCAAATTTAAGGGATACATATCATAGGGTGCATCTCCAAATAATGTATTATTACAAGATAGATTTTAAGGGGCACTGAGTAAATCACACTAGGATGCTCATATTTAAAAATGTTACTGAGCTCTTACTATTTGCTAGACCTTGAGAGAACAAAGATGAATAAGATAAAGTCCTGGCCATTAAATAAATCATAGTCTCTTCTAGCAATTGAGAGAAATATAGTCCAAATGCAATGTATAAAGCACATATGCATACGTAGGATGAGAATAATACAGGAGGAGTATAGACGGCAAGATGAAAAATGATAGGAACTGAAACAGGCAAACTAGTCAAGTTATGAGACAAGGATATGAATGGCCTTACAACCTGTGCCAATAGGCTTGGACTTCACCTATAAACCATGTGTTTCCAATGTTACTAATTTGTATGCTATTTTTATGATGTGTATTGTCCACACATCAACTTAGGAAAAAACTCTTATTCCATGATCTCTCTGTAGGATATATATAAATGGATCCAGTTCTGTCTCATTCTAAAAAATAAATTATAGACTCAGGGACACTTGGGTGGCTCAGTCAGTCAAGCCACCGATTCTGGATTTCAGCTGTAATGCTCTCACAGTTCCTGAGATTGAGCCCCACGTTGGGCTCTGCACTGAGAGTAGAACCTATTTGGGATTCTCTCTCTCACTCTCTCTCCATCCCTCCTCTGCTGGTGTGTACGTATGCATTCTCTCTCTCCCTCAAAAATATAAATAAAAATAAATAAGTAAATAAACAAACAAATAAATAATAGATTATAGGTTCATATTTATCATATAGATTTATATCACATATATGTCACACACATATACACATAAAGTAGCACTCTTATTGAGTGAAAGTTTTTACATGCTTTTTGTATATAAAAAATATACAAATTGGACTGCAGCCCCAATTCTTATTCTTTCCACTTACTACACTGCTTCCTAAACCATCTGGTGAAGTAGTGATGATGATGTAGGGGCTGAGGGTTGGGGTAACTGAAGCCCTGGGGCTGACCTTTCCTGAGCAAAGATGGAAGACAAAGGCTATCCTGAGATTACAGCCGGATGAGGGAGATGGAGTGGCATAGACACAGAAAGCTAATAACCTATCCAGACAAATGAGGAAGCCAAACAGATGCCTGTGTGTAAGGCACAGATTGGAAAGTCCATGGTCAGGAGGAACATTCCCTATAGGTGAATGAGTGTTCCATCACACATAAATCCCCTCATTCTGGCCCCTGGGAATGTTTGTAAAATTGTCTCAGTGGAATTGAATACAAAAGGAGCCTAGTCAATATTCAGATCATGGAAATAATTTACCAATGACTATGTCAAAGTGGCCAATTGACTTGGAAACATTTGAGGACCATGGGAGAAATGTCAGTGAGGGTGGTTAAGGGTGGAAAACAGCAGCAGAAATAGGAAATATATCTGCAAAGAAGTGAGGTAAGAACCTATATCTGCAAAGAAGTGGGGATAAGAACCTCTCCAGAGATTGAGAGCTGACCAAAGCACCAGACAATCAACAAAGTGGTCCATGCTCAGCTTCAACAATTAACAGACATAACAACTTCATAAATATAACACTATAGATTATAGTGCGAGGGAATATAGATCTCATAGTAGGAAGCCCTGTAACTGGTTAAAATATCTGGATTCAAATTCTTATTTTTCCAAAGTGGAATCATCCATTTTACATTGTTTAACCTCTCAAATCTCAAAATCTCATGTATTATACTGTAAAATCAGCATATTAATAACATAGATTGCAAATATAGCTGTGCAGATTCAATAAATTAATACACTTACAGCAGTTAGCAGAATGTTTGTGACATGCCAGATACCAGATAAATGTTAGGGATGACAACTGATGATGAGGATTAGAAACAACAGTCACAATGGCAGGGGAAGGGGTTAATAAACATGGTGGGGAAAGTGTGAAATCTCAGAGCAATAATTCTATCTAGTATATGAGTGTTTTCTAGATCTCAGGTATCATTCTTAGTCCTTTATGTTTATTCAATCATTTAATCTATACAATGCCTCTGTAGTAATTGCTACTGTCTTTTCTACTTTGCCAGAGACAGATAGAAGGTACAGGACATTTGGAGCAGCCGAAATGAGAGAGTAAATAATGGAGCTGGATTTCACATGCAAATGGCCTGTTTACTGTCCATGATGGTGAGTTGCCTTCTCAGAAACCATGTTGAGTGGAAACTTAAAAAATTCTAACAATTATCACTAAAGAAATTTGAGTATGATGACACCTGCGGAAAATAAGGATTAGAATGTTCCTAAGAGAAGAGGCACTGGGGCACCTGCGTGGCTCAGTCAGCTAAGCATCCGACTTCGACTCAGGTCATGATCTCAAGGTTTGTGAGTTGGAGCCCTGCGTTGGGCTCTGTGCTGACAGCTGGAGACTGAAGCCTGCTGCAGATTCTGTGTCTCTCTCTGTCTCTGCTCTCTCTCTCTCTCTCTACTCACATTCTCTCTCTCTCTCTCTCAAATAAATAAACATTAAAAAAACATTTTAAAAAAGAGAAGACTCACTGTAGAAATCTGGGCAAAGCTTTCATAATCCAAACTTTGCCGGAAGGAAGGAATGAAGGAAGGAAGGAAGGAAGGAAGGAAGGGAGGGAGGGAGGGAGAAAGAAAGAAGAAAGAAAGAAAGAAAGAAAGAAAGAAAGAAAGAAAGAAAGAAAGAAAGAAAGAAAGAAAGAAAGAAAGAAAGAAAGAAAGAAAGAAAAAGGAAATAGAAAGAAAGATCCCAGAAGTTCCAACAGAGTATCCATGATAAATTTCTCCAGAATACCCAAAGGATCCAGCTAACCACACTATACTAATTAAATTCATTATGCTGAAACACAGAAAATGACTTTATATTAAAAAATAAAAATTAAATGAAAATTATTTTTCAAAAAATATTTTTAAGGAAATAAAATAAAGAAAGCTCAGCTTTATCAAAAATCACATATGTGTGTGCATTTTCATGCCTCATTCTCAGAAAACAGCAATATCAAATTCACGGCAGAGGGTTAATTTTAGCATCAGACTCTTCACAAAGGAAAATAACTGAATTGGATCTCCAGAGAACATTTCCTCCCACTTGCCATGAAGTGAATTTCAAGACTTGAAAAAACTCGTAAAAATTATGGGGAGAATTTAATTCAAACATACATACCATGAAATCTTAAGTCACTGTATTTCTCCACATATCATTATTCTGAAAGTAAAAAAATCCTAGATTTACATCGGTTTTTAGAAATAAGGCTCTACTTAAATAAAACTCTATGAGAGTCTCCGGTATATAAAACAGCTCTAAGCAGGGCTTTCCTAGTTAAAGTAGTGGTATGGATCCCAAATCTTGCCCTCTTACATCTTCCTCTGGCCCAGTAAGTCATAGAAACGAAAAACATAGATGGATTTTCTGAAACAATCTAGCTCCAATTAAAATAAATACAATGAATTTACATATTCTAACATGGAAATTTGTCTCCAGCACTATCAAGTCAAAATGCATTTCACAGAGTAATATGTACAATATGAGCTTTTAAAAAATAAAAATCGCAAATGGAAGGGTGTATGTGTACATGTGAGTGTGTCTAGAAAAATGTCTGATAGAGCATCAATTACAATGTTAACAGTTGTTACCTCAGGGAAGTAAGCTACAGAATTTCAATGGCTCATTTTTGCATTGTTTCAACTGTTTACAGTGGAAATGTATTATTTTATAATACATAGTTTTAAAAGAAAACAGTGCTCCTGTGCTTTCACAGTGATGACTTAAAAATACAGATTTACCTGTACTCTTGTTCAATATAAGTCAAATTCAAATAACCCAGTGGCAAGTTCTTGAGGTCTAAGTGGGAAATGTTATGTAAATCCCAGGCATATTTTTCATCAGCCAAAATATCCTGCTATTTTTGAATGGTAGTGTTCAAAATCTAGGTTCAGCTCACTTTGACACCAAAGATGAGATGTTCAGTGAAGACAACAACTCTTGAGATCAATCATTATCTCTTTGCTCCTGGGGAGAATAGTATCCTCAAGAATTAAGTGAATTAATAGAATATTTTTAAGTAAGGGTAGGAATATTTTTTAAACTGTGTTTTAAATGATAATTTCACTTTATAATTATCAGCTTATTAGAACTCAGGTAAGAAATATGGGATTTGACAAAAAAAAATCCCCTTTATCTCTGGAGGTTTAGGTCACAGAATATAGTAGAACAACTTAAAAAAAAAGTGTTTGAGTACAGTCATTTTATACTTACAAAATCATGATATTTTATGTATGTCACAGACAGAATGCTAATTTTTTCCTTGAAATATCTCTTAATTTACTTATGAACTTACATACCCTTTCAAATCAGGTATTAATGATCTCCTAGCAAACGTAATATAAAGTAGGATGGAGGTATCATACCAGCTTAATATTAAGATAGTTTTGATATAGGGGCACCTGGGTGGCTCAGTCAGCTAAGCGACTGACTTCGCCCCAGGTCATGATTGAGCTCGAGCCCCTCATCAGGCTCTGTGCTAACAGCTTAGAGCCTGGACTCTAGTTCTGATTCTGTGTCTCCCTCCCTCTCTACCTGTCCCCTGCTCATGCTCTGTCTCTTTCTCCCTCAAAAAACAAATAAAATTATATTCTTTTAAATAAGAGATACCTTTGATATAAATCCGTGAAGGTAAACAAATGGGCTGATACTATTCACAAATTCAAGTATTCATTTCTCACTGTTTACCAATTAGATGTAATACACTTTGCTGGTTATAGAGTTTACCTATGGTTCATGTCCAAATCCAAAAATAACCTGCCTTTTACTTTTGTCTTTGATATCTAAACTTAGGGCCTGACATTTAGTATCTGGTACAATAGTTTTGTTGTTGTTGTTGTTGTTGCTGCTGTTACACGAAATTAAATTCAACAAAATTTATTTGAGTTAAATGTGTACATTGTGGCTACTGGCCTCCAGTATCTCAAAATATAGAGATTCAAAAATATATTTAAAGCACAAATGCGAAGTTCCAAATTAGCAAGTTTAGCCACCAAATCTCAGAAAATCAGACAATAATACTGATGATGCCTATGCTGGTTAACTCTCTCCTACTCAAAATTACTGGCAGTAATTAGTCACATCTTTAATGAGGCTTCTACTCCTCTGTTTCCTAGTCTCTAAAATTAGGTAATTATTTGATGCCCAGAAACTGAACTCAGACTTTCTCGGTATCCAAAACTAATCAAATTCTGTTTGCATGGTTGTACCTATTATAATTCCACTTGAAAAACTGATACCATGATAGATTTGGGATTTGGAGGATGAAGGGAGAAGTTGGTAACTTTTCCATTAACATAAGAAGAAAGAATGAAGAAGGCAAATGTGAGTTTACACATTCCCAGACTTAGCCTAAGGGACTGATTTCCAGACACACTGAAAAGGAAGGTCATGACTGAAGGCTAACTAACTTGAACTAATGAATAGGATTTTGAGACTCACTACAAGTTATGCTACCAATTCCAAATGGCTTTACCCTACAGTTACATTTCTACATGACACTTACAGCAAAGACAACAGTCTTTGGCATGGCTGATGAGTGGACAAAAGTGGGGAAATGTGAACTGATGTTTTTCTTGGCCTGTTTGATTCTGACTTCATAGATCTCCCTAGCATAACCAAAAAAAGACCAAGGATTTGGGTAGAGTGGGAAGGCTGAAGTCCAGTTTGAGTGGCTGTGAGCCAAATGCTAATGTGCCTTATCCTGACAATAGGCTGGAGATGCAGATCATGAACACATACATTACCCACATGCTCCTGCTTTCCCTGTAGACTAGTTACTCCCTAGGTTCTAGCTCATCTATCACACAGTATTCAATTCCTGCTCATATCTTTTGCACCTTTACTTTGAGCAAAAATATTCGTTCGGGAAAATGACATTTAGAGAGATTATTGAAAAACAGATAAGTAAATTTTATCGCTTGGTAGGTTTGAGTTATTTTTTTAAAATAACTTGGGCTTTGCAATAAAAGGAAAATATAAAGTGTCCTTTGGGTCTACACAGACACAACTGTTTAGACCAGTTTTTTTTTTTTTTTAATAGTTTATTGTCAAATTAGTTTCCA
>NW_027530616.1:299-485 GCF_008692635.1 Crocuta crocuta | reverse complement strand
AGCATTCAAGAGTCTCTCATGGTTTGCCTCTCTCCCTTTGCCCCATCATTTAGCCCCTTCTCCCCCTTGTTCCTCAGTTAAGTTCCTCCTAATCCTCCTATACGCGCAAACATATGATATTTGTCCTTCTCTGCCTGACTTATTTCGCTCAGCATAACTCCCTCAAGGTCCATCCATGTTGCTACA
>NW_027530616.1:0-218 GCF_008692635.1 Crocuta crocuta | reverse complement strand
TGATGGACACTTAGGCTCTTTCCATGTTTTAGCTATTGTTGAGAGTGCTGCTATGAACATTGGGGTACATGTGCTCCTTTGCCTCAGCATTTCTGTATCCCTTGGGTAAATTCCTAGCAGTGCTATTGCTGGGTCATAGGGGAGTTCCTTGTGAGTTTCCTGAGGAACCTCCACCTGCTTTCCAGAGGGGCTGCACCAGTTTACATTCCCACCAACAG
>NW_027530615.1:328595-330645 GCF_008692635.1 Crocuta crocuta | reverse complement strand
AAAGAAACAAAATTGACAAACCTCTAGCCAGGCTTCTCGAAAAGAGAGAACACTCAAATAGACAGAATCGTAAATGAAAATGGACTGTTTACAACCAACCCCTCAGAAATACGAGTAATTATCAGTGAATACTATGAAAAACTATATGTCAACAAATTGGACAACCTAGAAGAAATGGACAAATTCCTAAAAACACACTCGCTACCAAAATTCACACGGGAAGAAATATAAAACCTGAACAGACCCATAATATGTCAGAAAATCGAATTAGTTATCAAAAATCTCCCAACAAATAAGAGCCCTGGTCCAGATGGCTTCCCTGGGGAATTCTACCAGACATTTAAAACAGAATTAACTCATTCTTCTCAAACTATTCCAAAAAATAGAAATAGAAGGAAAACTTCAGGACTTTCTATGAAGCCATCATCACTTTGATTCCCAAGCCAGACAGGGACCCAGCAAAAAACGAGAACTACAGGCCAATATCCTTGATGAAATGGATGCAAAAATCCTCAACAACATTCTTGCAAATTGAATCCAACAGCACATGAAAAGAATTATCCACCAAGATCAAATGGGATTCATCCTGGGTTACAGGGCTGATTCAATATTTACAAATCAATCAGTGTGATACATCACATCAACAAAATCATATGGTTTTTAAACCATATGATCGTGTCGATAGATGCAGAAAAAGCATTTGACAAAACACAGCATCCCTTCTTCATAAAGACTCTAGAGAAAGTTGGGATAGAAGGAACTTACTTAAACATCATAAAAGCCATCTATGGAAGCCCTTGGCAAACATCATTCTCAACTGGTAAAACGGAGAGCTTTCCCCCTGAGATCCGGAACACAACAGGGATATCCACTCTCACCACTGTTGTTTACCATAGTGTTGGAAGTACTAGCATCAGCCATCAGGCAACAAAAGTAAATAAAAGGTATCAGAATTGGCAAAGAAGAAGTCAAACTTCCAGTATTCGCAGACGACGTGATACTCTACATAGAAAACCCGACAAACTCCGCCAGAAGCCTACAAGAACTGATCCATGAATTCAGCAAAGTTGTAGAGTACAAAATCAACGTACAGAATTCCGTTGCATTTTTATACACCAGCAATGAAGCAACAGAAAGAGAAATCAAGAAACTGATCCCATTGACAATTGCACAAAAAATCATAAAATACCTAGGAACAAACCTAACCAAGGNAACAGGCTCCAGGCTCTGAGATGGCTGTCAGCACAGAGCCTGATGCGGGTCTCGAACCCACGAACCGCAAGATCATGACCTAAGCGAAAGTCGGACGCTTAACCGACTAAGCCACCCAGGCGCCCCACATGTGGTTTTTCTATACAATGGAATACTACATGGCAATAAGAAAGAATGAAATCTGGCCACGTGTAGCAACATGGATGTATCTTGAGGGTGTTAGGCTGAGTGAAATTAGTCAGGCAGAGAAGGATAGCTATCATATGTTTGCATGTATAGGAGGATTAGGAGGAACTTAACGGTGGACCGTTGTGGAGAAGAAGGGGGGAAATAGTGGGGGAGAGGGAGGGAGGCAAACCATGAGAGACTCCTGACTGTTCAGAACAAACTGAGGGCTGATGGGTATGGGAGAAGGAGAAGGGGTGTGATGGGCATGGAGGAGGACTTGTGGGGATGAGCACTGGTTGTTATATGGAAACCAACTTGGCAATAAACCTTTTAAAAACAATAAACTTAAAAAAAATTTTTTAATGCTTAAAAAAATACGAATGACCGCGTGGCCCAGTTAGTTGAGTGTACAACTTCGGCTCAGGTCACGATCTCACAGTTTGTGCGTTCGACCCCCCATCTGGGCTCTGTGCTGACATCCTGGAGCCTGTTTTGGATTCTGTGTCCCCACCCCTTTTTGGGCCTTCGCCGCTCACGATCTTTCTGTCTCTGTCTCAAAAATAAATAAACATTTAAAAAACTTAATAACGTAAAGTCCTTGCCTACTAATTCCAACATCTGGGCTTCATCAGGGACAGTTTTCTTAATTGCTTCCTCCCCACCCCCCATG
>NW_027530615.1:325534-328374 GCF_008692635.1 Crocuta crocuta | reverse complement strand
ATTGCTTCCACCCCCCCCCCCATGAATTTGTCCATACTTTTCTGTTTCTTTGCATGTTTGTAACTTTTTGTTGAGAATGGATACTTGAATATTGTAATATGGTAACTCTGATAAATATCCTCCCACCCCAGGATTTGTTGTGTTTCATGTTGTTTTTGCTCAGTGAACTTTGTTTTTTTAAAAATTTTTAATGTTTATTTATTTTTGAGCGAGAGAGAGCATGTGAGCAGGGGAAGGGCTGAGAGAGGGAGACACAGAATCTGAAAGAGGCTCCAGGCTCTGAGCTGTCAGCACAGAGTGGATATGGGGCTTGATTTCATGAACCGCCATCTCATGACCTGATCTGAAGTCTGATGCTTAACCAACTGAGCCACCCAGGTGGCCTGCTGAGGAACTTTCTAACCTATTTTCATAAAGTCTATATTTGTCATGTGTGGTTATTGAAGTGTTTGTTCTTACAGTTTATTGGTCAGTTAGTGGTTTGACAGAGTTTTCCTTAAATACCTATAAGTAAAACAAAACAAAACAAAACAATCCCAAAATAAACAGAAACCCAAACCAAACCAAACCAACTCTCTGTCTTTGCAGTTTGGCTTAGTAATGGGGCACTTTGCATTGCTTAGCTTGTACGTTTAAAACTGGTAGCTCTCACTTAGCTGATTGGCTGGAGGATAAAGGTCAGCTAAAGTAGAAAGTTTAGGCCTTCTCATGTTTTTTCTGAGTATTTGTGCAGCCTTCGGCATAGGTATGGCCTTTCAAATTCCTTTGTACATGCTAGAGCATTTTGGAGCTTTGGAGCTCTTATTTCTTCAAGTATCTCTATCTGGCTTCTTTTTTCCCCATCTTTTATGTCTGTCAAGTGCCTGGCCCACTTGTTATCCATTGCCCAGGTGGCTGTTGATAGTGTATTTGCATTTAAATGCTTTGGACAGGGTACCTGGGTGGCCCAGTTGGTTGGGGAAACCATTTTCTTTCGGTTCAGATCATGATCCCAAGGTTGTGGAATCAGGCCATTTCTTCCCTTCCCCCTGACCCCCCTCCCTACCTCATGCTCGGTCTCGCTCTCTCAAATAAAAAAAATCAGTAGAACAATGCAGGCTCAAGAATTGCCAAGATAATACAAAGAAGAGCAATGTGAGCATTCATGCCCTAGTAAATTTCATAAAAGGCTATAGTTATTTAAAAATGTGGCACTGGCATAGGGATTACAACAAACACACCAGGAATGACATCATATACTGTGGTGGAGCAGGTAACTCCAGCATTCTGCCCCTCCATGAAGGCAACAATTACACTAGTAAAAGAATCAACTTTTTTGAACTCTGTAATCTAATTAAAAAACGCACAACCAACAGGGAACAGTTAATAGAAAAAGCTGCTGAATTTGATATGACAGCACTGTTATATTTTCACTTTATGCACCTACCATGTCGCATCTCTTTGCTGGATGGCAGCCATAAAGTCGGTGGCCCACATGCTCAGTGTAACTTGCAGGTGCTAAAGGGAGTGATGTGGATCTTACTCTTAAAGAATCAGTGGTTGTGTGTTTTGAACTGTTTGGTCATTTATCTGACAGACTGGGACCAGGGTTACCTTCCTTTCAATCTTGACATTATAGGCATTTTGGTCCACATAATTCTTTGTTATAAGAGGCTGTCCTGTGTATGCATTGTATCCCTGGCCTCTGCCCAGTGTATACTAGTAACATCCCTCCCTACCAGTTTTGACACAAAAAATGTTTAAAGACACTGTCAGATGGTTATTCTGAATAGTGAGGGTGTGGGAATGGCAAATCCTCCTGTTGGAGAACCACTATTCTAAATGATAGGGATTCACAGATAATTAATATTGAGCTAGGTGGTGGAGTAAATGACTGAAATACATTGTGATGTAGTTACATGAGTTACAGAGATAGGAACCAAGAAGTGTGGAAGAAGAGCACACAATTGCCTGAGAGAGTTGATGGCAGTATTTTCCAAAGAGAGAGATGGTAATTTTGAGTTGGTACTTAAGTCAGCATGGTAGGTGTTGGCAAGGAGGGGAGATGTTCTAGGTAGTGGAAAGGTCATATCTAAGGATTTGATAGAAAGGCCCTTGTGTCTTGAGAACAGTGAGACATTAAATGTGATTGGAGAGAATATGGGAGTTAGATGTGAAAAAAGGAAGGTTATTGGAGTCAGATTTGAAAAAGCTTTTTAAAGATTTGAAAAGCTTTTTTTTAATGCTATATTAATATGTTCACTTTTTGCCTTTTTATAACCTAGAAGGTCAAATATTATAAAAGGTTTTAGAGTAAGATGATCGACTTCTTTTAAAAAACAATGATACAGTGAAATGATTAAAAGCATATGGTAAATACTAAACTCAAGAAAATAGCTTTAGTCTATAAAAGGAGGAAAATAGGAAGGGATGGAGATTTATATAAAACTAGATGTCAGGTATTACTCTTAAGAATAATCATGGGGCACCTGGGTGGCTCAGTCGGTTGAGCGTTCACCTTTGGCTCAGGTCATGATCTCACGGTTTGTGGGTTCCAGTGCCGCGCCGGGCTCTGTGCTGACAGTTGGCTCAGAGCCTGGAGACTTTTGGATTCTATGTCTCCCTTTCTCTCTGACCCTCCCCTGCTCATGTTGTCTGTCTCTCAGAAATAAATTAAAAAAATTAAAAAAAAAAAGAATAATCACACCACCCTTTGTGTAGACTGTTTTCATCTTGTATTTGTCAAATTCCTAAATGTTATCATCTCTGATGGTGATTCTTGGTATTTAAAGCAGGAGTGAAGTGGGCAAATGTACAGAGTTGTATGTTTTTTCTTTTTTTTTATATATAGTTTTTTTTGA
>NW_027530615.1:324282-325347 GCF_008692635.1 Crocuta crocuta | reverse complement strand
TTTTGAGACAGAGCATGAGTGGGGGAGGGACAGAGAGAGAGAGGCAGACACAGAATCTGAAACAGGCTCCAGGCTTTGAGCTGTCAGCACAGAGCCCGATGTGGGGCTCGAACCCACGTACCATGAGATCTGACCTGAACCGAAGTCTGACACTTAACCGACTGAGTCACCCAGGCACCCCAAGTTGAATGTTTTTTTCAAGCAGATTATCAGAGTGATCTATTTTAAACTGTTAGCTGCTTTCTTGGATTAGACGTGGAGTCAGATGAACTGAAACTGGTCCTATGAAAAGGAAGATACTTGAAGAGTTAAAATGCTAAAAAAATTTTTGTAACTTTTATTTTTTTTAGATGTTTATTTTATTTCTTTTTAACGGAGCATGCACGTGAGCAGGGGAGGGGCAGAGAGAGGGTGAGAGAGAATTCTAAGCAGGCTCCTTCCTCACTGTCAGCACAGAGCCCAATGTGGGGCTTAAACTCACCAACCATGAGGTCATGACCTGAGCTGAAATCAGGAGACAGACCCTTGACTGACTGAGCCACCAAGGCGTCCCCATCCCTTTTTTTTTAAATATGGTAAAATACATAATATAAAATTTGTAATTCTAACCTCTTTAAGTGTGTGTTTCAGTAGTGTTAAATACATTTCCATTGTTGTGTAACCAGTCTCTGTAATGTTTCCATCTTGAAAACCTGAAACTATACCCACGAAACAACAACTCCCCATTTTCCCTAGCATCCCTTTATTTGTAATCAATGTTTTTATATTTAAAGTGGGTTTCTAGGAGATAATATTTTTTAACCTACTCTGACATCTCANGCTTGCATTTGTTTTCTTTTTCAACTTCCTCCTTTTCACCTTCGGTTTTAATTGCACATTTAAAAAAATGTTTATTTATTTTGAGAGAGAGCGAGCAAGCGAGCATGAGCGGGGAAGGGGGAGAGAGAATCCTAAGCAGGCTCTGTGCGGTCAGCCTGAAGCAGGGCTGGATCTCACAAACCATGAGATTATGACCCGAGACTAAACCAAGAGTTGGGTCCACTTTTAAATAACACTACAGTTTTC
>NW_027530615.1:312777-323768 GCF_008692635.1 Crocuta crocuta | reverse complement strand
GTTTGCTGAGCCCCCCCAAAAAACACCACTTTTAGGATTTTCTTATACCTTACAACACATCTTGCTAATGGATTCACAAAATGAATTCAGATAAAGCACAAATGATCACAGACACGGTTAAAAGTTGGAACTGGGTGTAGTTCTGAGAGAGGGAGCTTGGCAGTGATACTATTGCTGCTCAGCATGTGCACTGCTTCTGTAATAACAGCTTGCTGCAGAACAAACTGAATGCTGTTTTCACTTTTTGTTTTTTTGTTTTTTTGNTTGTGACAGTATTCTTGATTCCTTTCCTTTTTTAAAAAATATAATTTTTTGTCAAATTGGCTTACATAAAACACCCAGTGCTCCTCCCAAGGGCCCTCCTCAGTGTTCATCACCCATTTCCTCCTCTCCCCTACCCCCATCCACTCTCAGTTTGTTCTCTATATTTAAGAATCTTGTGCTTTGCCTCCCTCCCTCTCTGTTTGTAACTATTTTTTCTTTTTCCCTTCCCCCATGGTCTTCTGTTAAGTTTCTCAGGATCCACATATGAGTGAAAACATGTATCTGTCCTTCTCTAGCTGACTTATTTCACTCTGCATAATACCTTCCAGTTCCATCCATGTTGCTGCACATGGCATGATTTCATTCTTTCTCATTGCCAAGTAGTATTCAATTCTGTATATAAACCACATCTTCTTTATCCATTCATCAGTTGATGGACATTTAGGCTCTATCAGTGATTTGACTATTGTTGAAAGTGCTGCTATGAACATTGGGGTGCATGTGCCCCTATGCATCAGCACTCCTGTATCCCTCGGGTAAATTCCTAGCAGTGCTATTGTCGGGTTATAGGGGAGTTCTATTAATTGTTTGAGGAACCTCCACACTGTTTTCCGGAGCAAATGTAGCAGTTTACATTCGCACCAACAGTGTAAGAGGGTTCCCATTTCTCCACATCCTCACCAGCATCTATAGTCTCCTGACTGTTCATTTTAGCCACTCTGATTGGTTTAAGGTGGAATCTCAGTGTGACTTTGATTTGTATTTCTCTGATGATGAGTGATGTTGGGCATCGTTTCACATGTCTGTTGGCCATCTAGATGTCTTCTTTGGAAAAGTATCTATTCATGTCTCTGCCCATTTCGTCACTGGATTATTTGTTTTTCAGATGTTGAGTCTGGTAAGTTCTTTTAAAATTTCGGAGACTAGCCCTTTATTCGATGTTACTTGCAAATATCTTTTCCCATTCCATCGGTTGCCTTTTAGTTTTGTTAATTGTTTCCTTTGCAGTGTAGAAGGTTTTTATCTTGATGAGGTCTCAGTAGTTCAATTTTGCTTCAATTCCCTTGCCTTTGGAGATGTGTTGAGTAAGAAATTGCCGTAGGTGAGGTCAAAGAGGTTGCTTTCTCCTCTAGGGATTTGATGCTTTCCTGTCTCACATGTAGGTCTTTCATCCATTTTGAGTTTATTTTTGTGTATGGTGTAAGAAAGAAGTCTACTTTCATTCTTCTGCGTGTTACTGTCCAGTTCTCCTAGCTCAAGAGACTGTCTTTTTTCCATTGGATATGCTTTCCTGCTTTGTCAAAGATTAACTGGCCATACATTTGTGGGTCCAGTTTTGAGTTCTCTATTCTATTCCATTGGTCCATGTGTCTGTTTTTGTGCCAATACTATACTGTCTTGGTAACTCCAAATTTGTAGTAGAGGCTAAAGTCTGGGATGGTGATGCCTCCTGCTTTTTCTTCTTTGATATTACTTTGGCTATTCGGGGTCTTTGGTGGTTTCATTCCACAAATTTTAGGATTGTTTGTTCTAGCTTTGAGAAGAATGTTGGTGCAATATTTAAAGTGTTTTATTTATTTCTGAGACAGAAGCAGTGTGAGCAGGGGAGGGTCAGAGAGAGAGGAAGACACAGAATCTGAAGCAGATTCCAGGCTCTGAGCTAGCTGTCAGCGCAGAGCCCGACGTGGGGCTCGAATCCATGAACCATGAGATCATGACCTGAGCCGAAGTCAGATGCTCAACCGACTGAGCCACCCAGGCACCCCGAATGCTGGTGCAATTTTGATTGCGATTGCATTGAATGTGTAGATTGCTTTGGGTGGTATTGTTATTTTAACAATATTTATTCTCCCATTCCATGAGCATGGAATGTTTTTCCATTTCATTGTGTGTTCTTTAAATTCCTTCATAAGCTTTCTATAGTTTTCAGCATAAAAATCTTTTACATCTTTTGTTAGTTTTTTTCCTAGATATTTTATGGTTCTTGGTGCAGTTGTGAATGGGATCAGGTTCTTGATTTCTCTTTCTGTTGCTTCATTATTGGTGTGTAAAAATGCAACCGATTTCTGTACGTTGATTTTGTACCTGCGACTTTGCTGAATTCATGGGTCAGTTCTAGTAGACTTTTGGTGTAGTCTGTCAGGTTTTCATTGTAGAGTATCATGTCATCTGTGAAAAGTGAAAGTTGACTTCTTTGCCAATTTGGTTACCTTTTATTTTCTTTTGTTGTCTGTTTGCTCATGCTAGGACGTCTAGCACTATGTTAAACAACCGTGGTGATAGTGGACATCCCTGTTGTGTTCCTGATCTCAGGGGAAATGCTCTCAGTTTTCTCCCATTGAGGATGATATTAGCTGTGGGCTTTTCATAAATGGCTTTCAAGATGTTTAAGTAAGTTCCTTCTATCCCGACTTTCTCGATGGTCTTTATTAAGAAGGGATGCTGTATTTTGTCAAATGCTTTCTCTGCATCTATCAACAGGATCTTATGATTCTTACCTTTTCTTTTGATAATGGGATCTATCACATTGATTTGCAAATACTGAACCAGCCCTGTAACCCAGGAATGAATCTCACTTGATCATGGTGAATAATTTTTTCTTTGCTGTTGAATTCAATTTGCTAGTATTTTGTTAAGAAGTTTTGTATCCATGTTCATCAGGGTTATTGGCCTGTAGTTCTCCTTTTTTGTGGGGTTTTTGTCTGGTTTGGGAATCAAGGTGATGTTGGCTTCAGAGAATGAGTCCAGAAGTTTCCTTCCATTTCTATTTTTTGGAATAGCTTGAGAAAGACAGGTATTACCTCTGCTTTAAATGTATGGTAGAGTTCCCCAGGGAAACCATCTGGTCCAGGACTCTCATTTTTGTGGAGATTTTTGATAACTGATTCAGTTTCTTCACTAGTAATGGGTCTGTTAAAAGTTTCTATTTCTTCCCATTTGAGTTTTGGTGTAGTGTGTGAGTGTCTAGGAATTTGTCCATTTCTTCTAGGTTCTCCAATTTGTTGGCATATAATTTTTCATAGTATTCTCTGATAATTGCTTGTATCTCTGAGGGATTGGTCGTGATAAATCCATTTTCATTTGTTATTTTATATATTTGAGTCTTCTCTCTTTTTGAAAAGTATGGCTAAGGGTTTATCAATTCTGTTTATTTTTTCAAAAAACCAACTCTTTGTTTCATTTATCTGTTCTACTGTTATTTTTTTTTATTCCTTATTGTTTATTTCTGCTCTGATCTTTATCATTTCTCTTTTTCTCCTGGGTTTGGGATTTCTTTGTTGTTCTGCTTCTAGTTTATTTAGGTGTGCTGTTAGATTTTGTATTTTGTATTATTTTTTATTTCTTGAGATAGGCCTGGATTGCAACATATTTTCCTCTTAGGACTGCCTTTGCTGCATTCCAAAGGATTTGGATTGTCATGTTTTCATTTTCATTTGTTTCCATATATTTTTAATTTCTTTTTTAATTGCCTGATTGACTCATTGTTCTTTATTTATTTTTTTAAATATTTTTATTTTTATTTATTTCTAGGAGAGAGAGACAGCGTGAGCAGGGGAGGGTCAGAGAGAGAGAGGGAGTCACAGACTGAAACAGGCTCTGGGCTCCGAGCTGGCAGTCAGCACAGAGCCCGACGCGGGGCTCGAACCCACGAACCATGAGATCACGACCTAAGCGAAAGTCGGACGCTTAACCGACTAAGCCACCCAGGCGCCCCTGACTCATTGTTCTTTAGTAGGATGTTCTTTACGCCATTCATTTGGAGGTTTTCCAAACTGTTTCGTATGGTTAATACCAAGTTTCATAGCATTGTGATCTGAAAGTGTACATGGTATGATCTCAGTTCTTTTACATTTATTGAGTTATGTTTTGTGACCCAGTATGTGATCTTCTTGGAGTGTATATCATGTGCGCTCGATAAGAATGTTTATTCTGCTGCTTTAGGATGAAATGTTCTGAATATATCTGTCATTTCCAGTGGTCCAGTGTATCATTCAGGGCCATTGTTTCTTTATTGATTTTCTGTCTAGATGATCTGTCCATTGCTGTGAATATTAAAGTCCCATTATTACCACATCTTACCAATAGGATTGCTTATGTTTGTGATAAATTGTTTTATGTATTTGAGTGTCTCTGAATTCAGTGCATAAACCTTTATAATTTTTAGCTCGTCTTGATGGATAGACGCCAAAATTATTATTTTTATTTCTTGTTACAGCCTTTAGTTTAAAATCTAGTTTGTCTAATATAAGTATGGCTGCTCCAGCTTTATTTTAACTTCCAGTAGCATGATAGTTGGTTCTCCATCCCCTCACTTTCAGTCTGACGGTGTCCTCAGGTCTAAAATGGGTCTCTTATAGACAGCAAACAGGTGGGTCTTGTTTTTTTATCCATTCTGATACCCTATATCTATTGATTGGAGCATTTAGTCCATTTACATTCAGTGTTATTATTGGAATATATGGGTTTAGAGTCCTTGTGTTATCTGTAGGTTTCATGCTTGTAGTGATGTCTCTGGCCCTTTGTGGTCTTTGCAACATTCCACTCAGAGAGTCCCCCTTAGGATTTCTTTTAGGGTTGGTTTAGTGGTGATGAATTCCTTCAGTTTTTGTTTCAGAAAATCTTTATCTCTCCTACTATTTTGAATGACAGGCTTGCTGGATAGAGGATTCTTGTTTGCATATTTTTTCTGTTTATCACATTGAAAATTTCCTGCCATTACTTTCTGGCCTGCCAATTTTCAGTAGGTAGTCTGCTACTACTCTTACATGTCTATCCTTGTAGGTTAAGGCTCATTTATCCCTACTGCTTTCAGGATTCTCTCTTTATCTTTGTATTTTGCCAGTTTCACTATGATATGTCATGCAGAAGATTGATTCAAGTTAGGTCTGAAGGGAGTTCTCTTTGCCTACTGGATTTCAGTGTCTGTTTCTTTCCCAAGATTGGGGAAGTTCTCGGTTATGGTTTGTTCAAGTACCCTATCAGCCTCTTTCTCTCTCTTCTTCTTATGGAACTCCTGTGATAAGGATATTGTTCTGTTTCATTCACCCCTCGTGATCCAGATTTTTTCTCTTTCTCTGCTGTCATCATTTTCCATTTTTTTCCTTCTATTTCACCTATTCTTCCCTCTGTCTCTTTTATCCTCGCTGTCATTGCTTCTAGTTTATTTTACACTTCATTTGCAGTATTTTTAAATTCATCATGACTACTTTCTAGTTCCTGGATCTCTGCTGCAAAAGATTCTCTGCTGTCTTCTATGCTTTTTTTTTAAAGCCTGGTGATTAGTCTTATGACTATTATTCTAAATTCTTGTTCAGTTATGTTGATTATATTTATTTAGATCAATTCTTTAGCTGTCATTTCTTCCTGGAATTCTTTTTGAGGAGAATTCTTCCGTTTCATCATTTTGGCTAGTTTTCAGTCCCTTATCTGTTTTAAAAGTTTGTTACGTGCCCTGCACCTGTAAGCACTACTGTATTAAGGAGGGGTCATACACTATCCAGGGCCTGACCCTTTAGAAGTTATTTTTTTGTAGCATGTTACTTGCTCTCTGCTGTTGTGACTTTGGTGACTTTATCTCCCTACTTGTGATGTTTTGGACTCTCCACCAGGTGTTTGTTCCTTGACGTAGCCCTGGAATAGAAAACAAACAAATCAAAAAACAAAAAAACAAGCACACACACAAACAAAAAATCAGAAACATCAGCTACAAGTAAATAACAGGGTGGAATCAGTGCTGATGGAAGAGGCCTTATCCCCTACAAAGAGAGAAATGACAGGTGGGGAGAAAGACAGAATAAAAAATTGAACAGAGGAACCATATGGGTTAATCCAGAGAGAGAGAAAAGAAAATAAAGGAGGTGGGGAAAAAGGAAAATAAATAAAATTGACCAGACATAGAATCTATAGGGATTAATCCAGAGAGAGTGTAAGGAAAATAAAGAAGGAGGCAGGGGAAAATAAGAGAAAAATAAAATTGAGCAGACAGAGGAACTCTATGGGTTAATCCAGTGAGAAAAAGAAGGGGGTGTAGAACATGTATCAAGAGAATGTTTTAAAATGTCTGCTTACACAAACCAACAACCAGAGTAACCAGACTAGAGGAGAGAAGAGATAAGAAAGAGAAAATGAAGGTGAATATATCTCTATAATAAGAATTGTCATAGAATTAAACCAGGCAATGCAACAGTGCTGGTCTGGAAGAGGGACTGTCTGGTTGTCAGCATCAATCCTGTTCCGGTAGATATGCAGTTACTGGCAGTTCCCGACTCTCCTGTGGCCCAACTGTTGGTTCCTTGAAGCCCCACCTTGTTGGTGATGAGGAGAAAAATGGTGACACCCCAGTCTCTCCTCCATGGATCAGGTGACCCTAACCACTCTGTTCAAGCCATCCTCACTGTGCTGCAGGAACAAACAAGGCAATTTGTCCCACTCCTCCGACTCCTGTGCCATGGCGCTTGGCTGGGATTCATACTCTTACTCCTTGTGCCCTGGTACTGGGGGAGTGCTGCTCCATGATGCCCTGATATATGTTTTCTGGCTGGCGGGCACAGCCAGTCTTTGTCTTTTTAGTGGATATAAACCCTCTACTCCCAGCACTCCAGGGAGGGGATTACTTCCTCCTACCGTGGACTGTGCCCCTGACCTAGCCACCGAGCCTGGGCTGGTGCCCCTCCTCCCCAGGTGCACGATCAGCTGGCCCCAGTCTGGTGAAAGCCCCTCAGTTAGAGATTGGATCTTTCTCTCTTCTGGTCCATGCTTTTTCTCTTGTCCAGATACTGTCCTGTACTTCCCTAGCCTCTCTTTCTCTTCCCTTTGTCTCTCCGCAGATGGGGATCCCTCTCCTCCATTTGTTTTCTCTCTCCCTGTTTGCAATCACATACCTATGGCCCATCAGGTTGTCCTAGTGGGTCTTTTGAAGAGACTGTCTCTTTGCCTTCCAGACTCTTGTAGTTCAAAGTCCTTTGGCTTCAATACTGGTTTGAGAGATGAGGGAACTTTGGATCCCCCCTACTTTCTCTGCCATGTTGGCCCCCCTCTCTTGATTCCTTTCCTTACCCATAAACTATAATTACCCAGCACATTTTTGCTTGTATTAGTTTGAATAGTTACCTATTAGGTCAGTTAAGAATAAGAAAAATAAAAGATGTTGTTTTACCTTCATTTATTCCTTCTCTAACGCTCTTCCTTTGTTTATGTAGATTTGTGTTTCTGACCTGTATAATTTTTTTCTCTCTGAAGAACTTTTAACATTTCTTGCAAGGCAAGTCTGCTGGTAACACATTACTTTAGCTTTTGTTTGTTGGGAAAGACTAGTTTGTTTTCACTTTTGAGGGGTTGTTTTGCTTTATACATTATTCTAGCTTGGTGTTTTATTTTTCTTTCAACACTTTAAAAATATTCTACTCTCTTTCTGCTTGTGTGGTTTCTGACAACAGATCAGATATGGTGCTTATCTTTGTTCCTCTGTGGATAAGATGTCTTTTTCTTCTGGCTAGTTTTAATATTTTTCTCTCTTTGGTTTTTTGTTGTTTGCATGTGTTACAGCGAGGTGTAGGTACTTGGTATTTATCCTGCTTTGGTGTTCTTTGTGCTTCTTGCATTTGTAGTATCTGTTACTAATTTTGGAAGATTTTCCCACCATTATTATTTCAAACATTTCCTCTCCTTTTTCTTTTGTCCTTTGTATTCCCATTACATGTATGTTACAAATTTATGTAATTGCCCTACCTTTATTTGTTTTTCTTCTCAGTGATTTTTAAAATCTTTTTTATTATTTATTTTGAGAGTGAGAGAGTGAGTACGTGCATATGCAAGTAGGAATGTGGCAGAGAGAGAGGAGGAGAGAGAATCCCAAGTAGGCTCCATGTTGTCAACACAGAGCCCGATGTAGGGCTTGATCTCATGAACCGTGAGATTATGACCCGAACCGAGATCAAGCATTGGATCCTCAACAAACTGAGGCACCCAGGTGCCCCTAGTTATTATTTTTACTGTTCCTTTTTTTTTTTCTATTTTACTTCATTTTGGAAAGGTTTTTTGTTGTTTGTTTGGAAAGATTCTGGTGACATGTTATCAACCTCACTGTTTCTTTCCTCATCAAGCTCATTGATTCTTTCCTTGACTGTGTCCAGTCTACTAAGGAGCCTTTCAAAGGCATTCTTTATTTCTTTTACAGTGTTTCAGATTTGTAGCATTTCTTCTTGTGTATTTACTAGAGTTTTCCTGTCTTTGCTTACATTACCCATCTGTTCTTGCATGTTGTCTATTTCTTCTATTAGAGTCCTTATCATATTAGCCGTAGTTGTTTTAGATTCCCCTGATAATTCCAAAAGTCTGTGATTTATGTAAGTCTGGGTCTGCTGCTCTATTTATTTCCTTAGATTTTGGGTTTTCTTGTTTTCTTTTGTTATTTTTATTTGAACTTAAAAAATTTTTTAATGTTTATTTTTATTGAGTGAGAGAGAGAGCATGAGTAGGGGAGGGGCAGAGAGAGATGGAGACACAGAATCTGAAACAGGCTCCAGGCTCTAAGCTGGCTGTCAGCACGGAACCTGATGGGCGTCCCAAACTCACAAACCTAGAGATTGTGATCTGAGCTGAAGTCGGATACTTAACTGACTGAGCCAACCAGTACCTCTCCTTTGGCCTTTTGGCATGACTTGTAATTTCTTTGAAAGCTAAATTTTTCTGGTAATGGGAATTGAAGTTATTGACTTTTACTAACTTATTTATTTAAGTTTTTTTGTTTTTTTTTTTTTTGAGAGAGAAAGAGAGTGCAAGTGGGGAAGGGTCAGAGAGAGAGGGAGACTGTATCCGAAGCAGGCCCTGTGCTGACAGCAGGACTGGAACCCATGAACCATGAGATCATGACATGGGTCAGTTAAATGCTTAGCTGACTGAGTCACCTGGGTGTCCTGAACTTACTCACTTTTAGTGTGAACTTTGTGAACTTTTATATTAATCTAGCTATGAACTGGGCTATGTGTTGTTTGCTGTAGCTGTATGTACCAGAGGATTCATTCCCTGATAGTTTCCTCAAGTTTTTTCCCTATTGTCTTTCCGTTTTGCTAAGAATTCCTCCTTTTTAAAAATTGTTTGCTTATTTTGAGAGAGAGAGAGGGAGAAAATAATCCCAAGTGGGCCCCATGCTGTCAAGGGCAAGAACCTAATCCTGGGCTCATGGGAATTGATGGGGCTTGATCTCAGGAATCGTGAGATCATAAACTGAGCCAAAATTAGGAGTCAGATGCTTAACCGACTGAGCCACTCTGACACCTCAAGAAATCCTTTTTTTTAAAAAAATTTTATTTTTGAGAGAGAGAGAGAGAATGCAAGCAGAGGAGAGGCAGAGAATGGAGACACAGCATTTGAAGCCAACTCCAGGCTTTGAACTGTCCGCACAGAGCCTGATTTGGGGCTCCAACTCATGAATCATGTGATCATGACGTGAGCTGATGTCTGACGACTGAGTCACCCAGACACCCCAAGAATTCCTTCTTAAATAAAGTCTATATTGTGCTTTCTCATTGAAATTCAGTTATACTGGATCTATGTTGATGTGATAAAGGAGTTAGAGAGGGATAGTTTTCTTTAATCTTAAAATTAAATCTCAGTTATTTTTAGTGGTCTTGAGTCCTTGGGCCGAGGCCTTCGGATGTATTTCTTAGCTATCCCCCACTGTTGGGTGAAACAGTTAAGACCAGAGGGGGCTGAAGTTGTCTAATTGAATTGCTCTTCCTCCAGGTAGATTTTGTCCTATTAAAGTAGTATACCTTGAGGGCATGACTTTGTTAAGAGAATGCTCTGGGCTATTTCAGTATGGCTACTTTCCCCTCCACTCAAGGCACAAGAGGATTTTCCACAGATCTTAATTGTTTAAACCTGAAAACTTTATGGGGGCTTCTAGAAGTAAAGCCAGGAAAGTGTGGGTCCCCCACCTACATCTGGGACTCCTGTATTTTTTTTTAACTCTCAAGTTAATACATACTTGGCCTCTAATGATTCATCAGTCACAGACTGTTGAAGTGTACCTACACTAGATAAGCTGTATCTGCCTGTTTCTCTGGTTTTCTTGGTAATGATTTGCCCTGAGACCTAAGGTCTCTAAAGGATCTAAGATAAGTTATTGATTTTTAGTTTGTTCATCTTTTTTCTTGTCAGCATCAGAGTGACAAAAACATGTAAGTTCCTTACATGCTGTAGGTGAATGACTAGTTTTTTCTTAAGTAAATTGACTTATGTGAAATGGTATAACTGTGGCTTTAATTTTTGTGCTCTCCTTTGTTTTAAATGTTTGTGTAACCCCTTTCACATCTTGGTTTTTGTGAGGATTAGGTTCTAATTTTAGTTGAAAGTTTTAGGAATTGATTTTAAAATGATTTGTTTCTCTTATTGTTAGCAAGTTATCTTTAGTTGTTCCTGCATTCAAGTAAGGATAGTGTGGTAACTGCGTGGTATAAACATGAGCAGTAAAACTAGAGAACTGAGGCAATTTCATGTGTCCATGAGCTACTTTATAAGAAATTAAACTAAAGCCAATAAGTATATATAAAATGATAAAGATGAAAATGAAGAAAGATGAAAATCTTTGGAAAAGTATGGCTTATGCATACCTGTTTACTCAGACATTATTACATATTATAGATTTTTCACTGTAAATAATTCATAGATTGTTATCATTTGTGATTAAAATTATTTATTTAGAATTATTTACTTTAGTTAAAATA
>NW_027530615.1:312291-312712 GCF_008692635.1 Crocuta crocuta | reverse complement strand
CATTGGCCATATATGAGTGTCTGTTTCATAGCACCTTGTCCTAAAATGAGTAGTCATTTTTCCCTTAAAGATTTCATAGGCAAGAAAGATAACCACATTAAACACTTTTAGTTAGCATTTAATAAAGTTATAGTTTAATATCACTTCTTTACATGCTTTTATTTACCTTTTAGGTGATGACAATTTTTTCAAAAGTCACTATAAGGAAGTCAGAGCAAAGTAATGTGTTTTACATTGCTTAGTTTTTGTTAGCACACATTTATCTGCTAACCAAAAGGATAATCCTAATAAAGTCAGTTCTTGGGTAGTTGCATGTAAGATGTTTGTGATAGAGATAATTGAACAAAATAATGAAAAAAACCCAACATTATGGAGATTTGCTCATTGAACTGAGCTTGTTCATTTTGACAGTTAATTTCTC
>NW_027530615.1:303919-312236 GCF_008692635.1 Crocuta crocuta | reverse complement strand
ACTGATGGTGGGATTTTTATTTTTATTTTACCTTTTCATATATCCTGGTACAGGGGACATTGTTCATAATACATTCCATCATTAATATTCTAATCTTCTACTTATTGTGCTTTCTTTCTCATTCCATTCCTGGTGTTGAACCAGTATACTATATGGAAAGTTGAAGGCATTCTGAATTTTTCTGCCATCAGTTGTTGTTTCTTCAAACCTCTTTCCCAGTTTACAAGAAAACTATTCTAAAGTGTTCTCAGTTTTTATGGTGAGAGACTTTCTGTCAGAAGTGATGACACAGTCTGGCTTGGCCTTTGTGCACATTTTTCACAGTGCCACTCCCATTTGTACTTCCTTAATATATTTAGGAAAGTCTTTACTCTTCCTTCATATAATCCTTAAAACTATCTTCCTACCAGTTGCTGAATTGTAGCCATGGTGGGCATGGAGGTCAGGGTCTGATGCAGGAAGCAGGGCACTTGGTCCTGGGAAGTGTGCTTTGCCTGACACCTTCTAATCCCTGCCTTCCATTCTACTGGACCGGGATGTGCCAACCAGCTTTACCTAGGATGCTGGGACCTGTAGGGCACTGCTTACAAGATAAGTTGTTTTTTACTTAAAGTTTTTATTTTAATTCTAGTTAGCATACAGTGTTATTTTAGTTTTAGATATAAAATATACTGATTCCACAATTCCGTGGGGCACCTGAGTTGCTCAGTGTCTGACTCTTGATTTTGGCTCAAGTCATGATCTCATGGGTCAGGAGTTTGGTTCTGTATCAGGCTCTATGCTAACATTGAGGAGCGTGCTTGGGATTCTCTCTCATTCTCTCCCTCTCTTGCTGTCCCTCCTCTGCTTGTATTCTTTCTCTCTAAATAAATAAATAAACAAATAAACTTTTAAAAAAGCCAAAAAAAATTCCGTATATCACCTGGTGCTCATCACAAGTGCTCTCCTCAGTCCTGATCACCTGTTTAATCTATCCTCCCATGCACCTGCCCACTGGCAACCATCAGTTCTCTGTAATTAGGAGTATGTTTCTTAATTTTTCTTTTTTTCCCTTTGCTCATTTGTTTCATTTCTTAAATTTCACATATGACTAAAATCATATGGTATTTGTCTTTCTCTGACTTATAGTTTTGATTTGCGTTTCCCTGATGATGAGTGTTGTTGAGCATATTTAAAAAAATTTGTTTTGGGGAGGGGGAAGAGAAGCGTGGGGAGGGACAGAGAGAAGAGGAGAATCCCAAGCATGCTCTGCGCTGCCAGCGCCGAGATTGACATGAGGCTGGAACTCATGAGATTATGACTTGAGCTGAAACCAAGAGTCAGATGCTTAACCAACTGAGCCACCCAGTTGCCCCCAGCATCGTTTCTTATGACTGTTGGCCATCTGAATGTTTTCTTTGGAGAAATGTCTGTTCATGTCTTCTGGCCATTTTCTAATTGGATTATTTGGTTTTAGGTATTGTAAAAGATCTTTATATATTTTGGATACTAACTATCAGATATGTCATTTGCAAATGTCTTCTCTCATTCCTTAGGTTGCCTTTTGGGTTTTTTATAAAATGTTTATTTTGAGAGAGAGAGCGAGCGAGCATGTGAGCAAGTGAGCATGAGTGGGGAAGGGGCAGAGAGAAGAGAGGGAAAAAGAGAATCCTAAGCAGGCTCTGCATTGTCAGGGCACACCCCAACACAGAGCTTGGTCTCAGGAACCATGAGATCATGACCTGAGCTGAAATCCAGAGTCAAGATGCTTAACCGACTGAGCTACCAAGGTGCTGCATACTTTTAGTTTTGTTGATGGTTTCCATTGATGTGCAGAAGCTTTTTATTTTGATGAAGCCCAGTACTTTATTTTTACTTTTGTTTACCTTGTCTCAGGAGACATATCTAGAAAAATATTGCTATAGCTGATGTCTGAGACTTTACTATCTATGCTTTCTTCTAGGATTTTTATGGTTTCCTGCCTCTGATGTAGTTCTTTAATCTATTTTGAAATTATTTTTGTGTGTGTTGTACGAAAGTGGTCTAGTTTCATCCTTTTGCATGCACTGGTCAGGTTTTCCCAAACTATTTGTTGAACAGACTATTGTTTTCCCATTGGATATTATTTCTTGCTTTTTTGAAAATTGACCATACAGTAATGGGTTTATTTTTGGGCTTTTATTCTGTTCTATTCATCTATGTGTCTGTTTTTGTTTCAGTACTGTACTGTTTTGAGAACTATAGCTTTGTAATATAACTCGAAGTCTGGAACTGTGATACCTCCAGCTTTAGTTTTATTTTTCAATATTACTTTTGCTCTTCAAGGTCTTTTGTGGTTCTATACATATTTTAGAATTGTTTGTTCCAGTTATGTGAAAAAATGCTGTTGGATTGCTTGGTTGGCTCAGTCAGTAGAGCATGGAAATCTTGATCTCAGGGTCATTAGTTCAAGCCCCACATTGGGCAGAGCTTACTTAAAAGAATAAAGATTTGGTTTTAAAAATCAAAGCTGTTGGTATTTTGGTAGGGATTGCATTAAATGTGTAGATTACTTTGGGTAATATAGACATTTTAACAACATTTGTTCCTCCAATCCATGAGCATGGAATGTCTTCTTATTTCTTTATATCCTCTTCAATTTCTTTCATCAGTGTTCTTCGGTTTTCATAATACAGGTCTTTCACCTCATTGGTTAGTTTTATTCTTAGGTATCTTATTTTTGGTGTGGTTGTAAATGAGATTAATTACTTGATTTTTCTTTCTGATGCTTTATTATTAGTATATAGAAGTGCAACAGATTTCTTTAGTTTGATTTTGTATCCTGCGACTTGACTGTATTTGTGTATCAGTGCTAGCAATTTTTTATGGAGTCTCAGGTTTTCTATATGTAGTATGATGTCATCTGCAAATAGTGAAAGTTTTACTGCTTCTTGCCTATTTGGATGCCTTTTATTTCTGTTGTCTGATTGCAGTGGTTAGGACATCCAGTACTATGTTGAGTAAACTTAGGGAGAGTTGGGGCACTTGAATGGCCCAGTCAGTTGAGCGTCTTTCACTCAGGTCATGATCTCACAGTTCATGAGTTCGAGCTCCACATCAGGTCGCTGCTGTTAGTTGGGAGCCCACTGCAGATCCCCTGTCTCCCCCTCTCTGCTCCTCCCCTACTCCTGTTCTCTCTTTCAAAAATAAATAAAAACATCTAAAAAAAGAGTAGTGAGAGTGGACATCCCTGTCTTGTTCCTGAACTTAGAGACAAGAGCTCTTAGTTTTTTCCCATTAGGGATGATACTAGGGGCACCTGGGTGGCTCAGTTGACTAGATCTCCAGCTTCAGCTCAAGTCATGATTTCAGGGTTTGTGAGTTCAGGCCCTTTGTTGAGCTCTGTGCTGACAGCTTGGAGTCTGGAGCCTGCTTCAGATTCTGTGTCTGTCCCATCCCCTGCTCACACACACACACACACACACACACACACTCTCTCTCTCTCTCTCTCTCTCTCTCTCTCTTTCTCTCTCTCTCTCTTAAAAATAAATAAACACTGCAGACCAAGATGGCAGTGCAGGTGGTACAGGCGGTGCAGGTGGTTCATCTTGAGTCAGATGCTTTCCTGGTTTGTTTCAACCATGCTCTGAGCACAGAGAAGGAGGAGGTGATGGGGCTGTGCATAGGGGAGTTGAATGATGACACAAGGAATGACTCCAAATTTACATATACCGGAACTNTCCTGTTTCATAGAAGATAAAAACACAAAGACTGGCCGGGTACTCTACACTTGCTTTCAATCCATACAGGCCCAAAAGAGCTCAGAGTATGAGAGGATTGAAATCCCAATCCATATTGTGCCTCATGTAACCATCGGGAAAGTGTGCCTTGAATCAGCGATCGGGCTGCCCAAGATCATGTGTCAGGAGGAGCAGGACGCGTATAGGAGGATCCACAGCCTTATGCATCTGGATTCAGTAACCAAGATCTATAATGGCTCAGTGTTCACCAAGAACCTGTGCAGCCAGATGTCAGCAGTCAGCGGGCCTCTCCTGCAGTGGCTGGAGGACAGACTGGAGCAAAACCAACAGCATTTGCAGGAGTTGCAACAAGAAAAGGAAGAGCTTTTGGAAGAACTGTCTTCTCTAGAATAAAGTCGGAGACCGACGGGGAAAAATGAAATTATCCAGGAATAAAATTAATTAAGCTAAATCAATTTTGAAGAAGTTGGAAGACTCTCATTACCTGACTTGCAGACTTACTATAAAGCTACAGTAATCAAGACAGTGTGGTATATGTCCAACTGACTTCGACAAACGTGTAAAAGCAATTCAGTAGAGTAAGGATAGATAGTCTTTTCAGCAAACGATGCTGGAGCGATTGATACCCATAGGCAAAAAAATGATCTTTGACCTAAGGTGCATACCTTAGACGGAAATTAATTCAAAAAATATCATGGATTTAGATGAAAAATGTAAAACTATAAATCTTTTAGGGGAAAAATAAATCAGAGAAAAATCAGGAGGATCTTGCGCTAGGCAATGAGTTCTTGGCCTCCATCACAAAAGCACAGTCCTAAAAGGAAAGAACTGATATACTGGACTTCAAAATGAAACACCTTTGCTCTGTAAAAAATTTAAGAGGTGGAAATTATTGAGGGAAATTATTTGCAAATGATACATCTGATCAATCTGGACTATGTAAAATCAACAGTAAACAACCATCTGATTAGACATTTTACTAAAGACGATACGTGGATGACAGGTAAGCACATAAAGAGATCTTGAACTTCATTAGTCATCAGGGAATGCGAATTAAAACCACAATGAATTGGGGCGCCTGGGTGGCTTAGTCGGTTAAGCGTCCGACTTTCGCTTGGGTCATGATCTCGCAGTTCGTGGGTTCGAGCCCCGCGTCTGTCTCTGTTCTGACCGCCAGCTCGGAGCCTGGAGCCTGTTTCAGTCTGTGACTCCCTCTCTCTCTGACCCTCCCCTGCTCGCGCTGTCTCTCTCTCTCTCTCTCTCTCTCTCTCTCCTAGAAATAAATAAAACAAAAAATTTGAAAAAAAACCCACAATGAATTATGATTACATACTTATCGGAATGGTTCAAGAAGAAATAGTACAAATAGCAGCTGCTGTTGATCACACAAACTGGATGTCGCACACAGTGCTTGTGGGAATGCTAAATGGCACAGCTTTTCCAAGAGGTTGGAAATTTCTAACAAAGTTAAACACACATGTATCACACAGCCCAGCAATTGCACTCCTGGACATTCATCCCCAAGAAGTGAGACCTGTGTTGGCATAAAAACTCATACACCAACATTCTTAGCAGCTTTGTTTGTAACGGCCAAAAACTGGAGACACCCAGCTGTCCCACAACCGAGTGAGTGGTTAGAGCAAACACCTGTACCACGGATACTGCCCTGCAGTGAAGAAAAACAGGTGACTACTTATCTACCCAATGTGGGCAGACCTTGAGGGTATTGCGATGAACGAAAAAGCCAGTCTCCAGGGTCACACAGTCTATGATTGCATTCTTGAAAGAGCAAAACTATAGAAATGAGAAACAGATTAGTGTTTGGCAGGGTTGGGGGCTGGAGGAGGTATGAGATATGTGCGACTATAAAGGGATAGACGTAGGGAGTTCCTTTGTGCCAATGTAATAATAATCATATCTTGATTATGGTGTTGATTAAGTTATCTGTGCTAAAACTACATAGACCCACAAATGACTGCATGTAAAATCTGCTGAAACCCAACAAGGTCTATAGTTTTGTTAGCAGTATTACCCCATTGTCAATATGTTCATTTTGAAGTTGTACTAACCATGTAAGATCTTACCACTGGAGGAAACTGGGTGAAGGGTACATGGGACGCACTACTCTTTTTGCAGTTTCCTGTAAATCCATAATTATAACAAAATAAAAAGAAGTATTAAATAAGGAAAAAAATAAATAAACACTAAAAAAATTAAAGGATTATATTAGCTGTGGGTTTTTCATATGTGGTCCTTATTATGTTGAGGTGTATTCCCTCTAAATTTACTTATTGAGGGTTTTTATCATAAGTGAATGTTGTACTTTCTCAAGTACTTTTTCTGCATCAATTGAAATTATCATTTGGTTTTTATCTTTTCTCTTATTGATGTGATACATCATGTTGATTGAATTTGAATATTGAAACACACTTGTGTCCCAGGAATAATCTCACTTAATCATGGTGAGCGACTTTTTTTTTAATGTACTGTTGGATTCGGCTTGCTAGTATTTTGTTGAGATTGTTTGCATCTATGTTCATCTGGTATGTTGACCTGTGGCTATCTTTTTTAGTGGTGTCTTTATCTTGTTTTGTTATCAGGGTAATGCTGGTCTCATAGAATGAGTTTGGATGTTTTCCTTCCTTTTCTACCTTTTAGAATAGTTTGAGAAAACCAGTTATTAACTCTTTATTAAATATTTGATAGAATCATCTATAAAGCCATCTGGTCCTGGACTTGGTTTTCTTGAGAGAGTTTTTTGATTACTGAATTCAGTTTATTTGCTGGTTAATGTTCTGTTCCAGTATTGTATTTCTTCCTGTTTCAGTTTTGGTAATTTATGTTTCCAGGAATTATCCATTTCGTGTAGGTTGTACAATTTTTTGGCATATACTTTTTCATAATATTCTCATTGTTTGTATTTCTGTGGTATTGATTGTTATTGTTCCTCTCTCATTTGTCATTTTGTTAATTTGAGTCCTTTCTCTCTTTTTCTTGATAAGTCTGGCTAGAGATTTATCAATTTTATTTATCTTTTCAAAGAACCAGCTCCTGGTTTCATTAATCTTTTCTTTTTCTTTCTTTTTTTTTTTTAGTTTCTATATCATTTATTTCTGCTTTCATTTTTATTTTCCTCCTGCTGGTTTTAGCTTTTGTTTTCCCAGCTCCTTTAGTTGTAAATTTAGATTATTTATTTGAGATGCTTCTTGCTTCTTGAGGTATGCCTGTTTTGGTATAAGCTTTTAGAACTGGTTTGGCTTCCTCCTAGAGGATTTGAGCCATTGTGTTTTCAGTTTCATTCATTTCCATATACTTTATTTTTGAGAGGGAAAGAGAGAGAGAGAGAGAGAGGGAGGGAGGGAGCGAAGGAGGGAGAGGCACATGTGCTGGAGGGACAGAGAGAGAGAGAATCTTAAGGACGCTCAATGTTCCGCACAGAGCCTGACAGGAGGCTCGGTCTTATGACAATGAGATCATGACCTGAACTGAAATCAAGAGTCGGATGCTTGGGGCGCCTGGGTGGCTCATTGGGTTAAGTGTCTGACTTCGGTTCAGGTCATGATCTCACAGTTCGTGGGTTCGAGCCCTGTGTGGGCCCTGTGCTGACAGCTAGCTCAGAGCCTGGAGCCTGTTTCAGGTTCTGTGTCTCCCTCTCTCTCTGACCCTCCCCTGCTCATGTTGTCTCTCTCTGTCAGAAATAAATAAAAAACATTAAAAAAAAGTCAGATGCTTAACCGACTGAGCCACCTAAGCATCCCTCAATGTACTTTTTAAAATTTCCTGGTTGACCAATTCATTGTTTAGTAGCATGTTTTTTCACCTCCATGTAAATGTGGTCTTTCCAGATTTTTTTCTTGGGGGTGACTTCTAGTTTCATAGCATTGTAGTTGGAAAATATGCATGGTATGACTTCAATCTTTTTGAATTTGTTGGGGATTGTTTTGTGGGCTAATATGTGAAGATAACTTGTTTTATTATTAATGAATGTGGGAATTAAAATTAAATGGTATTTCTTTCAGAGTTTTAAATTATTAGAATTTTGATGATAAAGCTGAAGTTCCATTTGAACTATTTTTAGTCTCTATATTGACTCATGTTGCTCTAGTTCATTCATTCAACTGCTATATAGTAATCTTTTATGTGAACGTATAATCTATCCATTCTGTTTTTTGTGAATAATTAATTTGGTTATTTCTAAATTTTCTCTAGTATGAACAGTACTGAAGTTTGTACATTCTTTGTTCATATCTTTAGGAGCCAGGTGCAACATCAACTTTTTTTTATAATATTTACCTGATAATATCAAATATCTTTTAAAATATTTACCATTTAGGGGCACCTGGGCTCCGTTGCTTAGGCATCCAACTTTGGCTCAGGTCATGATCCCATGGGTCATGAGTCCAGCCCCACGTTGACCTTTGTGCTGACAGCTTAGAGCCTGGAGCCTGCTTAAGATTCTGTGTCTCCTTCTCTCTCTGCCCCTCCCCTGTGCATGCTGTCTCTCTGTCTCTAAAAAATGAACATTAAAAATTTAAAAAAAAATTTACCATTTGACCATTTTTAAGTGTATGATTCAATGGGTTTATTTACATATATTG
>NW_027530615.1:300330-303904 GCF_008692635.1 Crocuta crocuta | reverse complement strand
ATTCTTGTGAAATAATCATCATTCCCCATTTACAGAATTTTTTTATAATTTCCAAAACAGAAACTGTGACCATTAAACAATTAACTGTGCATTCCCTTCCTTTGCCAGCCCTCTATTCTGCTTTCTGTCTCTATGAATTTGACATTTTTAGGGACATCAACCAAGTGGAATTACATAATATTTTTCCTTTTGTTGTGTCTGGCTTGCTCATTTAGTATGTTTTAAAAATTCATTTATGTTGCAGCATGTATCAGAATTTAATTTCTTTTTAGGGAATATCATTCCTTTTATTCCATGTTTCTACTGCATTTTATTTTTCCATTTACCTCTTTTTGATGGATTTTGGCCATTGTGAATAATGCTGGTATGAACATTTGTGTGCAAATATCTGTTTGATTTCCAACTTATACTTAGAGGTGGAATTTCTGGATCATATGGTAATTCTATGTTTAACTTTTTGAGGTATTACCATATTGTTTTTGTACAGTGGGTGCATCATTTGATATTTCTACCAGTAATACACAAAGGGTTCTAATGGCCAACAGACACATGAAACGATGCTCAGCATCCCTCCTCATCNGGATTCTAATAGCTCCACATTCTCATCAGCACTCATTTTTTTCCTTTTGTTTTTGTAATATAAGTGGGCATGAAATGGAATCTCATTTTGGTTTTGATTTGTTTTCCCTAAAGATTAGTGATGTAAAGCCTTTTTTGTGTGCTTATTGGCTATTTATACATCTTCTCTGGAGAAATATGTATTCAAGACCTTCGGCTTTTTAAATTTCTTTTTCTGTTCTTGAGTTCTGGGATTTTCTTCTATAATAATGTGGATATCAATAACACTTCAGATACATGATTTGGAAATTTTTTTTCGTAGTCTGTGGGTTGTCTTTTCACTCTCTTTGTAGTGTCCTTTGATGCACAGAAGTTTATCATTTTGGTGAAATTCAGTTTATTTTTTTTCTATTGTTGCGTTGTACTTTTGGTGTCATATTCAAGAAATCATCTCCAAATCCAGTGTCATGAAGATTCTTTCCTGTGGTTTTTTTTTTTTAATGTATTTTTTTTTTAATGTTTTACTTATTTCTGAGAGAGAAAGACAGCGTGAGCAGGGGAGGGTCAGAGAGTGAGGGAGTCACAGACTGAAACAGGCTCCAGGCTTTGAGCTGGCAGTCAGCACAGAGCCCGACGCGGGGCTCGAACCCACAAACCGCGAGATCATGACCTAAGCGAAAGTCGGACACTTAACCGACTAAGCCACCCAGGCGCCCCTCTTTCCTGTGTTTTGAGTAATTTAAAGGTTTTAGCTAGAATGTTTAGTTCTTTGTTGCCTTTTATGTTAATTTTTATTATATTAGGTAAGGGTCCCAATTTATTCTTTGGCATGTGGATATCCCATTTTTACAGCACTATTTATTGAAAGCACTGTCTTTTCTCCATGGAATGATTTTGACACATTTGGTGAAATTCAATTGACCATATGCACACAAGGGTTTTGGCTTTTCTGTTCCATTGGTCTATAAGTTTGTCCTTATGTCAGTACTGTCCTATTTCAGTTATTTTAGCACTGCAGTTAGTTTTGAAATCAGGAAGTCTGAGTTTTCCAATTTTGTTATTTTTCATGATTGTTTTGGTTATTTNGTTGTTGGGGGGGAGGTGGGAGGGAGAGAGAGAGGGAAAGAAAATCTTTTTTTTTTGAATAGTTTATTGTCAGGTTGGTTTCCATATAACACCCAGTGCTCATAACCACAAGTGCCCTCCTCCATGCCCATCACCCCCTCCCTCTCCCCCCACCCCATCTACCCTCAGTTTGTTCTCAGCATTCAAGACGAGAGAAAGAAAATCTTAATAAGGCTCCATCTTAAGTAGGCTCCACGCTCAGGCGGGAGCCCAGTGTAGGACTTGATCCCATGACTCCTGGAATCATGACCTGAGCAAAAATCAAGAGTAGATGCTCAACCGACTGAGCTACCCAGGAGCCACTTTAAGGTTTTCTACATAGACGATGCCATCTGTGAACAGAAATAATTTAACTGTTTCCAGTTTGGATAATATGCTATTTTAAATAGTCATGAAGTGAACAGAACATTTAAATTGTTTACCATTCTTTTATCCACTAAAAAGCTATTTTGGTTAATATGATCACACCCATGGTCATATTACCAAATTTTAGAGATTTTGTGGTCCATGGCTGTGTCTTAAACACAGCAGCCCATCTATGGGAACAGATAGATGAATGGGTTAAATGTGAAAAATGGTTTCTTAATACATTACCATTGTGGCAAACTGGGTAATGAATACACAGGATCTTTCGTAAAACTGCATGTCAGTCTCCATTTATCTCAAAATGAAAAATTTGATTCAAAAAATGGCTAGTTCCTCTATGCATACACATCTCCAAAATAAAAGTACAAAAGAGTACACATAAACTTTTTGTAATTTTACAGTTACTCATGGGAAAAAATTAACACATTCAGGGGAAAAAACAAAGCCCATAGTTAAAAATACTGACATTGGGACTCAAAATTTGTCTAAAATCTAGTGATTTATTTTATGGTTAGTTTACAGTAGGAATTAAAGTTTTTATGATCCACTGGCAGATAGGCAGGTCAGTTTTCTCAGGTCATATGCAATAAGCCAGTGTTGTAATTGTGTAACTGTGAGCATGAAGGCAGAACACATTCTTCTTCAATGGAGATTTTTAACCACTCTTAAAAGGATGGTTTTAAGGACTAGAGCCTGCAGTTAAGTAACGTACACAGTACTGGTTCAGTCAGCTTCATATTTTGGTAGAGGAATGAAGAGAGTAACAATCATGTCTGGATTTAATATAGATACCATTTTCAATAGCTCATAGTTATAAAACTAATAATGTATGTAGTTTTGCCTTAGGAAGATTGTTCAGTTTACTAAAATATTGATAAGTGTCACATTGAAACAGTTGGTTTGTTGTGTTTAAAATACCATTTCCAGGGGTGTGTGGGTGGCTCAGTTGGTTAAGTGGCTACTCTTGATTTTGGCTCAGGTCATATCTCACAGTTCATGAGTTCAAGCCCTGTGCTGAGCTCTGTGCTGATAGCTCAGAGCCTAGAGTCGGCTTCGGATTCTGTGTCTCCATCTCTCTCTGCCCCTCCCCCTCCCCCGCTCTCACTCTGTCTCTCTCAAAACTGAATAAACATAAAAAAATAAACTTAAAAAGAAGTGTGACTCTAGAAATGAGGCAGATTTTTAAAGCTGACATCAGAGCTTCATATGCCTTCTATATGCCTTCTAGGTAGGCCATACTGGTATCAGTGATGATGTTATTCCTGAGGACATTTTGAGAACCCTACTTTTGTAACCAATGTAGAAGTCATGGAAGAAAATAAATGTTAAGGAATACTTCAGATTTTGGCAAAAAGTAATTTTATCCAACCTGATAATTCACCATATTTGACTCTAATTGACATTTCGCTATTTGCAAAAATCAACCCCCCCAAAGAGAGATTTTTCAAATGAATGAGCAAAAAATTTTAAGTATCCAAATTTTTTTTACCACTGTTCTTTATTTATAATATAAGACAAATATGTT
>NW_027530615.1:299036-300309 GCF_008692635.1 Crocuta crocuta | reverse complement strand
AAGAGTGCTATCCTTCACAGATGGAGAAAGTTCTACTGATTATATTCAATTGTTTTAATATTTTTACATGTGGTAGTACTAATATTAATGGGTTGTGCTGATTTATCCCCAGTCCTGACCTTGGCCAGCTACAGCGTGGATTCATGTGACAGCTGGCTTTGTGGTTGGAATAAGTGAGAAAATCATTATTTTGCTGATTTGCTGTACTCCTTTCTAAAGAATTAACTTTTTTTCTCTTTTGTAATCTGTTGATGTGAGAAGATATAGAATGATACCATTCATTCTTATTTTTGAATTTTGGTTATGAGTAATTCTGTGTGCCATGGGTTGACACATAGTATCTTTTGCTCTGGTTCCATTTTCTAATTTAAGATTAAGGACTCTGAGTAACTTGATAGGTTTTCGTACATTTAACTGTTTTCCAAACAAGGTTATGGGAAAAAGTAGAAATCATACACTCTTGGTACCTTTTTTCTAGAGGCAAGTTTGTTTCAGAATTTTGTAGAATAACTTTCATCGAAACAAAAGAACCAAAATCCCACCCAAAGCCTTTAGTTGCATTTGTTTGTCATATCNGAGCAGGGGAGGGTCAGAGAGAGAGGGAGACACAGAATCGAAAGCAGGCTCCAAGCTCCAAGCTGTCAGCACAGAGCCTGATAGCAGGGCTCGAACCCACAAATCTCAATATTATGACCTGAGCTGAAGTCAGTTACTTAACTGACTGAGCCACCCAGGTGCCCCTGCGTTTTTCATGTGTTTACTGGCCCTTTGTTTATCTTCTTCGGAGAAATATATATCTAAGTCCTTTGCCCATTTTTAAATTGGGTCTTTTGTTTTCTTATTGTTGAGTTTTAAAAGTTCTTTTCATATTTTGGATAACAGTCCTTAACAGGTGTGTCTTTTGCAAGTATANATACACAAAAGTTTGAATTTCACTGAAGTGAGTTTTATCTATTTTTCCTCTTTTAAGTTCTGGAAAACATATTAGAAATGGGGTACATGTTTATTTCTGTACATTTTTTAAGGTTTTAACTTTTATAACCCTGTTGGATTACAGATGTACCTATTATATAACTTAGCAGGATATGCTGTAACAGTTTAGCTCCATAAACATTTCCCTGGGAATCTCTTTCTTCTTCTAAGTCCTATTTTAAGTTTTATTCATCTTTATGTCATTTATACAATTATTCTGTGACAAGCAGAAGATAGAGTGATAAACAAAAAAAACTGTAGAAGTTTTCCAGGGAGTGTTTAGTAAATATATTCTCTTAAT
>NW_027530615.1:297955-298253 GCF_008692635.1 Crocuta crocuta | reverse complement strand
GGCTCTAAGCTGGCAGTCAGCACAGAGCCCGATGCGGGGCTCGAACCCACGAACCGCGAGATCATGACCTAAGCGAAAGTCGGACGCTTAACCGACTAAGCCCCCCAGGCGCCCCACATATTTTCAAATTCTTAGTGAAATAATGAATATTCATTTTCTTTAACTTTTATATTGAATATGCATTCTTTCAGATTTTTTTAAATGTTTTATTTACTTCTGAGAGAGAGAGAGAGACAGTGTGAGCAGGGGAGGGTCAGAGAGAGAGGGAGATACAGAATCTGAAGCAGGCTCCAGGCTC
>NW_027530615.1:294970-297657 GCF_008692635.1 Crocuta crocuta | reverse complement strand
ACCTTTACTTTTGATAAAACACATGACATGTTAATTAAGGAAGTTCTTTAAATTTTTTTGTTTTGATAGTGAAAGCAAATTGAATACATTGGTGCAGAAGCTTCCTGACTTCCTGGCACACTCATCAGAAGAATCTGAAGAAACAAGTTCTCCTCCAAGACTTGTGATGAACCAAAGCACAGGTAAATTGAAAAATAATATGCAATATCTTCTAGTCTATTTTCCATTTATTTTTGGGAGGGAAAAGCTAGCAAATGGTTTAACAGGTTTTATGTATATTGTATTTAGCTAATATCATTTATTAGAGAATTATTTTATTTGAGAGAGAAAGACAGAAAGAGAATATGAATGAATCCCAAGGGGGCTCTGTGTTGACACAGGGCTTGATCCCATGACCCGAGCAGAAATTGAGAGTTGGGATGCTCAATTAGCTGAGCCACCCAGATGCTCCTGATATTGGAGATTTTAATTTAGTAAAGTAAAATGCAGGTTGTATGGTTATAGGTGCTTAGAGAAGGATGCACGTATGGTTTATGCCTAATGGAGGTGTCTCTAGAGTTGGTGATAAACATCACTTTGAAAAATACGTAGTATTAGAAGAGACAGGAGTAGTATAGAAACATATCATCTTAGCTGTTGTTTGTGTATTATGAGTTAAATTTTTGTTGTTTGATAACTTCTCTGAGTAGAATTGGTGCATTTTTTAAAATAAATAATACTTAACAGCTCCTTTCTACCTTCTTTTCTCCATTTTAAAAGCATCCTGTATCATGTGATGGTCACTTATTTTGAGGTTTTCATGGGTAGCTACATATAGAAGTCCTGAATACACATATGCATGCGCACCTGCGCGCGCACACACACACACACACATGCATGTGCACCAAAGATAAAATAGGTACAAAAAGTATAAAAGAGGGTAGACCACAATGAGAAGTTAACCATATATGTAATTAGAGTTCCAGTAGGAGAGAAAATTAAACTCCTAAAGAACAAAAAAAATGAGAAAAACTTAGAAGGAGGCAGAGGAAAATATTCATTGCTTTCAAAGGGAATAGCAATAACAATGATAGCACTCATGAATGACAGAAGCTACATGACAATGAAATTATTTCTTTACAGTACCAAATGAAAATAATTGACATCTTGCTTGGTACTGTATATTCAGTGAAAGTGTCTTTCAAAAGTGAAGGTGGAATTAATACAGAAAAAAAATAGGAGCTCCATGTCAGTAGACCGACACTAGGTGAAATACTAGAGGCTTTTCTTTAATTTTTTTTAATGTTGTATTTATTTCTGAGAGAGAGCGAGCGAGTGAGCGAGCGAGCGTGCGCGCGCGAGAGAGCAGGGGAGTGTCAGAGAGAGGGAGACACAGAATCCGAAGTAGGCTCCAGGCTCTGAGCTGTCAGCACAGAGCCCAACGCAGGGCTCAAACCCATGAACCCTGAGATCATGACCTGAGCCAAAGTCGGACGCTTAACCGACTGAGCCACCCAGACGCCCCTAGAGGCTTTTCTTTAATCAGAAGGAAAATAATTTGAAATGGCAACACCAAAATACAGGAAGTAATGAATAATAATTGGAAGGCTAAGTAGGTGCATAAAACTAAATATGTAGCATCATCTAATCCATAATCCCTATTCTTAATTCAAAAATTGCCCCAACAGTGTTTTTATAGATAAGTTGTTCTTCCCAGGTCAAGGATTCACTTGAAGATAACACGCATATAGTTGTCTCTTTAGTTTTTCCAAATCTAAAACCGTTTCTCTGTTGGAACCATGACAATTTTGAAATGCACAGGTCTTTTCGTGACCCTTGATGTAAATTTGTCTGAATAGGTAGATTCAGGTTATTTATATTTTTTTGTTAGGGTTACTGTGTGGCACTGTGTTTTTGTAAGTACATCATCTCAGAAGACACATGATGTAATTTTTCTTTTTTTAAGTTTTTATTCATTTTTGAAAGAGAGAACGAGCAAGGGAGGAGTAGAGAGAGAGGGAGACAGAGAATCCCAAGCACGCTGTCCTCTGGCATCACAGAGCCTGACTCAGGGCTTGAATCCATGAACCATGATGACCTGAGCTGAAATCAAGAGTCAGGTGCTTAACTGATTGAGCCACCCAGGCACCCCTGTAATTTTTTTCTTTTATTGGTGATGTTAATATAGGTTACTTTGTTATGGTTGATTTGCTATAAACTTAAGATTTATTCCTTTGAAACTAATAAGTAATTTGTAGGAGATTACTGTGAAATTAGGTATTCTTTTTCATCATCAAAAGTTATGTGTTTTCTATTGCAAATTATCACAAACATGGCAGTTTACAATAATCCAAATGTATTATTTCACATTTCTGTAGGTCAGGAGTCCAGTGAGCTTTTTTGGTCTCTGCTCAGGGTATCATAAGACTAAAGTGAAAGTGTCATTAAGACTATGTTCTTTCTTCTCTAGCCTCTAAAAATAAATAAACATGGGGCGCCTGGGTGGCTCAGTCAGTTAAGCGTCCGACTTTGCTCAGGTCATGATCTCATGGTTCATGGGTTCGAGCCCCGCGTTGGGCTCTGTGCTGACAGCTAGCTTAGAGCCTGGAGCCTACTTCCAATTTTGTGTTTCCCTCTCTCTCCGACCCTCCCCTGCTCACACTGTCTCTCTCTCTCTCTCAGAAATAAGTAAAACATTTAAAAAAAAA
>NW_027530615.1:287315-293265 GCF_008692635.1 Crocuta crocuta | reverse complement strand
GCATATGTTCCTTTCTGGGGTGCCTGGGTGGCCCAGTTGGTTAAATGTCCGACTCTTTCAGCTCCAGTCACGATCTCACAGTTTGTGAGTTTGAGCCCTGCATTGGGCTTTGTGCTAATAGTACAGTCTGTTTGGGATTCTCTCTTTCCCTCTTTCTGCTCACCCCTGGCTTGCATGCTATTTTTCTGTCCCTCTCAAAATAAACTTAAAAAAGGAAAAAGACTGTATCCCCTTTTCAAGGCTCTGTGGAAAAATCCATTTCTGTGCTCATTCCGGTTGTTGGCAGAATTCAAGTCTTTGTGGTTTTAAATCTGATGNGTTGTTGACCAGAATCCTCTCAGCTTCTTAAGGCTATTTGTATTTCTTCTCACACGGCCCCCTCCATATTCAAAGGTAGCAACAACACGTTGAGTCTTTCTCATGATTTGTATCTTTTTAACTCTTTTGCTTGCTTCTTCTGTCAATTCTGCCACCATTGAGAATTTTACCCACTGTTACGGACTCATGTGATTAGACCAGCCAAATCCCTTTCATCCCTCCTTCCAATTCTTAAGGTCAAGTGTGCCATTTTATATAGCACAGTCATGGAGATAGCATCTCCTCACATTCATAGATTCTGGAGATTATGGGGCATGAAATTTTGGGTGCCATTTGTAGAAATTTTTCACACTACAGTATCCATTCATGATTCTTTGCTAATGATATATTAGTTTGATGAGTTCCAAATGCTGATAATATATACTTACTTCTGTGTTTTAGTAGTTGGTATATTACTGTAAGGGAGGGCTTTACATGGTATTCTCTCTTTATTTGATTATATTAGTATATAGTAATACTCTTTTTTTGCCAAGAATAATTGTCATTCAAATTTTTTTAATGTTTATTTTATTTGAGAAGGAGAGAGCATGAGTAAGGGAGGGACAGAGAGAGAAGGAGACACAGGACCTAAAGCAGGTTCCAGGCTCCAATCTGTCAGCACAGAGCCTGATGGGGGGCTCAAACCCATGAACAATGAGATGATGACCTGAGCCCAAGTCGGACGCTTAACCGACTGAGCCACCCCGGCGCCCCTATTTATTTTTGAGAGAGAGATGGAGACAGCATGAGCACGGGAGGGTCAGGGAGAGAGGAAGACACAGAATCTGAAGATAGGCTCCAGGCTCTGAGCTGTCAGCACAGAGCCCGATGTGGGGCTTGAACCCACAAACCGTGAGATCATGAACTGAGCCGAAGTCAGACGCTTAACAAACTGAGCCGAAGTCGGACGCCCCTATAGCAGTCCGTATTAAGTTGGTGGTCTCTTAATTTTGAATCCATACTGAAAGCACTGAAGTTTTACTTTTTTCTCCCCACCCCTATGTTTTAGATATATGATGTCTTATTTTACATCCTTTGTTCCATGAATCCTTTGACTGGTTTTTATAGATATACTTAATTTTACTGCTTTTGTGCTTCCTGTTTTTCTTTATCTTACTTATGATGTAATCTTCCCACTCAGATTCTACCCTTTAATATTTTTTTTACAAATAGTTTNGGTTTTATTTTTCAGTATTACTTTGGTTATTCGGGGTCTTTTGTGTGGTTCCATACAAATTTTAGGATACCCTTTAATATTTTTTGTAAGACTGGATTATTGGTGATGAATTCCTTTAAATTTTTGTTCATATGGAAACTCTTTCTCTCTCCTACTCTGAATGATCAGTGTTGCTGGTAGAATATTCATGTTTGCAGCTTTTTTCTTTTCAGCACTTTGATTAAATCATGCCACCTACTTTTCACCTTCATTTTTGCTGAAAAATCAGCTGATAGCCTTATAGTGTTTCCCTTGCATGTACCTGTTTTCTTTTCTCCTATTCATTTTATGTTTATTGGGCTNTACATGGCAATGAGAAACAATGAAATCTGGCCATGTGTAGCAACATGGATGGACCTTGAGGGTGTTATGCCTTCCTTATGTATTTTTTATTTCAGTTATTGAGTTTTTCATCTCTGCTTGGTTCTTCATTATTTTTATTTTTAAAGTTTAGTTATTTTGTGTGTGTGTGTGTGTGTGTGAGAGAGAGAGAGAGAGACAGAGACAGAGACAGAGACAGAATGAGAATATGAGCGGGAGAGGGGCAGAGAGGGAGAGAGAGAATCCCAAGCAGGCTCTGTGCTGTTAACGTGGATATCTCAGATATCTCACAAACCGAGAGATCATGACCTTGACTAAAATCAAGAGTCAGACGCCTAACCAACTGAGCCACCCAGGTACCCCATTCTTATATTTTGTATGTTTTTGTTGAGGGTCTCCCTGAGATCGTCTACTCTTTTCTCAATTCCAGTAAGTAACTCTAGGACCATTACTTTAAATTCTCTATTAGATGTAATGCTCATCTCCATTTCACTTGCCTCTCTTCCTGTCAGTTTTTGTTTTCTTCATTGGGAGCATATTTTTCTTTCTCCTCATTTTGTCTAACTGCGTTAATAAAGTCAGCAGTGTCTCTTATGCTTTTAAGTAATGGTCTTACGAGGAAGACGTCCTATAGTTCCATGTAGTGCAGTGTCCCCTGTTCACCAGAACCTTGAATTTTGGGAGTTTCTCCTGTATATGTTGTTTGCACACTATTGTTGTGGCTGAGCCACATTTTTCTTCAGTGGAGTCAGATGCAATGGCTCCCTTTGCCTCTTATGGGCAGAGTTTGGTCCCTGTGTTATCAATTGGACACTTTGGGGATGGCTTATGCTTGAGTTGGGTTATATGGGACATTTTCAGGGTGCTCTCTGAACTCAACTACAGAGTACTTTCCTTGTGTTGTCCCCTGAGACTTGCATCAGTGAGTGGGGCCTGTCATCAGAGCAGGTGTCTGCCCTTAGCTGCTAATGGTACCACAGTTGAACTGGGCTGTGTGATTATTTGTTCCTCCCCCAGGGCATGAGTCACTTTGTATTGGTTCTGGCCACTGTTAGGTCTGCTTGCACAATGCCAGTTTTGTGGTGCCACTTTAGGTGGACTCTTGCTGGGGTTGTGTTGAATGGGGCAGTTGGCAGGAAAGGCAGTGGTATGGGTGGGGTACATGGTATTAGCAGCTTATGCACTAAATTGCTCTGGAGGGGACCTGGAGCTACATTGCAGAACTCTTGTGGAGGGCATGGTATGCTGTTTGCAAGCTAGTTTGAGAGTGTTCACTGGTCCCGAGAGTGTTGACTAGTTAACCAAAAGTGTCCGGATATCTGGACTGGGGGCTGGGGAGGAAAATGGTGCCTGCCCATTCTTTTGTTCTTAGAATAGTCGCCAAAAGATCCCTGTGCCTCCTGTGCAGGTTCTGAGATTAGTAAATCAATAAATCTCCTTCCTCTATACCCCAGGTGTTTTTTAAATTGCTGGTTCTCTGTGATGTCTCAGCAGGGTTGTTTGTTGTGCTTGCTCTTTAAAGGGCGGGGACTCAGTTTCCTCTTGCCATCTGGTTTTCCCAGAGCCAAGCCTGCTGATTTTTAAAGTTCAAAGTGTTGAGGCCGCTGGTTGTGAAAAGTTACAGTGTTAATTAAGTTCCTCACTTTTTCAAGTCAAATGATATATGGGGGATTTGCCTTTCCTGTGCAGGCACCCCATGTATGGGGAGCCTGGTGTGGGTTCTGCTCTTGTCCCTTCTCTGTGTTTGCAGTTTCCCTTCTTCCTGCAGTTTTTTGGGTCAGTTTGGTTACTAACCATGTCTGCATCCTTTCTATCACTTTTGATGTGGTGTCTTTATGATTGTGGTGGATAGTCTGTTTTGGCAGTGTTTGGGTTGTTTTCTATGTTATTTACACTGATGTGAGTGTTATCTAGGTATATCCATAGGTGGAAGTGAGTTTAGGTCTATCATCTTCTCCCCAAGGCAATATTGATACTTTTATTTTACTTTTTAAAAATTTTTTAATGTTTATTTTTGACAGAGAGAGAGACAGACAGACTGTGAGTGGGGGAGGCACACAGAGAGAGGGAGACACAGAATCTGAAGCAGACTCCAGGCTCTGAGCTGTCAGCACAGAGCCCGACCTGGGGATTGAACTCACGAACCATGAGATCATGACCTGAGCCAAAGTCAGATGCTTAACTGACTGAGCCACCCAGGTGCCCCGATATTGATACTTTTAATTCTGATTTGTTACCATAGATTTCACTGTAGTCTTCCTCTTTTGATATTTTAACTTCTTTCTGTAACATAAAAATCTGGCCATTTTATCCTCAGTCCTCATTGTATTCACCTAGTTTCAAATTTGCCAACCATACCATCACAACAAAGAAACCTAACTAGCATTAAGTATTTGTTTAGAATTTTGTCCTTAAAATGATATATATTGTTTGGTGGCATATTGCCTTCATTTGCACAAGCACATTATCTCCCACAGATATCAATTACAAACTCTGACCAATACTGAAAACAGTTATGTGAAGGAATGGGCTAGTGACAAAAAGCAGACACAAATGGAAGGGGAGTGAACACATGGAAGAAGGAAATACCAATAGTGAATTTCCAGTTGTTAAGCCCTTTTTCCTTAAGGAAAGTGCCAGTTAGCTTAATTGGTGTCAGTTAAGGCTTGGATAGCAATTTGCATTCTTACTGGATGAGGTATAAAGAATTTTAGGGGGACCCTAGCAGCTTTTGTAAAATGAGGGGAAAGATTCCATTTAGAAAGAGAGCTACAGATTGGGAGCTTCAAAAGCTGCAAAAACTCCAACCATGTCTGTCATTGAAGTATTCAAGTGCAGCCTAGATTTCAGGCAGCTCAGTTAGGGTGAAAAAGAACAGTAGAAAACTTTTAGGTGCTTCTAGTATAGGGTAAACAATTTGGGGTTTGATGTCAGCTAATTTAACTATCTCCCAATAACAGAAATATCAGTTCCTTGGAGGTACATAATGGGATGCAGTGTCTTCACTGCATCTTTCAAAATGACCAGTGTCCAATCCAAAAATACTAGATAGATGAAGTTCTAAAGAAGACAGAAAGCTAATCATTGGAGACCAGTCTGTAGACCACTCAAATGTTGAGGTTAGCAGGCAAGAATATTAAAGCAGCTTTTACAACTATGCTCAAGCACAAAAAGGCAAATACATTTATGATGAACAGACATATATGGGAAATCTTAGCACAGACATAAAAACTATAAAAACCCATTTTGAAATTCTAAAACTAAAAAATATAATTTTGAGCAACAAATCATTGTAGTTGACAGGAGGAGAGTAAAGGTAGGAATAGAAGTTTCAGTGAATTTGCTGATAAGACTAAAAGAATTTATCCATCTGAGAGTTGAAAACATTAAAAAATAAAAAGTGTAGGGGCGCCTGGGTGTTAGTCGGTTAAGCGTCCGACTTTAGCTCACGTCATGATCTCACGATTCGTGGGTTCGAGGCCCGCATTGTGCTCTGTGCTGACAGCTAGCTCAGAGCCTGGAGACTGTTTCGGATTCTGTGTCTCCATCTCTCTCTGCCCCTCCCCTGCTCACGCTGTCTGTCTGTCTGTCTGTCTCTCTCTCTCAGAAATAAAATAAATAAATTTAGAAAAATGTAACAGAGCACTTTACCCTTCAAAGTCTTTCTCCAGTAAAACTGTATAGTTTTCTCTTTTTTAGGTTTTATTNCTCAGCATAATACCTTCCAGTTCCATCTACATTGCTGCAAATGGCATGATTTCATTCTTTCTCATTGCCGAGTCGTATTTCATTGTATATATAAATCATATCTTCTTTATCCATTCATCAGTTGATGGATATTTAAGCTCCTTCCATAATTTGGCAGTGAACAAATAAAATCTAAAATAGAAATAAAATATGGGGCACCTGAGTGGCTCAGTCGGTTAAGCGTCCAACTTCAGCTCAGGTCATGATCTCACGGTTTGTGGGTTCGAGCCCCGCGTCGGGCTCTGTGCTGACAGCCAGCTCAGAGCCTGGAGCCTGTTTCAGATTCTGTGTCTCCCTCTCTGACCCTCC
>NW_027530615.1:281676-287153 GCF_008692635.1 Crocuta crocuta | reverse complement strand
TAAATATTTGCAAAAGCATATCTTGCACATATTTTGTTAGACTTAATACTTAAGTACTTCAGTTTTTTAGGGTGATATTTTAAGGTGTGTTGTTTATTGTATTTTAGATTTTATTTGTTCATTGTAGGTAGATAGGAAATCTGATCTCTTTTTCATGTAGACCTTGTATCCTGTGCTGTAGGGAGTTTTGTTTTGCTTTGTAGATTCCTTGGGTTTTTCTCCTTATTGTCCAGTTGGCTTGCATACAACACCCAGTGCTCATCCCAACAAATGCCTTCCTCAGTGCCCATCACCCATTTTCCCTCTCCCCCACCCTCTTGTCCACCATCAGTTTGTTCTCTGCATTTAAGAGTCTATTGTGGTTTACCTCCTTCCCTCACTGTTTGTAACTATTTTTTTTCCCTATGTAAGGTTTCTGTAAATACACTTTATTAAGTTGAAGATGTTTCCTTCTAATCCTAGTTTTCTGACAGTTTTTTAAAGTGACATTTATATTCAGATAATTATAGATTCACATACTTTTTTTTTACATTTGTAACAATTAATACAGAACTCTTGTATATACTTGCCCACTTTCCCCATAATGGTAATATTTTAAAAATCATAATGTATTATTATAATCAAGCTATTGATATCTACCAATCTGATTCAGATTTCCTCAGTTTTCCTTGTACTTGTGTGGGTTCATTAAGTTTTGTACAATTCTGTTACTTGGATTAATTCACACATCTCCCCGCCACAGTCATGTATCCACCTTTACAGATTATTCATCTTGCCCTTTCATAATCATGCTAACCTCTCTAGCTTGACTCCTACCCATGCCTAATACCTGTCAATCACTAATATTTCCTCCATTTCCAAACATGTTACATAAATAGAATCCTATGTATATATACATTTTGGGATTCGGTTTTTTCACTTAGCATAATTCCCTAGAGACTCCTCTGCATTGTAGCATGTATCAGTAGATGCATGCAGTGTATTTTATTGCAGTGGAGTAACGTTCCATGGAATAATGTACCATGGTATGGATATACCACAGATTGCTTAACTGTTCACCTGTTAAGGGACATCTGGGCTGATTCCATATTTGAACTATTACAAATATAACTGATGGTAAACATTTGTGTGAACATACATTTTCATTTATCTGGGATAAATGCCTGGGAGTGCAATTTGTTAGTCATGATGATTACGTATTTAAGACACTCCTAAACTGTAAACTGTTTTCCAGAGGGGCCATACCATTTTATAGTGCCAGAACAATCTATGAGTGATCCAATTTCTCTGCATCCACACTAGTATTTGGAGTTATCGCTATTTTCTTTTTAATTTTATATATGCTGGTAGATATTTAGCCATATGTTGTTATGGTTAAAACCACATAAAAACGTTTTCTTAATGACTAATACACTGTAAACAGTTATTGAGATATAATTTACATACCATAAAATTCACCCATTTAAAGTATACAATTTAGTAGTTTTAGCATTTCAAATACATGTAACCATCACCACAGTTCAATTTTATAACATTTGTATCATGTCAAAAGCAACCCCGCTAATCATTTTTTAAAAAATAGTTTACTGTCAAGTTGGTTTCCGTATAACACCTAGTGCTCATCACAACAAGCGCCCTCCTCCATGCCCATTACCTCCCTTCCCTTTCCCCCTGCCAGCCCTCAGTTTGTTCTCAGGATTCAAGAGTCTCTCATGGTTTGTCTCCCTCTCTCTCCCCAACTACTTTTCCCCTTCTCCTCCCCCATGGTCCTCCATTAAGTTCCTCCTAATCCTCCTATACATGCAAACATATGGTATTTGTCCTTCTCTGCCTGACTTATTTCGCTCAGCATAACACCCTCAAGGTCCATCCATGTTGCTACCATGGCCAGCTTTCATTCTTTCTCATTGCCATGTAGTATTCCATTGTATAGATAAACCACATCTTCTTGATCCATTTGTCCATTGATGGACACTTAGGCTCTTTACATGTTTTAGCTACTGTTGAGAGTGCTGCTATGAACATTGGGGTCCATGTGCCCCTATGCATCAGCACTCCGGTATCCCTTGGGTAAATTCCTAGCAGTGCTATTGCTGGATCATAGGCGAGTTCTAGTGTTAATTTTTTGAGGAACCTCACACTGTTTTCCAGAGGGGCTGCTTCCAACAGTGTAGGAGGGTGCCCGTTTCTCCACATCTTCGCCATCATCTAGAGTCTCCTGATTTGTTCCTTTTAGCCACTCTGACTGGCGTGAGGTGATATCTCACTGTGGTTTTGATTTGTATTTCCCTGACGATGAAGGAAACTGAACATCGTTTCATATGTCTGTTGGCCATCTGGATGTCCTCTTTGGAGAAGTGTCTGTTCATATCTTCTGCCCATTTCTTCACTAGATTATTTGTTTTTCGGGTGTGGAGTTTGGTGAGTTCTTTATAGATTTTGGATACTAGCCCTTTATCTGATATGTCATTTACAACTATCTTTTCCCATTCCCTCTGTTGCCTATTAGTTTCATTGATTGTTTCCTTTGCATTGCAGAAGCTTTTTATCTTCCTGAGGTCCCAATAGTTAATGTTTGCTCTTGATTCCCTTGCCTTTGGGGATGTGTCAAGTAAGAAATTGCTGCAGTTGAGGCCAAGGAGGTTGTTTCCTCCTTTCTCCTCTAGGGTTTTGATGGTTTTCTCACATTCAGGTCCTTTATCCATTTTGAGTTTCTTTTTGTGTATGGTGTGAGAAAATGATCTAGTTTCATTCTTCTGCATGTTGCTGTCCAGTGCTCCCAGCACTATCTGTTAAAGAAGCGGTCTTTTTTCTATTGGATACTCTTCCCTGCTTTGTCAAAGATTAGTTGACCATACATTTGTGCGTTCAGTTCTGAGTTCTCTGTTCTATTCCATTTGTCCATGTGTCTGTTTTTGTGCCAGTACCATCCTGTCTTGATGATGACAGCTTTGTAGTAGAAGCTAAAGTCTGGGATGGTGATGCCTCCCGTTTCGGCTTTCTTCTTCAATATTACTTTGGCTATTCAGGCTCTTTTGTGCTTCCATACAAATTTTAGGATAGTTTGTTCTAGTTTTGAGAAGAATACTCGTGCAGTTTTGATTGGAATTGCATTGAATATGTAGATTGCTTTGGGTAGTAATGACATTTTAACAATATTTATTCTTCTGATCCATGAACATGGAATGTTATTTTCATTTCTTTGTGTCTTCTTCAATTTCCTTCATCAGTTTTCTATAGTTTTCATCATACAGATCTCCTATGTCTTTGGTTAGGTTTATTTCTAGGTATTTTTTGGTGTTTTTTTTTTTTTGTGCAATTGTGAATAGGATCAGTTTTTTTTATTTCTTGTTCTGTTGCTTCATTCTTGGTGTATAAAAATGCAACTGATTTCTGTTCATTGATTTTGTACCCTGCAACATTACTGAATTCATGGATCACTTCTAGTAGGCTTCTGGTCGAGTCTATCGGGTTTTCTATGTGGAGTATCATGTCGTCTGCGAAAAGTGAAAGTTTGACTTCTTCTTNCCAGACTTCTTCCTGTGATTGATTTCAAGGTTCATAGCATTGTGATCTGAAAGTGTGCATGGTATGATCTCAATTATTTTACATTTATTGAGGACTGCTTTATGTCCCAGTATATGATCTATCTTGGAGAATGTTCCATGAGCACTTGAGAAGAAAGTGAATTCCATGGCCTCAGGATGTAGAGTTTCTAAATATATCTGTCAAATCCATCTGGTCCAATGTGTCATTCAAGTCTATTGTGTCTTTAGTGATTTTCTCTTTAATTGATCTGTCAATTACTGTAAGTGGAGTATTAAAGGCCCCTGTTATTAGCACAGTCTTATCCATAAGATTGTTTCTGTTTGTGATTGTTTTATGTATTTCGATGCTATCCTCTTTGGTGCATAGAAATTTATAGTTGTTAGCTTTTCCTGATGGATAGACCCTGAAATTATTATATAATGCCCTTCTTCATCCTTTGTTACTGCTTTTACTTTAAAGTCCAGTTTTTCTGATATAAGTATAGCTAGTCCAGCTTTCTTTTGACTTCCTGTAGCATGATAGATATTTCTCCATCCCCTTCTTTCAATCTGAATGTTTCCTCAGGTATAATAGAGTCTCTTGTAGACAGTAAATAGATGGATTTTTTAAAAAATCCATTCTGCTACCCTGTGTCTTCTGATTGGAGCATTAAGTCCATTTACATTCAGTGTTGTTATCAAAAAAATATGGGTTTAGTTGTCATTGTCTTTGAAGGATTCATGGTTGTGGTGGTGTCTCTGGTACCTTGCGTTCCTTGCAACATTTCCCTCATAGAGTCATCCTCAGGTTCTCTTGTAGGGCTGGTTTAGTGGTGATGAATTCTTTCAATTTTGTTTATTTGGAAGACTCTTATCTCTCCTTTTGTTCTGAATGACAGGCTTGCTCGATAGTGGATTCTTGGCTGCATATTTTTTTGTTTATCACATCAAAGATTTCCTGCCATTCCTTCCTGGCCTGCCACGTTTCAGCAGATAGGTCTGTAATCACTCTGATAGGTTTCCCTTTGTATGTTAGGGCCCTTTTTCCCTTGCTGCTTTCAGAATTCTCTTTGTCCTTATATTTTGCTTGTGTCACTTTGATATGTTATGCAGAAGATAGATTCAAGTTACATCTGGGGGATGTTCTCTGTTCCTCTTGGATTTCAATGTCTGTTTCTTTCCTCAGATTGGGGAAATTCTCCGCTATAATTTGTTCAAGGACTCCTTCAGCACCTTTCTCTCTCTCTTCCTCTTGTGGAATTCCTTTGATACGGATTTTTTGTTTGATTATATCGCTGAGCTCTTAAACTCTCCTTTCATTTTTCTGGATCAGTTTATGTCCGTTTTTCTCGGCCTCCTCTTTTTCTATAATTGTGTCTTCTAATTCACATATCTCCTTTCTGCCTTTCAGTCCATGCATTGGACGCCTTCGTTTTATTATGCATCTTATTTATAGCATTTTTTAATTCATCATAACTATTTTTAAGCTCCATAGTCTTTCTAGCAATAGCTTTTTTGATGTCTTCCATGCTTTTTTCAAATCAGGCGATTAATTTTATGAGTATTGTTCTAAATTCTAGTTCAGTTATGTTGCTTATATCTGTTTTGAGCAGTTTTTTAGCTATCATTTCTTCCTGGCATTTCTTTAGAGGAGAGTTCTTCCATGTCATTTTGGTTCGCTTTCTGTCTCTTGCTAGTATTAAAAGCTTGTTATGCACTCTGCACTTGTGAGTACTGCTGTATTAAAGAAGGCTCTTTGACTGTCCAGGGCCTGTCTGTTCAGGAAGTGTTCTTTGAATGGTGTCTCTTGGATCTCTTGTTGAGCTTTCGGTTATTTTGCTTCCCTACTGGTAGTGGGATTTGGGACTCTCCACCATGTGTACTTTGGCTTGTTTCTTGAGGTAGCTCTTTTGGGTCCCATCTCCCCATGCCTCGGGTGTAGCCAAGGTG
>NW_027530615.1:273847-281653 GCF_008692635.1 Crocuta crocuta | reverse complement strand
GCCGTAGTCTATATCCCAATCCAGGCCTTGGTTCCAGTTCAGAGTTTGCGTGCCCCATTGATATCGCCCGAAATAAAAATCCTCACACTGAGTCCCTCCAAGCAGTTTCAAGCCTTTTGCTTCCCCACTGGGAATTGAGCCGAGTCAGAAGAGCGGTGGCTCCGCTTCAGGCAGGCCACTGCCTCTCCTCTTCGAGTTGGGGAGCAGATGAGCACCTGGGACCAGTGTGTCCCATTCAGGGTCAGCTGGAGGGCAGGAAACTGCATCCCTCTGTGTCCTCACCTGAGGTTTTTCTCTTCTCCAGGAACAAGGACAGTTTCTTGAGCAGTTTCAGCCGCTCTTTCTTTTCCCCTAGACTCACAGTGTCTCCCCACAAAGGGGGCTTCCTCCCCTCACTCGGTGTCTTGGGTCTTGGCCCGTTTTTATCTTTCCCAGTTCGCACTCATGCTATAAGGTTTTCTCAGGGGACTCTGTCTCCTTTTCCTCTCAAACTCCTGGATTCTATAAAGGTTCCTATGGCATCAGGCCTTCTCTGTTTCAGAGATGGGGGCGAGTGAAATATATGGAGCTCCCTATTGCTCCGTCCTCTCTTCCTCACTCCCCCGCTAATCTTCATGATGGATTTCCCTATATTGGACTTATGAGTGGCATTTTATAATATGTGGTCCTTTGTAACTGGCTTCTTTCACCTATTATAATGGGTTCAAGATTTATCTATGTGGTAGTATGTATTAGTACTTCATTTCCTTTTATGGCCACATAATGTTCTTTTATATGACATTTGTTTGATCTGTTCATGGATATTTGTCTTGTTTCCGCATTTTGGCTATTATGAATTATGCTGCTGTAAACATTTGTGAACAAGTTTGTGTATGGCAATATATTTTCATTTTCTTGAGTACATACTTAGGAGTGGAATTGCTAGGTTATATGTTAACTATGTTAAATCCTTTGTGCAACTGCCAGAATGTTTTCCAGACTTGCACTACTTTACATTTCCACCAGCAACGTTGAGGATTCTGATTTCTCTGCATCTGAGCCAACAATTATGATCTGACTTTGTGATTTTAGCCATCCTAGTGTATATGAAGTAGTGTCTCATTTTGGATTTGGTTTTCATTTACCTGATGACTAATGATGTTGAGTATGTTTTCATATGCTTATTGGTAATTTGTATATATTTTCCTTGGATAATGGTCTCTTCAGATATTTGCCCAGTTTTTAATTGGGTATTTGTCTCTTTATTGTTGATTTGTAAGAATTCTTTATATATTCCAGACTTTTTATTTTGATAAAATTTACTATTTTAACCAATTTTAAGTATACAATTCTCTGGCATTAAGTACAATGACATGATTGTGCAAACATTATCACTATCTGTCTCCAGAACCTTTCATCTTCATCAAATGAAACTCTGTACCCATTAAGCACTAACTTTCCAACCCTCTCACCCACAGCCCCTGGTAACCACCGTTCTATTTTCTTTCTGTATAAATTTGACTACTTTAGGCTCCTCATATAAGTGGGAGGAGTCTGTAGGTTTTGTCTGGCTTATTTTAGTTAGCTTAATGCCTTCAAAATTCATCAGTGTTGTGGCATGTATCTAAATGTCCTTCCTTTCAAAAATTTTTTTTCTTTTAATGTTTATTTCCTTTTGAGAGAGAGAGAGACAGACAGACATATGAGTGGGGGAGGGACAGAGAGAGAGAGAGAGACAGATAGAAGGAGGGAGACACAGAATCCAAAGTAGGCTCCAGGCTCCGAGCTCTCAGCACAGAGCCTGGTGCTGAACTTGAACTCATGAACCATGAGATCATGACCTGAGCCGAAGTTGGTGCTTAACTTCTGAACCACCTAGGCGCCCCTCTGCCCTTCCTTTTTAAGGCTGAATAGCATTCCATTATATGTATGTAGCATATTTAGTTTGTCCTTCATCTGTCAGTGGAAACTTGGGTCGAAAATATGATTTGCAAATATTTTCCCTAATTTTTTGGTTGTTTTCATTTTCTTGATGATGTCCTTTGATGCACAAAAGCTTTTTATTTTGATAAATTCCTGTTAATCTAATTTTCCTTTTGTTGCTCATATTTTTGTTGTCATATCTAAGAATCCATTACTAAATCTAAGGTCAGAAAGATTTATCCCTGTATTTTCTTCTAAGAGTTTTATAGTTTTAGGTCTTTTATTTATATCTTTGATGCATTTGGAGTTAACTTTTTTAAAGTTTATTTATTTATTTTGAGAGAGAGCAAGTGGGGGAGGGGCAGAGAGAGAGGGAGACAGAATCCCAAGCAGGCTCTACGCTGTCAGCTGAGAACTCGTTGTGGGGCTTTAACTGAACTCAACGAACTTGTGAAATCATGGCCTGACCTAGAGTCAAGAGTGGGATGCTTAACCGACTGAGCCACCCAGGCACCCCTGTAGTGAAGTTTTGTATGTGGAGAGAGGCACGGCTCTAGGTTCAGTTTTTGCATGTGGATATATAGTTATGCTACTAGCATCATTTGTTGAAAAGATTCTATTTCCCCACTGAAGGGTCTTGACATCCTTATTGAAAATCAGTTGGCCATAGATACGTGGTTTTATTTCTGGACTTTCAATTTTTTTGATTGATCTGTATGTGTATCCTTTTGCCAGTACTACATTGTGTTGATTATAATTGTTTTACAGTAAGTTTTGAAATTGTGAGTCTTCCTATTTGTTTTTCCTTTTGAAGGCTTTTTTGGCTCCTCCTGTTTAATTTCATATGAATTTTAAAGTGAGGTAATCAATTTCTAGAAAGAATTCAGCTGGGATTCTGACAGGGATTGCAGAGGTAGGTAGATCAATTTGAGGAGTATATACGCATCTTAACGTTAAGTGGGGTTATTTTCTTTATTTTTAGGTCATTTTTTTACAAGTTAATAGAAATACAGTTGATTTTTGTATATTGTTCATGTATTTTTCTTTTTTTGTTGTTGTTTGTTTATTTATTTTAAGAAACAGTGTGGAAGGAGGAGGGATAGAGAGAGACACACACACACACAGAATCCGCCGCAGGCTTCAGGCTCTGAGCTGTTAGCACAGAGCCCAAAGTAGGGCTTAAACTCACAAGCCATGGGATCATGACCTGAGCTGAAGTAGGATGCTTAACCAGTTGAGCCATTCAGGTGCCCCTATTCTAGTATTTTTCAGTCTTTCTGAACTCTTTTGCTAGTTCTGATAGTTTTTTGGTGGATTCCATAGATTTTCTATATGATAATGTCATCTCCAAAGAGAGATAGTTTTACTTCTTACTTTTCAATATTAATGTCTTTTATTTCTTTTTTTTTTTTTAATTATTTTTAGNAGTAGATTCCTTAATGTCCCTTACCCATTTAGCCCATCCCTCCTCCTACAACCCCTCCAGTAACCCTCTTGTTTGTTCTCCGNATCCATTCATCCATTGATCGATATTTGGGCTCTTTCCATACTTTGGCTATTGTTGATAGTGCTGCTATAAACATTGGGGTGCATGTGCCCTTTCATAACATCATACCTGTATACCTTGGATAAATACCTAGTAGTGCAATTGCTGGGTTGTAGGGTAGTTCTAGTTTTGATTTTTTTCAGGAACCTCCATTCTATTTTCCAGAGTTTTATGCCTTTTATTTCTTTCTCTTGACTACTTGCTCTGGCTAGAATCTCTATTACAATATTGAATAGATGTGGCAAGAGTGAATTTTCTTTCTTGTTTCTTATCTTAGGAAAGCATTCAGTTTTTTACCAGTTAGTATGGTGTTAACCTCTGAGTATTTTGTTGATAGGTGAGGATGATCCCTTTTTTATAGGGTCTTTTAAAATAGATTTTACTTTTGAGAGCAGTTTTAGGTTCACAAAAAAATGGAATGGAAAGTATAAGGATTTCTTATATATTTCTCACCATACATGCACAGCTTTCCCCACTGTCAGTAGGCTGCACCACAGCTGTACATTTGTTACAATTGATGAACCTATATTGACAAGTCATGATCACCCAGAATGCAGAGTTTGCATTAGATTTCACTCTGGGTATTGTACATTCTAAGGATTTTGAGAAATGTATAACGACATGGATCTACCATTATAATATACAGGTTGGTTTCACTGTATCAACAATTCTCTGTTCCATCTATCCATTCTTCCTTCCCCCTTGACTCCTGGCAGCCACTGATGTCTTTACTATTTTTGTATTTTGCCTTTTCCAGAGTGTTACATAGTTGGTCTTTTCACATTGGGTTCTTTCTCTTGGTAATATGCATTCAAGTTTCTTCCATTTCTTTTCATGGCTTCATGGCTCATTTCTTTTTAGTGCTGAATAATACTCTGTTGTTTGGATGTACCATGTTTAGTTTATCCCATTCACCACCTTCTGATTGATATGTTGGTTGTTTCCGTGTTTTGACAGTTATGAATAAAGCTACTTATATAGATGTTGATATAAATTAACAAGGGTGTTTATAAAAAATATAGGTGTTTATAAGCATCTGTGTGCAGATTTTTTTTTTTTTTTGAGAGAGAGAAAGAGACTGCATGAGAGAGCTGTGGAGGAGCAGAGAGAAAGAGGGAGACAGGATTTGAAACAGGCTCTGCCCTGCCAGTAGAGAGCCCATTAGGCGGCTGGAACTCAAGAACTGTGAGATCATTAATTGAACCAAAGTTGAATACTTAGCCAACTGAGACATCCAGGTGCCCCCATATGCAGATTTTTGAGTGGACTTCGTTTTCATCTTTTTTGCATAATATCAAAGAGTGTGATTGCTGGATCATATAAGAGACTGGTTAGTTTTGTAAGAAACTGCTCAAATATCTTACAAAGTGGTTTTACCATTTTTAAATTTTCAACAGCCGTCAAATGAGAATTCCTGTTGCTCCACTTCCTCACCAGCATTTGATAATGTCAGTGTTTTGCATTTGTCCATTGATTATTTTTGTAGTGTTATCTGATTGTTTTAATTTCTAGTTCNCAGATGCGCCCATATGCAGATTTTTGAGTGGACTTCGTTTTCATCTTTTTTGCATAATATCAAAGAGTGTGATTGCTGGATCATATAAGAGACTGGTTAGTTTTGTAAGAAACTGCTCAAATATCTTACAAAGTGGTTTTACCATTTTTAAATTTTCAACAGCCGTCAAATGAGAATTCCTGTTGCTCCACTTCCTCACCAGCATTTGATAATGTCAGTGTTTTGCATTTGTCCATTGATTATTTTTGTAGTGTTATCTGATTGTTTTAATTTCTAGTTCCATCATGACATATGATGTAGAGTATCTCTTAAAATGCTTATTTGACACCTGTGTATAAGAGTTCTTCAGATCTTTTGCCCATTTCTTTTTTTTAATTTTTAAATTTATTTTATTAAATTTACATCCTAGTTAGCATATAGTGCAACATTGAGTTCAGGAGTAGATTCCTTAATGCTCCTTACCCATTTAGCCCACAGCCCCTCCAGTAATCCTCTGTTCTCCATATTTAGGAATCTCTTATGTTTTGTCCCCCTCCCTGTTTTTATATNATTCTTGTTTTTCTTTTAAGCTTATTTATGTATTTTCAGAAACAGAAAGTGTGAACAGGGAAGGGCCAGAGAGGGAAAGAGAGAGAATCCCAAGAAGGCTCTGCACTGTCAGTGAGGAGCCTGATGTGGGGCGCGGGGCCTGATGTGGGGCTCGATCCTATGAACCATGAGGTCATGACTTGAGCTAAAATCAAGAGTCGAACGTTTAAATTGACTGAGCCACCCAGGTGCCCCAAGGATNAGTAGTAAAGTCTTCTGCAATTTTGTTTTTTCTTTGTTGGTAATTTTTTGATTACTAATTCAGTCTCTTGAGTTATAAGTTTATTCACATTCTCTGTTCTTTAGTCAGTTTGGTAGTTTGTGTGTGTTTAGGAACTTGTCCATATGTTGTTATTCAATATTTTGGCCTATAATTGTTCATGATATTCTTTTATAATCCTTTTTTTCTTTAAGGTAAATAGTAATGTCCTTCTTTCTGGTTCTAGTAATTTGAGTTTTGCTCTTTTTTCCTGGTCAGTCTAGCTTCAGGTTTGTCATTGTCATTCAGCTCTTCAAAGAACTAACTTCTGGTTTCAGTGATTTTTCTTTATTTTTCTATTCTGTTTCATTAACTTAGCTCTACTCTTTATTATTTCCTTCCCTATGCTTCCTTTAGGTTTAGTTTGTTATTTTTCCATTGCGCTAGGTGAAGGGAAATAAAATTTATTAATGGTATGATTTTACTGTTTGTAGAAAATAGAGGTAATTTTTCTTTTAAGAGAAAATACCTTAGAATATTACAATAGGGAGGCCCCTGGGTGGCTCAGATAAGCATCTGAGTCTTGGTTTTCGCTCAGGTCATGATCCGATGGTTATATGGATTTGAGCCCCACCTCAGGCTCTGAGCTGACAGCATGAAGCCTGCTTGCTCGCTCGCTCTCTCTCTCTCTCTCTCTCTACCTCTCCCCCACCTGTGCTGTCTCTGTCTCTCAGAGTAAATGAATAAACTTTCAAAAAAAAGAAAATTACAATAGGAAGTGTTTTGATACCAATCTCCTCTTTTTAGAAATTTAGTGCTTTTTAAGAAGGGGTTAGTGTTATAGTCTAGTTAGTTAACATATAGTGTAAAAATGATTTCAGGAGTAGAATTTAGTGATTCATCACTTACATATAACACCCAGTGCTCATAATAGCAAGTGCCCTCCTTAATACCCATCACCCATTTAGCCGATCTCCTACCTATCTCCCTCCATCAACCCTCAGTTTGTTCTCTGCATTATGGTTTGCTTCTCCCTCTTTTTACCCCCTTCTCTCTTCATCTATTTTGTTTCTTAAATTCCACATATAAGTGAAATCATATTGTATTTGTCTTCTTCTGATTTATTTCACTTAGCAAAATATTACTCTAGTTCCATCCATATAGGTGTAAATGGGAAGATTTCATTCTTTTTTATGGCTGAATAGTATTCCTGTGTGTGTGTGTGGGGGGGACATTTGGGCTTTTTCCTTAGTTTGGTTATTATTTATAATGTTGCTGCAAATATCATGGTGCAAATATCCCTTCAAATCTGTAGTTTTGTATCCTTTTGGTAAATACCTAGTAGTACAATTATTTGCTGGGTTGTATGGTAGTTTCTGTTTTTAAGTTTTGGAGGAATCTCCATACTATTTTCCAGAGTGTCCACACCATTCTGCATTCTCACCAAGAGTATAAGAAGGTTTATTTTAGGAATATTTTAATGTAAATAATGTATTACCAGTTCTGTTGTACTTCATAGATTGAAAAATGGGTTCATGGAGTGGCAGATATTGGTGTTCTGTTTCATGATGCTTTGAAGAGATAAATAAAGTTTTTATTTCTTTTAAGAAAAAACCAGTGGTTCTGGAAATAATTCGGATATGATGGAAAACAGCAAGGAAGAGGTGAGACTAATTTGAAGCATTTAAAATGTATTTATTAATTACTAATTACCAACTAGAGTATATGTCATCAAATTGCTTCTGTTTAGTACATGCATGTGTTTAAGTTTACTGTTACACCCAAGTATTATGATACCTCATTTTGGGTAGTTTATTTTTAGAAGGTGTCCATTATTTTTATTATTGCGTGGTTCACTTTAGCAATATATCTAAAGTTAGACAACTGAAGGCTTCCTAATAGATAAGTATTTGAACATTATTGTATTGCAATAGTGGCACTCAAAGTGATAGTTACAGACATGACTCCATGTTTCTGAGATTTCTCAAAACTGGGTATTTAGAGTATCTTAAGCATTATTATAGGAACCCATTCTGAGATCCTTCACCAGTGATA
>NW_027530615.1:269343-273724 GCF_008692635.1 Crocuta crocuta | reverse complement strand
AGTACAATGAGGAACAATGAGGGTAAGTTTAGTATCTCAAAGAGAATCTAGAAGGTACTTTGTGCCATATGTTGGGATAGAGAAAATGACACATTTTTTTTACGTCCTTAAAACTCCCTAAGTCTGTTGTGATCTGATTACTTTCTACATCTATGTTTTGTCTTTTTGACTTGGGCAAAAATCATGATATAGCAGTGCATCCTTACCCTATAGAATTCAAGAGTAATAATTTAATGTTTTTATAAAAGCTTTATTATCATTTTTTTAATGTTTATTGGTGACAGGGAGAGACAGAGTGCAAGTGGGGAAGGGGCGNGGGGCTCGAACCCACGAACCGCGAGATCATGACCTAAGCGAAAGTCGGACGCTTAACCGACTAAGCCACCCAGGCGCCCCAAAAAAAAATTTTTTTAATGAACCAGAAAATTAATCTTAATCCAAGGAAGCCTGAGAATAAATGAATTAGTTTTTGAAGCTCCTTTTATAAAAATGTTTTAGGTATAAAAGTAATTTTCTTTATATCACTATATCTATATCTCTGAGATCTTGGTAAAGGGAANCAGTTGTACTCACTTTTTAATTTATTTCTCACGTTTAGGGAGCTAGCTCTTCGGAAAAATCCAAATCATCAGGATCATCACGATCAAAAAGGTTGGTTGATACTGAAGGGAAAACATTTTCAGGATGTTTTATTTTCTTTTTCTAAGAATAATAATATTTTCTAAACTTATTTCAAGCACTCTTGTTCTAATTAAGTAAACTATTTTATACAAATGTACACATTAAAAACTGGACAGTATAGTGTAATGAATCTTCTTGTGTCCATCAATTAGCTACAACAGTTATTGATTAATTCTGACTTTGAATTTTACTGGAATTTTCCAAGGATGATTTTTTATGCATTAGTGGCCCTTGCAAAATGTAGATAATTTTTTTAGATCATATATGTGCTCAAAAAAAGGACAGAGGAGAAAATGAAATGAATACTCATGAAGCAATATGGGTTTTTTAGGATTATGTGACATTGTTCAGGATGGGGAGGGATAGCCATTATAATTATGGGAAAGTTATAAGAAGATCAAAGAGTGGTAAAAATACTTTTCTCTGTTAAATTGTCAAAACAATTTGTTCATAAGGACTGAAACTACTTCTAATCATACCAAAAAGCATAATATATTGTGGAGTATAGATTTTATTAGAAGATCACAGTTTATTCTATCAGGCATTTGTTGTTTCTTATCAGCAGGAATGTCTCTTAATAAACACAACTGGCTCGTTATTAACTTATTCTCTAAAGTGGTGATTCTTAAAGAGGAGTTCCCTAAATGATCCCCCGGTAGCTTTTTCAGAATGAACATACCCTACCTAGACCTACTGAGTCATTATTTTCAGTAATATGGTACAGAGATATGTGCTTCCCCAGGTGAGTCTGATGTGTATTTCCAGTTAAGAGCCACTGTTCAATATAAACATGTTCTTTGGGTATTGTTCCAATTGTCAGATATACTCATAATTCTATGGACTTAATTCTTTCATAGGAAACCTTCAATTGTAACAAAGTATGTTGAATCTGATGATGAAAAACCTTTGGATGAAACTGTAAATGACGATGCTTCTAATGAAAACTCAGAAAATGATATTACTATGCAGAGCTTGCCAAAAGGTAATGTGTGTTAATTTTTCATATGAAGTTAAAGTGTGTGTTTAAATGTCATTATTATAAAATTAGAACTTGATTATTGTTCGCTGTGTGTAAGGGAACAAAACTAGCATCTTAGTAGTGGTAGTCTGGAAATGTATTCGAATGGTAATGATAATGTGTGTTATTGAGGTTAAAAACTTGGACTGTTTTCAATCAGCTCTGAAAAAAAACAAAAGTTATTTCCTCTTTCCATTGGGTTTTAGAAAAGGGATTTTAGTTTCCAAATAATATTTGAATGTGGAAGTTAGTTTAAAAGTTTAAATTAAGTTTTGGCTCAGCAGATTTAAATATCCATGCTATAAAGGAAAACATAATATTCTGAAGACTTTAAAAAACATTTAAAGTCTGGTTTAATCTTACTGCATTCTTAAATTCTCTAAGACTAAAAGCTGAAGTTAATTATCAAAGATAGATTTAGATTTTTTTTTATGTTATCTCTTTAAAAAGCCTTGTCACATACCTTTCAGCTGTTGCAGTTTTAACCTTTAAAATCTTATTAATTAGATTGGGGTAAAAAAACAAAAAGCCAAATAAAAATCTTGGAAGTTTCATAGCCCAAGTCTGAGAGCAGTATGATTATATGATAAGAGTAATGACAAAAGTCTTGGTAATTTCATGGTGTTTCAGAGTCAAAAGTTTCAGTATTTTTTCTTTATTAACAATGTGTTTAAGGCTCTTAGCAGATTTGTGCTCGCTTCGGCAGCACATATAATAAGGCTCTTAGCAGATTTTTCAAATTTATCCTCACAGATAATTGATATTAGTGTTTACTAAACTTTGTTCTCTGTCTATTCCATTTTTGTGACACAGATTTTGATTATGAAAGTTTAAAAAAATGGCAGGAAGGAACATAAGACATTGCTTGACTAGGATAAATTAGGAGTTATAGTAGATGAAAAATGAAATGAGGAAAAGGAATGAATGAAAGGGAGAAGAGAGATAGAAGGAAAATTGGTGGGCCTACCATTTACTTTGCTTTGCAAATCATCTGTGACAACTTCATGCAATGGTTGGTGGCTTAGGGCAGAAACAACTAATATGGGAGTGTAAGTCCCATAAGCAGTGACTCACACCTTGGATTGTTACATTCTCAGTGGGTGTCACTAGGAGTCCTTATGATGGCCACTGGTTAAGCTAAGAAATAGGAATTGAAATCTTTCTTTAAGTGATACTGTGAAAGAAAGTTAGTATGGAGATGTTTCTAACCTGAATTACGCATAATTCTATTCCACCAAACCAAAAATAAACCCGTTTCATAAGGTAGAATTTGGGTGATGATAATTATTATTATAGTATATTAAGTATATATAAGTACCAGACTCTTACAGAACTAACTCATTTAATATGCAACCAATACTGTAAGGTAGTTGTTTCTACTTGTAGAGATAAAGGAACAAATTCAGAGCTTCAGGTACTTTTTCAGCTTCAAATTGAGAAACTAAGATTTTAACCTAGGTCTGCCTGAATCCAAAGCTAGGGAATATTCTTTCTGCTCTATTGCTTTGCTTCCATTTAGAGAAGGATCTTCAGAAATAATTGTATTTTTTTTTTGTTAATTNGTGACATAGGCCTGTGTTTCAGGGAGACTGGCCCTGACAACAACCAGGTTTACTTTCTTAATTATTGCCAGCAATGCCCAATTTATACTAAGCCCAGCAATGTAGGTGAATGTGAGGCTTGCACCCTTTTTACTATGCTCCTGCTTTATTTGCTCTTGAGAGATTATAATGAAAAGTTAAGTTAACAACCTGTCTTCTCAATTTACATGTTTTATATCTAAGAAAATACATTCTTTCTAAATTATTCCATAGAAATCAATAATTGATATCCTTCNTCTGAAGACAGTCTTCTGTTTAAGACTCTTTAAGAACTTTTCAGGGTAGTGAAACTTTGACATACTAGTTGGGAAATGTCTCAGAATAGGTATAGCAGTAATAGCGGTATTACGTTCTCACATTGCCTCCCATTGTCCTCCCCCAAAGCAATATAAAAAATCCTAAAAATCTTTTTCTGAGTTTATGATTTGTATTATGAGATGAATAGGATGTCTTTAAAATTTTCCTTCNCATGGGTGTTCCTACTCAAATACAGTTTTTGTGATAGGCACTATAAAAATTCAGAACTGGGCTGAAGCTTTCTACTTTATTCACACTTTTCTGTTTTAATCAGTTCATAATACCCTACTCTATTTTTATTAATTATATTCCAACAAGTAATCTGATTGCTGACACCTGGCCCTTTTACTATTTCCCTGTTTTATTTACTCTTGAGAGGTCCTTATTACAAGTATTGAAAGCTTGAAAGAAACAAAATTATGTACCAGCAATGTTGGCTTTATCTGAACTGAAGTCTTGCACTTCACTTGCACATTTAATATGTGTAATGGTTTTTTAAATGAAATCATTCTAGGTACAGTGATTGTACAACCAGAGCCAGTGCTGAATGAAGACAAAGATGATTTTAAAGGGCCTGAATTTAGAAGCAGAAGTAAAATGAAAACTGAAAATCTCAAAAAACGCGGAGGTAAATACAAGTGAAAATGAAAACATGAGTTTAAATTGCTGTTTATGACCATATTGAAAAATCTGATGTGCTCATTAAAAATACCTCCACTTTCTCTCCATTGTTTATTAAAAGCACTACTTAAAAATAACTTCTGTTTCTCTCTGAGCTCTGAAG